>NC_090024.1:41420860-41739610 GCF_037176765.1 Anolis sagrei | reverse complement strand
ACTTTTTGAGATTTTTCAAGTGGAGACAAGAAAAATGGCCTTCTTGGAGGCTGATACCAGCTTCCCAAACATTCTGCCAAATATCATACAGTGAAGGATAGAAATACTGACTATGTCTGTTCTAACACACACCTGCAGATAGTCTTTGTAACCGGACTGGTCCCAGACATTTTGGCATCTGAGATAATGGATGAGGAAGTGTTGCTTCCACAGTTCCATTCTACATAGTAAAACTGACTTTTTAAGCAGCTGAATCATCCTTCAGTTCTGGGGAGAGGATTGCTTCTCCTATCAGTCTGGTAGCTAGCCAATGTAAAGAGACACAGGCAGAGTTGCCAAACTGAAAACTGGAGATGGCTCCTGTACCTTTTACAATTGTGAAGAAGTGGGAATTTTAGCAGGTGTTCTTGGCATTCCACCAGTTACAAAGCAATACTGAAACCAGTTCCAGTTTTCACTTTGCCAACATTACCCCCAAGGCAGTTCATTAAGGTAACAATAAAGGATGAAATAGAATTAATCAATACAACTAAATATGTAAATGTTTACAATAAACATTATCACTTTAAAAGATGGCCCAGAACAGTTGTGTTTAGCTTCTAGTCTCAGATGGGCCTTTGGTGCTCTCATCAGAAAAAAATGCAAATCTACCCTGCCTACCCCAACTCCCTCAAAGCTTCTATCATGTCCCTATTCGTGAAAATCCCTCTCACACTGCCCTGGAGACTAGGACTCAGAGAAATAGGTTCAAATTATAGGAAAGTAGATTCCACCTGAACATTAGGAAGAATTTTCTGAATGTAAGAGCTGTTCAACACTTTGCCTTGGTGTGTAGTGGAAATTCCTTCTTTGGAGGCTTTAAAACAAAGGCTGAATGACCATCTGTTGAGGATGCTTTGATTATGGTTTTCCTGCATGACAGAGTTTTGGAATGGATGTCCCATGTGGTCTCTTCCAGCTATGATTCTATGAAGTGATGCAATATCTCAGAGGGACTGTGAGAAGAAAATCGCATGCATTTTGGCATATTGATATATAGGGACCTTAGGAAGGTCTGCGTGGGAAGGACTGGCTCAGTTGCCAAACTCTGGTGGAAGATGTAGTTTTTAACAAACAAACCAAACTTATAATAATATCCTGTTGGTTGATATATAGAATAGATATTCCCATCTGTATTCTATTTTAAAATACATTATATAACCGTCTATAAGTCTAGAAATTTTAGTAAAAAAAATCAACATAAAAACCTGTGACCACTGAACTTTAACTTTAGTCAAAAAAAGAACCATTCCCTTTTCTGAGTAGTTTGGCAAAAATCAAGAGCTTTGTTTGTTGTGGTAGAATCCTAAAAATACATTGATCCTCTCTACTTTCATCACCACAATGCCACTTCTGGCCTTTCAGAATGTTTGGGCTGTAAATGGCAGTGGTGAGCCAGGGCTAACTGACCCTCTAAGGTGGTACTGGCTCTTTCCCCTTTTCATAGAATGTCTTTTGACTTATCCATGGATCCTATCAAAAATGATATATTTGCCTCCCAATTTTGCCCTTTCTTGACTAATACATGGGATTGATTATACACAAGTATACACAATAAGTAACTAAATAAAATAAAATACTTATGTTCAACATTATTGGATCTGTGCTGTTATGATTCATTTTCTGGTCCTCTGCTAGTCTCTATGAGTTGTATGCCATTATTCGTATCATTTGGAAATGTTCCAACATGTTTCTCTTGTTGCAATATAACGTTGGATAAAGTGTTCTAATTTTTGGTATAATATTTCAGTGTGGGCTCAGCTCTATTATAAGGATATATTTAAATGTCAAATCTGAAGTAGTTTCTAAAATGCTGGCAGGATTTTTCTCTCCCCGTCTCTCTTTCTCTCTCTGTCTCCCCGTGTCCAATTAGGGCGCATTATCCAAGAGGTGTAATGGACTCCAGGCTGTTCAAAGGATCACGTTCTATTATAAGAATGCTTCATTCCCCCCACCCTCTTTTCCTGTGAAAAACCTAGATGTCATCTTCTTTGGTAGCACCATACTGTGGTCTTTGTTATTACTTCAGTCACTGGCTTTTATATTGATTGTTCCACTTCAGTAAATGACAGAAACCTTTCTCTGCAGCTATAGTAGCTATTAACTTTTAATTTCCATTAAAACCGTTAAATTTTAGAGGGCTGCAGCGCTTCATATTTGACTTTTTTAGAATTAAAAAAATTAAACATTTTTGACTTGAACATATAACACATCTCGGTTTCTCTTATTGCATTTTCCTCATGAGAAATAAATGTATAGTTATATCATCAAACTGAGGTTTTTCCATATATTGATTGTTTTGCTTCCCCCCTCCCCCTCGCCCGTTAAGGTTCCAAAATAGAATTGCATTTATTCTTTCTTTAATATGTGCAAATAGCACAAATTAATTCAGGGCTTGAGTGAATTTTATTACCAAATTACCTAAACACCTGTTCAGGAAAAATAGCTTGCTGTTTTCACTATTCTGTTCATTTTTTGTGCAAGAATTGGAATTAGGAGTAAGTTATTATGTTATTATGTGATTATTACAGATAAATAGCTTTCAGGAGCAGCTTTGAGTAACAAATAATATTTGCTTTTTAAATACTTTATGGATTAGACATTTCTAAAATTTTCAATTTCATTGTGAGGGAGAGATCAGGCACTACCGTTTTTGAGGAAGGGCTGAAACATAAGCTGGATCTACACCGCCAATGCTTAAACTGTTTTATATAATCAGTGTAGACACAGGGCTCTTCCACACAGGCATATAACCCAGAATATCATGACAGAAAATTCCACAATATTTGCTTTGAAATGGGTTATCTGAGTCCACACTGCCATATATTCCTGTTCAAAGCAGAAAATGTGGGATTTTGTTCAGCTCTGTGAAAGGGGCTTCTACAAAGCCATCTCCTCCAGTTCAGGGTGTGGAGCAAAGAGATCCAATTCATGCTGGAGTGTTTACTCAGGTCCCTTCCAGACAGCTATATAAAATCCACATTGATCTGGATTATATGGCAGTGTGGACTCAGAAAATCCAGTTCAAAGCAGATATTGTGGATTATTTGCCTTGATATTCTGGGTTATATGGCTGTGTGGAAGGGCCCACAGTCAAACCAGGAACCAGCTGCAAGCTACCACAGAGCTCACAAAATTTAACTGATCCAGATCCAGCCAAATCAGAAGCAGTTTTTTCATGGCTCCTCTGCAAAATGTGCTGGCCAAAAGCAGCATTTATCTGCAGGAGTGCAAAGCAATAGAGAAATAAAGCATTTCCATTGAGTGCTATCCTTTCCTTGCTGGGTTGCCAAACTCTGGGCTGGCTTCAAGATGGATTTGGGGGCTTTTGCCAGCATCAAAACCTTTTTCACACTACAGAATTATAGCATTATTATTCCATATTAACTAATATGGGTTCTGTACTATTGGATCTTGGGAATGGTAGTTTAGGGATGGACATTTAGAATTATAAGCCATAGTGCTCCAGTGCCTCATAAACCACAGGAATTAATTTAATAGAACCATACCAGTTAAAGAGGAATGATAACATTTTAATTGTATGGTGTGAATGGGCTGGCTGTTTCTGCCAGCTGTGGTCACCATCATCTGTCTGCTTCCATCTTTGCTGGTTCTTGCCCAGAACTATTTTCATGAATGAAATATGTAATTTATTTATACTGTAGAATGAATAAAATTTGACATCTAACTGTGATGACTCAGTGCAATGGAAGTATTAGAACTGTAGCTGTAAAAGACTTGTCTACTAAAGAGTGATAGTGCCTTACTAAACTGCAATTCCCAGGATTCCATAAATTGAACCATGGCAGTTAAAGGGGTGGCAAACTGCCTTAATTTTACAGTATAGATTCACCTATGGAATATTTTCACATGTGAACATCATGTATATGTCTAATAGCAGAGTAAGTGGGGGAGAAGAGGCCAATTAGGGCATTCTCCTATCAAATAAGAACCTTCCTTCCTTCCTCCCTTCCTCCCTCCCTCCCTCCCTCCCTTCCTCCCCCCCTCCCTCAAATATTTAGAGAGGTTATAGGCATTCAAAGAAAAGAAAAGCAATGGGTGAAGGATCTAAATATGAGAATAATAATAATAATAATAATAATAATAATAATGTATTGTTGAAGACTTTCATGGCCAGAATCACTGGGTTGTTGTAGGTTTTTTCGGACTATATGGTCATAGTCTAGAGGGATTCTCTCCTGACATTTCGCCTGCATCTATGGCAAGCATCCTCAGAGGTACTGAGGTCTGTGGGAACTAGGAAAAAGGGTTTATATATCTGTGGAATGATATATAAACCCTTTTTCCTAGTTCCAACAGACCTCACTACCTCTGAGGATGCTTGCCATAGATGCAGGTGAAACGTCAGGAGAGAATGCCTCTAGACCATGGCCATATAGCCAACAACAACAACAACAACAACAACAACAACAATAATGCTTCATTTATAACACACCCTATCTCCCTGAGGGGACTCAAGGCAGCTTCCAACAAAAACACTCAATGCCAAGTAAAATACATAACAAACCAAAATAACAAATTAAAAAATTATAAAAAATAACAACTTAAATAAACATAACATAAAACATTTCAAACATTTACAACATAATAAGTTATTTAAAACGCTTCAAATCCAGCTAAAATGTTAGAGCTAAGATGGTATACAACTTCTAACAGGTAAAGGTAGGTGTCCAACAACGGGAAATATATAAAGCGGGAAATATATAAAGATGTAATTAGTTGTCTTCCTCTCCTTAAACTAGAGTGCATAGATGAGGTTTATAAAGCTTTTTAAAGGAGAGAGGGGCTGTTTTTAGTTCTATAGGGAGGGAGTTCCAGAGGTGGGGAGCGATCACGGAGAAGACCCCCCTCTCTTGTTCCGCTTGAGACTTCTAGGTTTTCCTTGGTAAAACTGTACAGGGCAACAATATTACACTTATCTATGTGGCTCAAGAGTGGTATGGTATGGCATTTTGTGAGGGTACTACAGTCCTTCTTCTACAAAGGAAGTACGGTGAGGTATGGTGTTGGTGTTTTGTGCTAGGACCCCATACCAAAATCTGTGACTACTCAAGTTCCATTACATACAATGGTGATGTAAGCTGGTGTCCTTTATATAAAATGGCAAAATCAAAGATTTCTTTCTTTCTGTGGGTGGTTCAATCCATGGATATTGAATCTATGGATACAGAAGGGTGATTGCATAACACTGAGTAATTCAATAGACCTAGGCTTTCATTATTTTGATGCAACAGGCTTGCACATTTATCCCTGGAAAATTATCAAGCAGTTAATCTCCAAACCTTCTTACCGTCATTGTGCACTGACTGAAGAATTTGGAGAGTTGTAATCCAAGCTCTATATTATTTTGAATACAAGTGTTTACAAAAATTGCAGATGGCAAGCACCACATTTTCTTGGGAAGAAAATGGGAACACGTCTGTTAATATAAAGCTGACTGCATGCATTAAATGAAAACAAATGCTTGGATCCAGTCTCAGCAGAGAGCAATTTTCTTTCCAGCAGATATCTAGCTTGCCCCCTGCAAAGAGAAGATCTCCTACCTCAGCAGGGTAGCAGTCCTCTAAAGGCTTCCCAGCAGAGGAAATGGATTGAGTGATTTTTTTGTAGTCAACAATACTACCTCCCATGCCATTTCACACTCCAGAACAGAGCTTGAGAAGACACCCGTGGTCAGAAGACCAATGGTGGCATAAATTTTATTTATTTTTGTTACATTTATTTACCACCATTCTTCTCATGAACTTCAGGCATGCTGCTCTTCCCATTTTTATCCTTACAAGGAGCATGTGAAGCAGATTTAGCAGATATCCTTTGGCCCAAATCACCCTGAGAGTTTTCTGGCTCACTAGGGATGGAGCTGAAGACATCACCTTCTTTGCATGGTATTTCATGGGGTTCTATCTTTAAAGAAGATGAAGAATTTACTCACTCCATCATGCAAGATTGCCTCCTCCAGCTTCTGACTCAACCATCCATTTAATTCCCATCACACAAGCAAGCAATGTCTCCCCTAGTTTCAAAGATGCCAGTATACTTTTTTAAAACAAGCGCCCTTTTTCATACATCACTTTACCTGATGTTGTTTGCCCTCAAGATCCTTCCACTGAAGCAGGATTAAGACACCTTTCTTAAGACACTACTTTCCCTGGTGTTGTTTGCCCTCAAATTCTATCCACTGAAGCAGAGTTAAACACCTTTCTTAAGGCATCACTTTCCTTGGGGTCGTTTGCCCTCAAGAGCCTTCCACTGAAGCAGGATTAAGGCACCTTTCTCATGGCCCCACTTTCCCTGGGGGCATTTTCCATTCAGATCCTTCCCCTGAAGCAGGGTTAAAGCATCTTTCTTAGGGCATCATTTTCTTTGGGGTCGTTTGCCCTCAAGACCCTTCCACTAAAGGAGAGTTAAAGCACATATTTCAGTGGGACCCACAGTGTCTGAAGGAGCATTAGCAGACTGCCCACTTATTGCTTCACATCACTGAACCAAGATGACCCAAGGAATCTGACAGATCCCATCCCATGTGTTTTCCCCCTCTTTCTCCCATTCCCAACACATCTCCTTTCCCCACTGTTTCTTTATACTTTTACTACATTTCAGGGATGAAAGGTGATAGATGACAACTGGAAGTAGTTTTGTGTTATGTGAAGGGCACCATGGCACTTTGTCTTTGAAGTGTCTTAGAAATGTGTGAAAATGGCACAGGATTTGCATCTGTTGAGGTTGTTGTTGTTGTTCATTCGTTCAGTCATCTCCGACTCTTTGTGACCTCATGGACCAGCCCACGCCAGAGCTCCCTGTCGGCCGTCACCACCCCCAGCTCCTTCAGGGTCAGTCCAGTCACTTCAAGGATGCCATCCATCCATCTTGCCCTTGGTTGGCCCCTCTTCCTTTTACCTTCTACTTTCCCCAGCATAATTGTCTTCTCTAGGCTTTGCTGTCTCCTCATGATGTGACCAAAGTACTTCAACTTTGTCTCTAGTATCCTTCCCTCCAATGAGCAGCCAGGCTTTATTTCCTGGAGGATGGACTGGTTGGATCTTCTCGCAGTCCAAGGCACTCTCAGAACTTTCCTCCAACACCACAGCTCAAAAGCATCTATCTTCCTTCGCTCAGCCTTCCCTAAGGTCCAACTCTCACATCCGTAGGTTACTACAGGGAATACCATGGCTTTGACTATGCGGATCTTTGTTGCCAGTGTGATGTCTCTGCTCTTTACTATTTTATCGAGATTGGACTTTGTGCTGTTGTACCTCTGTTGAGGTACTAGGTTCTAAAACCAAGTCCCAGTCCAACATTGTACAACTCTGCCTTTGAAGGCAAAGTTGATGTCCTACCCACTGCTGCCACAAGAAGCTGGGCTATAGTTCTTTTTGTAAATGGATAGGGCTAAACTGAAATGTGTCTTCCTGTTGTTTTTTTTAGAACAATTGTCTTTTCTCCTATACAGTTTTATGCAGAGTCAATTTAATAGATCAACTGATTAATGGGTTAATATTAAATTATTAACAACACTGAATGCTATCTTTAAAAAGATTAGGGCAATCAGCATTCTTGTCTACCTTTAAAAGGGATTTTGTGTACTGATGCCAAGATGGTCTCTATCAGTACAACAGTGTTAAGTATATTGTGGTGTCTGGTTTGACAACACAAAGATAATTTTATAGATTCTGTCCCTGCTGAATAGCTGTCCTTGAAACTCATAGAATACATCACCCCTAATATATACATCTTTTCATTCTTCTATGAAGACCTTTCTGGGAGAAGATGTCAGCAGCATAGTCTGGGATGACTATGGTCATATAGCATGTTTTAAATGCATATACTAACCTCCTTTAGCCTTCAGATTTTTTTTTTAATTTCAATCTTTCTCGTTAATGGCATTAAGGCACATTTTATTTTTAGATTTGCATTTGTATATTAAGTGGGACATCTGGCATTTCTCAGAATCTTTTTCACAATGCTGCACACATTTAAAATGTTGTTCTCCTAATCATTTTGTTTTTTTAGAAAGGATTTTCGTATGGTCTTGTTCTTAAAAAAATCAAAATATGTAGTAGGGATTAATACAAATGTGTATTAGAAGAGCAAAGAAATCACTGAGACAAGACTAATCATCATTTAGATTATCAGGAGAAGATGATTAAAAAACAAAGGATTGTATGACAAGTTATGTTGATGCCATATTTGTGAAGCCAAATGTTTTAGCTTTATAGATGAAAAATCCTAAGCAGCTTACAGCGAGACAAAGTAATCATTCAAATTACAAACTTAAGAATTTCAAATTACATACTTCATCAAGTTGAGTCTATTTTAACTTGGAATGCAGAGTGAATGACTCAATGCCACTGAAGTACTCTGTCTAATAATTCCACATAAATGAAATATTATTAAAGTTAACGTAAGACTGAACATTCAAAATAATAAACATTCTTAATGAATATGTGCATTCTTTAAACAGTGCTGCTCAAATGTAGGCAGAAATGTACAAATGAAAACTGTTTTAACCCATGCTTATATTTGCATTTTAAAAAAGAATTTGCATGACAATCACTATTAAAACACAAACAGCAAAGGTTTATCAAGTCCAACCCTCACTTATCCTTCCCTCCTCAATTCTCTACAAGTGATTAGAAAATAAATTATTGTTGTGCTTCATTCTGTTAACATTTTTGATTTGATAAAATGAGTGAGTGTAGAATTAAAACCTTAATCCTTGCTGTACTTGATAACAACTCTTTTTAAAGAGCTTAGTATTCTAAATAATATTCCATGACAAAGATCCAGTAGTAAATATTTCCTTCTCAAAAGGATATATTCCTATATTCCCTACTCTAATGACTTAGATGTTTGATGACCAGCCTCTATATATTCAAAGCATTAGATAGAATGGTTGATATTTTCATTTCTTTTTCAGATTCACTTCAAAGGAAGGCGGGGGAGCATTTCCCAGGACCGATGGGTCTGCATGTGAATTTGATGTCAGGTTCCAGGATTTTTTGCCCCACTTTTTAAACCTGCATTTTGACATTGTCTAGAAGTGTCCTTAGTCTGTTTCAGGAGAACCTAAAGGAAACACTAACTCCCTCTTTGCATTACCACTACCTCTGGCCGTTTTGAATGCCTGGGTGGGGAAATGGTGGCAGTCTTTGGCATTTCCATCCAAAAGAGCTGTGTGATAGTAGCAGGAATCAGTGCTTCTTTTAGGGTCTCCCAGGATTAAGCTTTCACTACTCAGAGAAGGGGATGATTCCTTTTAAAAACTTCTTTTCTGAATGGAGTGGTGAATGGTCTTTTTGAATGGCTGGATAGGAAAATGGTGGTGACAACCAGAGGTGATTGCCTCCCTGAGGTGGTTCTGACCATTCCCCGCCCCCTTTGTGGAATGACTTATTCACCAGTCAAATCAAAATATGTAATTTTGCCCCCTTTGGTTGCTACATGAGGGTAACTTATACATAAATATTAGGCATGTGCAACATTTTTGGATGTTCTGTAAATAGTAAAAAAATCTTAAATTTGTACTTCTAAATTAATATCTGACACATGGTCCCAAAACTTAAGAATCTAAACTTACCCCATCCTTTTTCATTTGAATTTTGTAAATCTCAGAAGGCTCCCAAAGTCAATTTAATTCATATTATTTGGTGCAAGGAAGCAAAGCAAAGCCAAAACGCTGTCTTGCCTTTCCTCTGTAAATTAATGGCCTCTCGCCATTAGAAGAGGCGAGAAAGGAGGGAGAAAGCAGAGCTTCTTGGGAAGAAGCACAGAACTCTGGGAAATGCAGTTTGGGAAGGTAAGGAGCCCTATGCCAGAGAGTTCAAAAGTCCTTGCCCTAAACTACATTTCCCAGAATGCAGTGCTAAGCATCAGAGAGATTTGCTCCTCCCCTTCGTAGCCAGTCAGAGTTCCAATACACTGGTTAATATGCTACACTATGATTTTTGTTCCTAGGTTATAAATGTTGTTTCCTAATTTGTTCTATCATAAAATATGGTGAAAGTTTATAAAACTGCAAAAACCTTGTCTTTGCACAGGAGATATCATGCTATAGCACATTTTACTTTAGTATCTTGTAGATTCTCCATCAATTTAATATTGTTTTTGGCACATAAATGGAATTTTTTGAGTACAAAAATGACTTTCAAAATAAGGACTGCATAACTAAACAGAAAATAACATTTTCAAACAAGGAACGTATTTTTTATTGTTATTTGAAACATAACAAGATTAGTACACAGCAAACAAGATCACTATGCTGGCTGTTGTATTGGATCACACATCAGACACTTCCCAAGTGTCTAGGACTGTGAGATGGATAGGTGAAAAATGCATGCAGATCCCAGTAGGGTGGCCCTTTGCAGCTGACAGATGGTATATTGACAGTGCAGATTGTTTTTAAATGCAGACCAAGGTCTTTAGGCACTGCACCCAGTGTGCCGATCACCACTGGGACCATCTTGACTGGCTTATGCCAGAGTCTTTGCAGTTTGATCTTTATTGTGTCAGCTTTTCCAGTTGTTTCTCTTAAATCCTGCTGTCACTTGGGATTGCAACATCGACAATCCATACTTGGTTTTTTAATACGATAGTGAGGTCAGGAGTATTGTGCTCCATAACTCTGTCAGTCTGAATTCAGAAGTCCCAGAGTAGTTTGACATGTTCATTTTCTATAATTTTTTTCAGGCTTGTGATCCCACCAGTTCTTTGTTGCAGGAAAATGGTATTTGTGGCACAAATTCCAATGAATCATCTGAGCAATGGTGTTATGCCTCTGCTTGTAGTCTGTCTGCATGATCTTCTTGCAGCAGCTGAGGATGTGATCTATTGTTTCATCAGCACATCCTTCTTCTTCTTCCTTCTTCTTATTCAGAGGCTGAATGGCCATCTGTCAGGGGTGATTTGATGATATATGTCTGCCTGTAAGAGCTCCTGGGTTATAAATATGATTTCATAAAAACACGGGGAAAGTTCATTCAAATGCAAAAACTTTGTCTTTGTGGGAGGGACATCATGCTATAGTACATTTTGTGATAGTTTTTCAATTAATAATACGTAATCATTGAATCTCAACCAATTCAACATAGTTTTTCCACACAAAGTTTCTGGAGTAGAACAACTACTTTGAAAGTAAGGACTGCTCCATTAAACAGGAAACAACACTTTAAAACTAGGAATATATTTTCTTTATTATTTATATGTTGTTTATAAAAAATTGAAAATTCCCCAAAAATCCCTGGATAAGTGAAACATTACAAAATTTGGTGGACTGGCAGTGGTTAATGTCTTCTACCATTGTAACAAGTTTCACCCCAATAGCTGTAAAAATGAAGGAGAAATGATCCTCAGAAGCCCCCAAGTATGCAATTACTATAATGAAATAATAACCAAATTTCGTTATTCTCATTATAGTAATGAATTTTTCAATAATGATACTTTAGAAACACTTTAGAAATGAAGTGCCAGTGCCCCTCCTATTTTGCAATCACTTTTGAAAGTTTTTTAAAAATCAATTGCACATGCCTAATAAATATATATATTAAGCATTTTATTTTTTATATCTGTAGGGGAATTTTACTCCTTTATCTCCTACATGTGCTTTTTGTAGTGGAATGTATCCTCTTTTATATCTGGATCAACACTACCTTGGATGTGTGAAGTGTTGTGACTGCTTCAGGTAGGAGATACATGGCAACTACAGTGGAAACCTCCTATCTGTTCCTTATGAACTTTTGAGCTGTTCCTCTAGAATGGATAGTCTCTAGCAGTTTATCCATGCTGCTTCAAATATGGTGGATTCAACCATTAGTCCAGTCATCTTAATATACTTGTTTTGGCAAGGCACTTGTTTCTCATTTATCCAGCAAGCAGCAAAATGTCTTGTTCTGTCCCTGTTTGGTGCATTCAGTGACATCTTGTTGTATTGGCTCCAGTATGCACACATAGTGCCAAGTTCCTAAGGGTTAAATCCCGAATCCCATTCAAACATTTATCCCATGTTTCCAGTAGGGGAGTGCATCATTGTAGTGGCACGTTCTCTTCTCAAACTACACTTTAATGTGACTCAGAAATTGATGTACATTAGTTCATGGAGACTGATGGAGCTTGTCGCAGCATTCCAATCAGCTTTTCCAAATGCAACCTATTTTTCATCCAAGAAACCAATCACAGAGAATATTCTTTCCACCCTTACTCAAAACAAAGGTTTTACCTGCTCAAAAATGTAGTAAACTTGGTCCATTGGTTTCCTGTTGTCAAATCAGGGCAAGGATTAGGAGCACTGATTCAACCATTCTGTTTTTTTCAGGGATTTTTAGGCCTTTTGTCTCCTGAGTCAATTTTCAAAATCTGGCTAAGAACATTTCTGAGTAACTTGATTGATAAATCAGTGTCTTTTCCCTTTTTAAAATGATCTTATTATCAGTCCTGGTACCAATACTTTAAGCTAATAATATGTGCCCCAGGCTGCATCTACACTACCATTTAATCCAGTGGTAGCACTTACATTCATTTGATGCATTCACACAATACACATAACTGTATTTCAACCCAGGGTAAGCCAATTAATCCATCTTGACCACAGTTTTAAAAAACAATGGCAAAGTTCCAAAACCTCCAGGAATATCTGGACCTTTGCTGGTGTTTCAGCAGTGGAGACTGCCACCTCAGATCATCATACACATCCCAAGAGTCCACTCCCATTGCCATCCTGCACTCCCTGGGCTCAGGCGGCATTGGGATGGTGGATGACAATGACAATCCAAGAGTGTACTCCCCTCCCCTCATTTCTGCAAAAATATATGGAAAAGTGTGCCTTACTATTGCTGATTCAGCTACATTCTAGCAGCAATGGGGCTTTTGAAGAGGGGAGAGGGGTTACTGCTCCCAAGATCTATTGCTGGCAGAATGATGTTGAATCAGATAGTACAAACCACACAGCAGTTATAAGGCATACTTTCTGTATTTTCAAAGAAACTCTTTTGTGGGACTAGGAGTGCAGGGAGAGTTGAAAAGCCTGCTGATGCCCATCCCTGCTGAACTGGCTTCTCCCTCTGTGGAGACAGCCTGGTGTGGATCACATGTGGCTTGGAATCAGCATTTTTATGGGAGTTCCAGTCACATTTTATGACTGTGTGGAAGGGGCCATAGAGGTCTTCCCTCCTCCTCCTCCTCCTCCTCCTTTGGGAACATGACTGATGATCATTCTAAAGAAGTACATGACTATATTTTCCCCTCCTAATGAAGAGAATGGTACTTGGCACAACTCACCCTTTCAACTATGGCATCCACTTAAAAAAGAAGTATCAGATCAATACCAAATATAACAATTTCAATCAGACTTTAAATTTTAATAGTGGTCTGTGAATTTTTAAAATCTTATTTAAATTGTATGATCTTGGCTAATTTTTAAAAAAATGATTTAATCATTCTTTTGAAGTACTGAAATGTTTAACTAAGGCCTTTTTAAAAAAACAAAGTCTGTACACTGAAATGAACATTTATCTTCTAATTTCATGTCTCCAGTTCCTTTCTTCCCTTCCTTTTTTGGTTTTTTGTTTGACTCATTTTAGTTAAATTCTATTACATTTACAGGCTTATGGACTTCAGGAACAACATGTTTCCCTTTAGGAAAACAACAGCAACCAAAATAGAAAGAAGATTCCGAAATCCATCTTTTTGAGGCACTAAATCACCCCCTCCAAATTAAATGGATACACAGTTTTGCCATTTTGGTGTGGACCACAGATCTTCTCTGTGTTTTTCTATTTGTTTTCTCTAGCAGTTCATCACATTCCCTTTGCTACTACTGAACTGAACATGCATCTCTGCTGACACTGCTCTGATTCCCTGAATGCATTAGGAATCATTGTTTTCTATGTGCTCTAGCAGTTTCCTTTCACTTTTTACAAGCACCCTCTTTGGCAGATGTGGAGACTCTGCCCTGCAGGAATGATTTGAACTGAAGATTGCCAGATGCGTCAAGATCATGTGTCTTGTTCTTTGGTCACAAGCTTTTCCTAAACTGTATTTACAGGATGCTTTATTACTAGTCTTATTTAGTACGGGTCCTACCTTAGACAGATTTTCCAAAGGTTTCTCTTTTCCTAAATGTATTTTATGATCAGGTGATGGCTTATTTTGTAGAAAGAAAACAAGCAAGTGACATATTGCTACCCAGCATGTCTTTTTTTTTTCTGCTGAGATTTCACCAGAACATATGTGTCCATGATATTATGGTTGATGTTTTAGTGTAGATCAGGGCTTCTTAAACTTTTTCATCTTGTGACCCCTTTTTGTCAAAGAGATATTCATGTGACCCCAGGGTATATGAAATAAGTATACAAATCAAACTTGTTTTGAATATAGGATGGGTAAATCCATGGATATGGAGGATCAATTGCATCACAGCAAAAACTATTATGGCATGCCTGATTTCCAAGTATGTAAAAATCAAACCCCATAAGTAAAATACAGTGGCCCTCTGTATCTGCTGGGGTTTGGTTCCAGGACCCACACTGGATGACAAAATATACAAGAGTGTAGCAAAATTATGTCCCTTACATAAAATGGCAAAGTCAAAGTTTGAGATAGATATATGCATATAAGCTGTGGATGGTTGTATTTGTGGATGCAGAGAGCCCATCCTATTGCAAGCCAAAGGTGCAAGATTAAGATGCAAAACCAAAAACCAAAAAAAATGATTTCCTTTAAGCAAAGTTGTACATTTGGGGAGAAGAAAGGGCAGCAAATCACTGGAGAGGCTGTCAGGGTTCCTTCTCCTCTCCTTCACTTTTACATACCTCCTTTGCCTATCCTCTTCATTGCCTGGTTACACTACCTTTACTCCTTTCCCTTCCCTTAGCAGCTTGGGCTGGGCTTTCCTCTCCTCCTTTGATGGAAGCAGCAGCCACCATGGCTTCCACTCTGAGGAGGGGGGAGCCTTCTGAAACCCCAACTGAAGAGAACAGGTTGGTGGTGGAGATGTGGGTGGTGGTTAGGGTGTGGACCTTTTTAAGTCAAAAAAGTTGTTATAGTTATGTAAACTGGGTTTACACCATAGTAATGCGCTAAGTAAATAGGATTCGAGCCACTTTCTCCTGATGCTGATAATGTCTTACTGTTGAATGGTGATGCGTACCTACCTTAACTGTAGCTTAGTTTTCATACTTACACATACTCAGGCCTATCTACATTGCCATATAATGCAGTTTCATGATGCAATTTAACTTAATTGAACTGCATTATATGGCAGTGTATACTCCTTTAATACAGTTCAAAGGTGTTAAACTGCATTATGAAAATGCATTCTACGGCAGTGTAGATGGGGACTCACACACATTCTTTCCTTGTTCCAGTTCTCTGTTTCATCTTATTTTTCTGTATTACACTCATCTTTCTATTCTCTCTTTCCCCCCAAAAAATAAATATAATAAATGGTAATGCTGGTGAACCATTTCTGAGTCTCAACTGCCTTTTGAAAAACAATGAAATCATATACTGATTGGGATCAAAAATAAACTGAGGCTAGCTTTATTTGGAACAGACAAATTTATTTTACTTCCATTCCATTGTGGAAATAGCAGGATGCTGTTTAACACTACATTTGGAGAATTTGATTCATTGCCATATTAGTTTCTACTTCATTCAGATTACGAAACTACAGGTTATATACTACAAAAAAATAAAACGGCAAAACAAAATACATACTACCATCATAAACTTGAGGCATAATCACAAGGAATAATGAACATCTCCAAATACTTATATTTAAATATTATTAATAATTTACTTCATTTCAATGTAAGATGTCATTTTGCATAATGGAAGTCGTGTTTCTTAGGGTAACATTAATAGAATATCCCATCATTTTCCAACAAAAGATTTATGATTAGGTCTGATAACATAGCCTGTAACAAATTGTAATCCATGATAAAGTTAAACAGGAATAGAGACATCTGATTTCAGACAAGACAATTGAATGGCTGTCTAGTTTTACTTTGTCTTCTAATACAATCCTATAACTACTTTTAGTAAGTATAATCAAATTAAATTATTCTGATTTCTGAATAGATAAAATTTTCCAGACCACTTCAGTCTTCTAGTTAAGGAAACTGAAAGAAACTTACACATGCATGCACACACATCTAAAACTAATATCACACTTTGACTTGAAATCAACTTGTGACCAGTTGCAAAATTCAGAAAAGCCAGAAGGGCATAGCACTACAGGGAGTAAAGGGTGATGATTCTCCTAGGACAAACTAAACTCTTGCCTTTCACCACTCTGCTCAGAGAAAGCAATAATTACTTTTTGATGAGAGATTAGGTCATCATCATAGGCTATTACTCTTGGCGGAATATGATTGCCTTCCAAGTGTAGTCTTGGTGGTGGGTCTGTAAATGACTGTGGAAACCCATTCTGGATTCACTTGTTCATTCACAGTGAGAACATTGATTCTGAGATGGAAGGCAGTCCTAACAAGGGTTGGCTTGATGCACCTTCCTCTTGACATGGTTCTCCCGTTCGCCCTCCATTCATGCCTCTTCAAAATCCACATCACTGTTGGTAACACCTAACCTTATTAGAAGGCTCTAGGACCAAAGCTTCCCAGTAGCTTGTAGGTCTTCTTTTGAATGAGCACAGACTACATTATCATCAGTACATTGAAGTTCTATAACAGACATTGCTGTGACCTTGGTTTTGCCTTTCAGCCTGCTTGCCATCTCTCCAATAGGTTATTTCCACACCGGTGGGAAGCTTCCCATCAACAAGGTTGTTGTAGCCTGGTCAGATTCGGAGTGTTCAGTTGAGGAGGAAGGGGGTTCTGGCAAAGATCCAGAAGGTCCAGCGGAGAATTAGTGACTTAGGAATAGTTGTTTTGGAATCTCCTGGCAGTTCCCAAGAGTCTGGAGAAAGCGATATCCATTCCAATGGAAATCTTCCTGAAATGCAGACTGAGAGAAATGTGGGAAATGAATGTTTAGGTCAAGGTGATTGAAATTGCAAAGGCAGAGCATGCAACAAAAACAGGTGCGCCTTTTCTCAGAGAAGTAACAATAAAGAGAGGAAAAGCAGGTGTGTGAGAAATGATGCTATGGGGAAGGGTACTATCCCCTATTTTTTTAAAAAAATACTTCCTCTTTTTCTTTTTTTCAACCTCCACTGTAAAAAATGCTCAATAAAAATATTAAAAAAAGAAAAGAAATTATTATTTATTATTTATTTATTGTTCTTATACCCCGCTACCATCTCCCGCAGGACTCGGTGCGGCTTATAAGAGGCCATTTCCCACAACATCATAAAAACAGCAACAACAAAACAATAAATAACTCATAAAAACAAAACAATACAGTAATAACATGACACATTTTAAACATGAGGCAGGGCCAATGTAAAAATTTAAAAGTTAAAAACTGGGAAGTTTAAAGGGGGATAGGAGAAATGTTTTAGGATAGGTAGATGTGCAGACAATTATAAATCTCTTATAAAGTGCATTGAGGACATATTGCTTAGGATGCCTTATTCTGGGAAGGCAAATGATGCTATGGGAAGGACTGAGACTTTTTAAAGTGGTTCCTGCTGGTACAATTGTTGTGAGAGCAATGCTGCATTCAGGCGAAGAACTCTCTTTGGGGGGGACGGGACCTATGCTCTTGGAATTTATGTATTCTAGTTTTAAGTTGTTCTTGCTTCCAGTTCATGTGTGGCACAGTTTGTCTGCCTTGTATTCATGCTATCTTGTCTTTGAATATCCCTGTGGATTGATTTTGGAGACTTTATTTTAATGGATTTTTAGACTCTCGACTTTCATGGAAATTATCTTTTGAACTTTGAGTCTCTTTTTTGAATTTGCTTATTTTTTATATACTCTGGAGACCTTGGTACACTCGTTCTATACCTGGGATGGCATTTTCCTCCACCGAGCATGCAGCTTTGGGAGGGACACACATGGAGCAGTGAGGGAGGAAGGGGACCCTTGATCAGCCAAATCAACCCTGGCAATCAATAGGGTGACAGATGTCACAGCCTGCTGGGTTTTGGCAAGATTGCTCAGGCAGTCCCTTCCAGAAGAAGATGTAGCATCTTTTTTCTTCATTCAGCTGTTTCTCCCCTGCTTTCTGGGTCTCTTGGAATACTGCTATATTGATGTTAAAGTGCATCAGCTTCCTTGCAATAAACATTCATTGTCTGTGTTATCCAATAGTGTCCATATGTTCCATGCTCCAAAATTCATTTGTCTTTTTTGACCACAAGGTGGTGACTCCTCTGGATGTGGCAAGGTTAAGAGAAGTAGACTATGTTTAGGATACTTTTTCTAGCCCCCTCCCCATATGAGGTGAACAGAGTGGATGCTCGATAGGGCTGCTTGAGTCATGGATACAGCTGCTGAACTGGTTAAATGCCTCAGATCTTGAGGTAGAATGACTGAATCCATATCCACTGCCCATGTGCCAGTCTGTGGCTAGGGTCTTCTCTATTTCACAGTCCTGCCCCTATCGCCACTCATTGATTGCCATAGGACTTGTGTTGGTTTTCTTTTATTGTGCATAAATTTGTTTTGTGTGGAGATCAGTGCACACCCAGGGCATGGTTAACCTGGCAGCTGATGGCCACTAATCTGTTGCAGCTTTATTCCACATTCACAGCCATTGAAACATGTACCATGTTATCATCCACCTGCTGTACCATTGAGGACTTCAGATTGTTCTTGATTTGGTTCCTCCCCTGTGACCTTGCTACCATGGGAGATCTCCCTTGGAACACATCACTCTGACAGCTTTCCCCGCAAGTTCACTGGAACACCCAAGCCCTCTCACTACTATTAGGTGGCAATCCATCGAGGAGGGAGATATATGGTACAGTGGTCACATTGACATGTAGGTAAGTAAATGTGACCGCCTTTACTTGTGCACTGACCAGTAAGGTAGGTGAATGGCAGAGGGTTTGCAAAGAGGCTGGGGGAAAGAATGACATACTAGCATACTTATGTGATCTCTGTAGCTATGAGCAATAATAATAATAATGTTCTCTTCCACCATATTCTTTCCAGAAAGTGAAGTAAAAGCACTGGTTCCTGCATTCCTGTAAAACTGCACCCATCTATTAATGTCTCTCAGTTAGGGATGGGCAAATCTGTAAGCTGAAATCTTTAAACTCAAAAATTTTAAAATAAATTTTAAATTATTCTAATTTGCAGTTGTTTTCAACATGGAAAGGACCATTTTGCAACATTTTTACTGTATAGGTTTTAGAGATGAAGCACTTCTTAGAAAAAAGAGCTAGCCTCTCTTATCAGTATGCAAATAATTAAATATGTATATTTTTAAAACCTAAACTTTCAAAAGGAAAACATTCCTAAACCCTAAGCCTGGAAATATGTCAGATATGGTGTCTTATAGAGTGCAGCTGTATGTGTCTTTAAAACCCCCCAAGTGTTTTTCATCCTGAACACTAATAAATGTGCAGAATAATAATAATAATAATAATAATAATAATAATAATGATTATCATGATTATGATAAATGGAAATGAATTTCTGATGCTTATATGGCAAACAGGTACAATATAGTTCTTACTATGCTGAGAATAGCTTTGACTAAAAACAGGGTTAAAGTGTAGTTTTTAAATATCATTTTGGAAGAATTTGTCAAAATCCATACATTTCTCCATGTTCAAGATAGAATTAAAAAGATATTGAATATGGTAGACAGTGAACCAACCATGCACCTATGCTTTGTTTTTGAATGTTGCATGTTTATTAAAGTATATTTTCTACCTATGTTACAGAATGCAAATATATTCCTGTTTTCTACTATTCTTCCCTACCCCTATTTCTAAGCAGTGATATGAAGATTGTTTGATAGAAATAACTATCTCTTATGTGAATAAATTACACTTTCCATTTCTTAGAGGTCATATTCTCCATTCCTCTCTGCTGACCTGTTCTTCTACTTGCACTTGAAATATTCCGATTTATCTTAGGCCATCTGCTTTTCATTTTCTACCCTTAATTTTCTTATCATTTTTTGCACTCTCTCTTAACTTCTTCCTGTAATCTTCTCCGTTTGCCTCTGTGGCTGATGTTTTATGTCTTGTATCTTTTTTCTCTCTCTTCCTTTGATTACTTGCTGGTCTTCCCTGCTGATCCTCATTGACTTTTTTTTTACTCTTCACATATTTATTGACAGAACACATAAACCATGGTCATACATTAATTCACCTCATCAACAACTTCTTCATTTTCCCTCTTCTTATCCAGTTTTTTTCTTGATACATTAGTCACATTTGTTTTACTTCCATGCAATCCTGTTTAACAACATATTTTACTAGCAAAAAAAAATTATCAGGCCATGCCAGGAAGCTTCAAATGGGGCACTCTTGTACCTTAGAATGCATTTGTTGTCAAGTCAAAGCAGTGCAGAAGTTGGTCTTGTCTGTTCAACTAGCAGTGATAACTGGCCATAGTTTGTTTGTTTTTTTACTACCCCACATCATGCAGGATCATGGTCAAGCCTCAAGCAATTGGTAATCTCTAAGAAACTCAGTTCTTTCATCTAGCTTACACTTGCCAAGTCATTTTGTGAATGAATCAAGGTAAAAAACAACAGGATAAAATAAAGCTATAAATAGACACCTAACACAGTTAAAAACATGGACACCAATTAAAACCACCTAATTGGTTAAGAGGATAACATCAATTAAAAAAGCATACTTATTAAGAACAATAAATTCCTATTTTCAAAACTCATTGTTTAAAAACCATCTGGATATATCTACTGGAAGATGTTGGATTTTACTGATGTTTTAATTGCAGACAGTGTATTTAGTACTTGGATTTCTTTTGGCAGGTCATTCCATAATTTGGGGGGTGCTGATAGTAACAGTAACAGTTGTTAGCCTTCTTTCTAACTAACTGAAGAAATGTCGCCTAGAAGACCAGATTGTATGGGACTAGGTGACCCCACAGATCAGTGGTTCTCAACCTGGGCCCCCCAGATGTTTTTGGCTTTCAATTCCCAGAAATCCTAACAGTCGGTAAACTGGCTAGGATTTCTGGGAGTTGTAGGCCAAAAACATCTGGGGACCCCAGGTTAAGAACCACTGCCATAGATAATATTACTGTATGGATGTTGTTATCCCATTCCATTCTCGTGACATGGGATAGAGACTAATAACTAGCATTATGACTCCTTTTAACATACAACCACTAGTGTCACATGATTCTGATGTGGTGATCGTGCAAAGCTGAATCTCTGGGTGAGCAGCATAACCTCACCCTCCCTATGCCATTCCTCTTTTGTTTTTTATCTTTTAAAAGGCACTTTGCAATTATGAAGTGTGGTATGAGTTTAAAAAAAATAAAAAGAGAGAAGACAGCATGCCACCAGTGAAGCATCCAGACCTCAACCTATGAGATTAGTCCCAGGATCATGGTGCAATCGGGGCTGTTGGCAGCTTTCTCATGGGGTGGTGGTGCACTGGCAATTGATATCACATGCAATTGTTGCATGATGGGGATTGACACCCAAGGCAATGGTCATGTTTCTGTGATGGTTTCACCCTTGTGTAATCATGTCCCTTGACACAAACTATGTAGGGCTTTAAGGTTCCTTCTGCTGATTGTCTGTTGGAGTCTATTTGGATGGGTATAGGGGAGCATTTCATAAACTGTAGATATTCAGTCCCAAAAGAAACTATGCTAAATCCTGTTTATCTTGATTTAGCTAGTCACAAGCCTTTCTCCTACATGCAGCATACAATTTCTTCTATTTTGTTGTGTGCATAATTTCCTTTCCTTTCAAAATCTTGTAAAAATGCAATGCATGAAGTAGCCACAGAGCCAGACCTGAGTGATTACAGTTCTCTTTCTTGTGTGTCAGAAGGTATGCTTTATTTCTTGGCACAAGGTATAACATGTATTCTTATGGAACTGAGTGCTCCTGTGCTTGTGGGCCACTTACATCTTTAGAAGTAAAAGCAGGAGGTCAGACTAGACAAGTAACAAGGTTAATCAGTTTGAATTAATGACTTTTGTTTTAATCTGGTTCAGAATAAAGCTGTGGCCAGAGGCCTTTGGCTTTACCTATATGTCAGTGTCAGGATGATTGTTTCAAGGTAGCTGGGAGAAGAGATGAGATGGTACTTGTCAGTGGATAATTGGACTGATTGCAAAGTCATACAACAGGGTGGCTACATCAAGCAGTGGACGCGGAAGAAAACTCTAGATTTCTCATCTCTATATATTCTTTTTAATGGATTTTAGCCGAAGCACTTTCCTAGTTATTAATGAACTGAAGAATTTCATAGAATCATAGAGTCATAGAATCATAGAGTTGGGAGAGATCACATGGGCCATATAGTCCAACCCCTTGCCATGCAGGAAAAACACAATCAAGGTATCCCTGACAGATGGCCATCCAGCTTCTGCTTTTAAAGGCTTCCAAGGAAGAAGCTTCTACCACATTCCGAGGCAGAGAGTTCCACTGTTGAAAAGCTCATGTGGTCAGGAAGTTCTTCCTAATGTTCAGGTGGAATTGCCTTTCCTGTAATTTGAACCCATTGCTCCTAGTCCTAGTTTCAAGGGCAGCAGAAAACAACCCTGCTTCCTCTTCCTTATCACACCCTTTTACATATTTATACATGGCTATTATGTCTCCTCTCAAATGTATCTTCTGCAGGCTAACCATACTCAGTTCTTAAGATGCTCCTCATAGTGCATGGTTTCCAGACTTTTGAACAGAGAAGTTGCCCTTCTCTGGACACTTTCCATCTTGTCAATATCTCTTTTGAACTGTGATATCCAGAATTGGACGCAGTATTTCAGGTGCAGTCTAACCAAAGTAGAATACAAAGGCACCATAACTTCTCTCAATCTAGACACTATACTCCTTTTGATGCAGCCCAAAATCCCATTGGTTTTTTTTAGCTGCTGCATCATACTATTGGCTCATGTTCAACTTGTTGTCCACAAAGACTCCAAAATCTTTCTCACATGTATTGTTGTTAAGCCAGGCATCACCCATTTTGTATCTTTGCATTTCATTTTTTTCGGCCTAAGTGTAGTATCTTACATTTCCCTTGTTGAAGTTAATTTTGTTATTTTGGCTCTAGCTCTCTAATTTGTTATGGTCATTTTGCATTCTGATCCTGTCCCCTGGAGTATTAGCTCTTAATTTGGTGACATCTGGAAACTTGATAAGCACACCCTCTAAACCTTTATCCAAGTCATTAAAAAAGATGCTGAACAGCACTGGGCCCAGGACAGAACTCCACAGTCACTTCTTTCCAGGATGAAGAGGAACTATTGGTGAGCACCTTTTGGGTTTGGTCGCTTAACCAATTACAGATCCACCTAATGATAGTATTGCCTAGCCCACATTCCTTTGCTTGAAAGACGGTCATGGGGGGATTTGTCCAAGGCCTTAATGAAATCAAGACATGCTACACCCACATCATTACCTGCATCTATCATGCTTGTATTTCATGCATTGTATTTCATGCATTGTATTTCATGCATTGTATTTCATGCATTGAAAAAAGAGATAAGATTAGTCTGGCATGAGTTGTTTTTGAGAACTCCATGTTGACTTTTAGTAATCAGAGCATTCCTTTCTAAGAGATTGCAGACTGCCTGTAGTAGAAACAAAATGTACTATAAACCAAAATCCATGCAGCCTTCTTGTTTACATTGAAAAATATAATCCCCCAAAGCTTTGGATGCCATCAGTATGCAACTTTGGGCACTTCCAGACAGGAGTAAAACCCACTTGGCCTAGGTTTTAGTCACCACAGCACCCCAAAAACCCAGGCTTTCCCAAGGAGGTAATGGCATGCACACCCTGAAGTTCCCCAAAATTACCCCTTAAAATAAAATAAAACTTACTTGATTGCTATTATGTTCTTCATTGTGCTCTCCTGGTGCAAGGAAATGAACCAGGAGATGAGGGAGCAAGGAGGAAAAACCCTCTTTGCCCCCCCCCATCTCCTGGTACATCATTTCCTCGTCCCAGGAGAGTTTTAATTAATTTGGAACAAAGCAGAGAAACTCTGCTTTGTTCTGAATTAATTTGGCTTTTGGGCATGTCTGAAAGAGCCCTATAATATTGCAATAAAATAATCTGTTACACAAGAATGTACAAAGCAAACTATTCTGATGCCCCATCTACACTACCATATAATGTAGTTTGAACTGGATTGTATTGGTCAGCTTAGACCCTCAAAGCAGATTGGACTGCTCTGAACTGGAATATATGAGTCTACACTGCCATGTAATCCATTCTAATGCAGTTAATCTGCATTCTGAAACTGGATTATTTGGCAGCGTAGATGGGGCCTGAGGGTAACCATTTTAGGACTAGACTTTGCTTGCCTGTTCTTTTTCACTCAGATTAATCCTTTGATATATATTCCTGCATTCAATATGGAATTTTATCCCACATTCTTTCTTGAAATTCTTCCAGTTTAAGGTAAAATTAAAGGTTTCCCTTTGACATTAAGCTTAGTTGTGTCCAACTCTGGGGGTGGTGCTCATCTACATTTCTAAGCTGAAGGGCCAGCGATGTCAGTAGACACCTACAAGGTCATGTGGCCAGCATGACTGTGTGGAGTGCCGTTACCTTCCTGCTGGAGCAGTACCTATTGATCTACTCAGTAGCTAAGCAGTTCAGTAGCTCAGCAGCGTAACCCATTGCACTTCCGGTTGCTTTCCCAATTAAAGCTCTATTAATTTCACCAATCTAACGATCATCTATACATTTAGCTGAATGAGGATTCTTTTGGTGTGGAACTTTCTAGAGCCTGAAATTCCTAGGCAAAAATCTAAGACTTTAAGATGATTTATGGTGATTTCACTGTAAGAAGGACCTGGGGATTGTTCATATTTTTTCATGGCATGTTATTCAAACAACAACGTGGAGTCTAACGAACAAATTTCTATTAATTTCAGAAAGCAAGATATTTTTAGCTTAATGGAACTTATGGACTTATGACAAGATATAACACATACCTGTCGTAGTTGTAATATCATCCTACAGGAACAGCAATGGACAGAGAAGTAGAGAGTACAGCTAGGCATGTGGGTATTAGGAGGAAGAAAATAGGTTACAGAAAGAGTGGCATATGGAAGGAGGGAGAAGACAAATATAACGAGAAGAAGTGAAAAAGGAGGGAAAGGACAAAGAAGAGGGCACAGATTGAGATAGATACAGACAGGGAGCCATAAACAGCCTCCATGCTCGTCTGCCTAGTCCAGAATTAAAGATATATTTTTGTGACAATTAGATGTGAAAGGTGTGAAATACAAATGTTGACTGTCTTGTAGTTGTTAAAAGCAGAGTGACATAATGATACCTAAGAAATACTACTTAATTAGTATACCAATTTCAGTGGAATTAAAAGCAATTTAAAGAAATGCAACAGACACACATAATACACCAACATGATATTGTGGTTTAAATGTTGGTATAAGGCTCTGGGGACCAGGGTTTGATTCTCTGCTCAGTGATGGTAATCCACTGGGTAATTTTGGGCAAAACACATTCCCTTAGACCTGAAAGAGAAGGCTAGGATCTGCCTTCAAATGCCTGTAGAGCAGTGGTTCTCAACCTGTGGGTCCCTAGATGTTTCGGCCATTAACTCCCAGAAATCCTAACAGCTGGTAAACTGTTAGGCCAAAACAACTGGGGACCCACAGGTTGAGAACCACTGCTGTAGAGTGATAGCATGGAGGTGCTAATCTAGCCTGTCTATGAAAGGAATTCCCTGGTCTGAGAGTAGTCACCAACAAGGCCTTTTTTTACTGTGATCCCACCATGACTTTGTGAGGGGAATAGCATAGAGCAGTGGTTCTCAACCTGGGGTCCCCAGATATTGTTGGCCTACAACTCCCAGAAATCCCAGCCAGTTCACCAGCTGTTAGGATTTCGGGGAGTTGAAGGCCAAAAATACCTGGGGTCCCCAGGTTGAGAACCACCGGCATAAAGAGATGGATCTCTCTAGGAGATCTCAAAACATGGACAGATTCATATGGGACAGTACAGTCCTTTAGATACTCTGGATCTGAATTGTGTAGGGCTTTATAATTCAAACCATAACCTTGAATTATGCTTATAAACGAACCACCAGCTATTAACTAATGTAGTATTTATTTGTCGTGTCAGATCAACCAATCAATTATATTACATTTCTAACAGAACAAAGCAAACAAACAGATAAAATACAGCATTTGTGAGTTTGGTAGTTGGTTAAATGTCCTTTGACCAGTATCTGGCCACTTGGAGTGCTTCTGGTGTTGCTGCAAGAAGGTCCTCCATTGTGCATGTGGCAGGGCTCAGGTTGCATTGCAGTAGGTGATCAGTGGTTTGCTCCTCTCCACATTCGCATATCAAGGATTCCACTTTGTAGCCCCATTTCTGAAGGTTGGCTCTGCATCTTGTGGTGCCAGAACGCAGTCTATTCAGCGCCTTCCAAGTCGCCCAGTCCTCTGTGTGCCCAGGGGGGAGTCTCTCATTTGGTGTCAGCCATTGGTTGAGGTTCTGGGTTTGAGCCTGCCACTTTTGGATTCTCTCTTGCTGAGGTGTTCCAGCGAGTGTCTCTGTAGATCTTAGAAAACTATTTCTAGATTTAAGTCGTTGACGTGCTGGCTGATACCCAAACAGAGGATGAGCTGGAGATGTCTCTGCCTTGGTCCTTTCACTATTGGCTGCTACTTCCTGGCGGATGTCAGGTGGTGCAATACCGGCTAAGCAGTGTAATTTCTCCAGTGGTGTAGGGCGCAGACACCCCATGATAATGCGGCATGTCTCATTAACGGCCACATCCACTGTTTTAGTGTGGTGAGATGTGTTCCACACTGGGCATGCATACTCAGCAGCAGAGTAGCACAGCGCAAGGGCAGATGTCTTCACTGTATCTGGTTGTGATCCCCAGGTTGTGCCAGTCAGCTTTCATATGATATTGTTTCCAGACAAGCATCCTGAGCTCTGAAGATCACCCGGAAAGGAATCCCACTGGAGCACTGCAGCGCACCCAAATACCTGGGAGTCACTCTGGATCGTGCTCTTACCTACAAGAAGCACTGCCTGAACATCAAGCAAAAAGTGGGTGCTAGAAACAACTAATGTAGTGAGTTTGCTGTAGTTGAAATTAACCAATAGTCTTCATATATGGAAGAAAATAAAACTTGTTTAATACTTCCTTTTTCATCAAATATGCCAATATTTGAAGAAAAAGAACTTAAGTAGAGCAGATCAAAGGAGTCGACCCAACATTTAATCAGGTGAAAGGGCTAATCAGAGGTTAAAATATTATTAGATTAATTTATGAAAGCTCTCAGTGCTGAAGGTAATATATGGTGAAGTTTTATTCATAGGTGAGGTGGAACTGCCCCATGCTGGCTGCTGGGAACAAGCTACTTACATCCCCCTTTCCTTAGTGTGTCATTCAATAAGGCCCTATCAGTCAAAGCTGTTTAAGGTTGGGATCATATTGCTTTCTGCCTGTCACAGATGATGACCCAAGTCAGCTGTGGCTGATCAGGGCTTACAGAATGGTTTGCTTGAGGAAAAGATACGATAAATATATTGAACCAGGAAGAGAAGGGGAAAAATGAGGAAAGGAACAAAATGGATCCCGTAGTGTCAGCCAGCACTTGTTGAAGAGTTAGAATGAAAAAGAAGAAACCAAACTGTATTAATCGAAGTTCAATATCTCAAGGGACAAATGATTCTCATGCTTGAAGAGATTTAACTCTCCCCAAACAGTAATCTCACCCCTGCACAGCTAATGAAAATAAGAGCAAGCTATCAGCCAAGCAAGGGCTGCTTCCATCTTTTGAGCTCTAGAGCCATTCGGAAACTGGAAACCTTATTTCTGTGGCTCTCCTGTAACTATATTATGCAAGCGTTCACATTCGGATGTTAACCTTTAAACCATTAGGGATATTTCCCCCCTTTTTATATAAAAAGGAACTGTTTTCACATGCTCCTGTTCACTGCTATTTTTCTTCCGCAGACATGGAGACTAAATTGCCGCTTAAAGATCTTGTAGGTTTTTCTTGGCATCGTTTGAATGTGTATGTATGGAACCACTTCAAAAATGAAAATCCCCTTTGGAGTATCAAATGGTGTTTATTCTGATATGAAAATCTCCAGGAAGCTACTTTTTAAATGTTTTGCTATTTTAAGCAAGTATTTAACATTTTCCCCTGAATACCAACAGTTTGAAAAACCCTCCTGAAATGAAAGACAAGTAAGCCACAAATTTCTCAGAATTAAAGTGTTGGAATGAAGCAGAAATTAACTATAAATATAGATGTGTGGCATGCAAAATTAAAATTGTGGAAGTATATAAATATTTATTCTATGGAAATTCCAGTTTAGCTTCCTGTGAATGTGTTTGTGTTTCCTTTGCCAACTTAATGGTGGCTGGTTAGCTCCAGTTACACAGAAAGACAAAAGTAGAGGCAGATTTCAGAGGTATTAGTAAAATGTTGAAATTGAATTGGTTCCAGCCTAAATCCTCCCTAGATCTTTCAGGTATAGTATGAAAAGCCGAGAATACCAGTGGAACCCTTTATGACCATTATGTAGTGGATTTCAGTCAGACAACTCCCTCAGAGCTTCTTACAGCTGCTGGGATTGGTAGTGCTCCTTTTGATCCCTCTTGCTCAAGAAGAATATGCCTCATGTTGCCACCTTTTCCCATGAGCAATCTCCAGTGCAACATGCAAAAAAGGACTCCTATTGCAAATTCCCCTTGTTTCAAAGATCACTCATGTGAGGGCAGATGAGAACCTCAGGTAGTTACTTTTCAGTGAACAGAAAAATGTACTCTGGTTGATTCCAGTGGCTGCTTACTGGTAAATTCCTTGAGGGACTTTCATGGTTCCTACTGGGCTGAATGTATAGTATTTACAAATAAGCAACTGGAGGATACATATTTGTAACTCCCCAACAGGATTCTGGTCTTTACTCATACATTGCTTTTTAAGTAACAAGGGTCAACATTGTTATTTTTTGACATTCTAATGAGAACAACAAAAACATTTTGTTTATGAGAAGCAACAATTTCTAAGCGTTGCAATGAATAACTTTTCAACAGAGCATTTAGGGCAGGAATGGGCAAACTAAGGCCCATGGACCAGATACAGCCCTCTGGGCATTGATGCCTGGCCCTCCAAATTTTCCCCATTCTCTGGGCATAAGGGTACTGTGACTCACCATGTACTTATGACAAAAGAACGACAGAGGAAGGCATGCAGCTGCTGGCAGCCTTCTGGAGTGTCCTCAGCCTGCTGCATGCCTTCCTTGGGCCCTCCTCCCAGCATGAGGACAGGGCAAGCAGCCCTTTCCTGATTCTGGGAGAAGCACAGCCCAGGGAAGGAGGCAGGTGGGGGCCAAGGAAGTTCCAAAGCACCCTCACCTACCTCCTGCCTCTCCCTTCTTCTGGCATCAGGAGAAGCGTGGCCCTGTCCTGATGCCTGGAGAAGCCTGGTCCAGGGGAGGAGACAGGCTTTGGACAAGGGAGCTCCAAAGCCCCCTCACCCACTGCTTGCCTCTCCCTTCTCCCAGTATTATTAAGGCCCCATTCTGATGCTGGCAGAAGGGAGAGGCAGACAGGAGCTGAGGGAGCTTCAGAGCCTCAGCCTCTTCACAGCATAAGGACATGAATTTGGACATCCAAAATGGATTTTGAACCATGCAGAAATGGGGGGGGGGGATTCAGCCTGGAAAACCACAAGGACACCAACCCTCTCCCCAAAATCCCTAACAAAAGCTTCAAAAATAAAAAGGAAACTCACCAGGAGCCATTCGACTTCTCCTCCTGTCTGAAGGAACATACCAATGACACCCAAAACGGGGAGGGGGGGGCACCCAAATCACTTTTAGCTCCCACTATGTTTTCAAGTATCATTGGTATGTTCCTTCAGGTAGGAGGAAAAGCTAAATGTTTAAGGCCACATGTCATACAGGAAATATTCATTAGGACATGTGGACAGCCAACAGGCAAAGCCCATTTTTCCCCTGTGTGGATTGCCTTGGTGTATGCTGTTTTTGAACCAAGATTACCATCACGCACCCACCCCTCAAGAAATAGAGAAAGAAAAGATTAAAGCTTTCGACCCACAGGATAAGCATTTCAGATCAGCCTATTAATATACTGGGTACATTTTAGATCACTTCAGTGAAAATGTGGCCCAAGCAAAATCCCCCATCATCAAAACCCTAAACAACACCATAGTCTTAAAACCTACTTTAACAACAGAAACAAGAGGAAAAGCAGAAGAGAACAGAGCTCTTCTGGCCCAAACAAAGCCTCTATCTATTGAACTAAGCCACAGTGACACAAATGCTGTGCAATTATGTACGTTTCATGCATGTTCACACAACATAGACTTTTTAAGTGTTATTATTTTATTTTACTAGCAAGGAAGCTATTTGCATGGTATTAGTGGTAATTCAGACTTTGCTGTCAGAGGAGAGAAATGACGAAGGAAGCTAGGAAAAAGAATGTCGTCAGCTCTTCAAGTTTGTATTCGGAAGCCACAGTGTTCCTGGATTGTAGGAGTGGTGTGTGCTTTGCAATAATTAGTATCCTGAGCTACTTCGAGATGATTGTTGACACAGCTGTTGTTGTTTAAGGTAGCAGACACATCAATGGCCAGGCAGTAGGTATTGATTTGTGCAGTGACATCCTTCTCGCCCTGTCATCTGAGTGAAAGAAGTCCCCAAATTAACCAATAATAAAGTGTTAGAAGTTGTAGTAGCTGCCTCCTGGGACTTGTTCTGGCCGAGGGTAGATACCCCTCCTCTCCCCACAGCCATCAATCCTCCTTGAAGGGACTGAGTGTGCCTCTGAATTGACCAAAACCAATGCAAGTCCAAGGGACTGCTTTTACTATATATTACTGAGAGATTCTCCCATTGGGATGGGAAATTCAAGTCCCTGAATGTATAGCAGAGACTTCCCTTTTTATTAAGTCTGAAATTCATAAAATACAGTGAAGCTTATGAATATTGTGTTTCCACCATTAAAAAGCATACCTTTGTCAAAATTTTGTATTTAATACTACTTTGTGATGGTGTGGTACAGTGTCTGTTTTGGCCCCTAGCCATTGTTTGTTTGCTTTTGCAGCAATTCTGTTTTTGTGAAGGAAAATAAAAAGAGATATTGGTTACTTTGGAATAAAAACACTGTCATTAAAAAGGCTAACATTTAAAATGCTAATTTAAAAGTATTAAAAAGAGTAAATATTTAGACTCAAACCAACTACGTTATGACAATTGTGTTTTGTTCTGTTTTACAGGTTTGGGAATTATTTTTTAATGCCGACCAAGAAAATACACCATTCTTGATTTTTTGTGTGAAAGCTTTAGAAAATTGCAGTAATAGAGAATTTAACATGAAGTAGTACTGTGGAAGGCAGCTTGATAACGAAGAATATTGTCTCTATCCTCCATAACATTGTGAAATAATCTATAGAGAATAGGTCTAAACGTATACACATGGACACTACTTACATTTAATCGCAGTATCTCCTGAACATCCACAATTATATTTGCACAGAGCCAGAAATATGCAGTTATTGATATACTAGTACAAAGGGTGACTTGCATGAAGGAAATGTCAAGGGGATCGTTTTCAACTTCCTCATGTAATTCTGAGTTAATGTTATAGGCTTTGGTTGTTATTTGGTTGTTATGTAGCTCAGGGTGACATTAGAAAAGATCAGAGTATTTTAAAGGTATAATGAACTGCTTAAGATGCAAGTAGAATTCCATTGTAAGTGTTAATGTTTAGCAGTATCCTTGAGTTTCATATCTGTCGGGCAAATAAAAGATAAAAAGATGGTCCAGTAATCTGTAGATTTTTAACTTGATTGGGCTTGGCCCTATTTAAGCTGCCCTGAGTCCCTTCAGGGAGATGGAGGTGGGGTATAAAAATAAAGTTATTATTGTTATTATTGTTGTTATTGTTGCTATTATTATTATTATTATTATTATTATTATTATTATTATTAGATTTATCCTGGGCACATCTGTGTGAGCTAGAAATATAATAATATAATAACTTTATTTTTATATCCCGCCTCCATCTCCCCTAAGGGACTCAGGGTGGCTTACAAAGACAAGCCCAGGGAGCACAAAGTAAAAAACATAACACAGTAAGATAGCATCAAAACAAAACCAAATAAAAACATATCACAATAAAACATAACATCAAAAAAACAATACCATAAGAATGATAAAAGTGCTGAGTTCAGAGGGCTCTGGGTTTGTGCAAATACCTAGATAGAGCTAAGGGAAAGTGCAAAATTCAGAAGGCAGGGTGAGAGGATAATGTTCATGGGCATTAAAATGTTAGGATTGTAGAGTGGAGGGCCATGCTAAAGTGCTGGAACTTAGGTAACATTGGGCCAGTTATTTGGAACTGCCCAATCAAAGGCACAGCGGAACAGAGCAGTTCTCTAAAACCTGTCATGAGTTGCAAAAGGTCTAGACAAATTTTAATATTTATTTAAAAGAACTGAACCATGCTATGAATACAATACAGATGTGATTCGAATTTATATAGTTAATTATATCCTTTTTCTTTTTGGAGTTACTATTGCTGTTAACAGCACTCTTCCTCATAAGTATCCAGAGTGACTAACAATTTTGTAAAAAAAAACAAAACAACCCAAACCCCCAAAATGTTGATCCTCCATAAGAATTTTGCCCTTTTCTCATACATTTTTTCTTTGTTCCTCAAATGTGTAGCATCACAGAGAGTAAGACATTTAAAATCATTTTAAGGGTTTCCATTAGAGATGTAAATTCTGACTTGAGCTGGTGTGTGACAGTGAATTTTGTTGTTGCTTGTCTTGGAGAAAAAAATGTATATTCTTTCAGGTAGTGTATGCCCACATCTATCAAGGGTGCATATTTTACAAATGCAATGGCAACTGCCATATTCCATGATCTAGTAAAAACAGTAGCCTGGAAGGAATTTTGTCTGTTGTGCTCATTCTTTGTGTAGGTTTGCTCAAAAACAGGATAAGATCTGTGAATTATAATCATTATAATTATAAGAGACCACAAGGACCATCTAGCCCAACCCCTTGCTTTGCAGGATTGTACAATCAAAGCCCTCCTTACTGTTGGCCACCAGTCTCCATTTAGAAACCTCCAAAGAAGAAGACCACCACCTTCCAAGACAACATATTTTGCTCTCAAAAAGCTCTTTACATCAGGAAATTATTCTGCAGATTCTTCTGCAAATATTCTGCAGATTGTTTTGTAGTTTGAATCCATTGTTCCATATCCATTGCTCCATGTCCTAGTCTTTGGAGAAGCAGAAAATAATGTGATGTTCTTTCAAATATTTAAATATGGCTATTTCACCCCTTAACTTTCTTTTTTCTAGGCTCAACATACCTAGTTCCCTGAGCCACTCATCATAGAGTTTGGATTCCAGACATTTGATCATTTTGGTTGCCTTCCTCTGGACATATTCTAGTTGAGTAAGATGGGTTCAGGCATTTGATGTCCCAGTTTTGTGCCAAAGGCTTGATAATGAAGTTGGAGAATTGCTCGGATACTGTTTTGCCATAACCAGATTGTGAGTCTCAACTAGGATTTCAATTCTGCTTCCGCCCATTCTTCCATATGTGCATCTTAGAGCAGGTGTGTCTCCTTCCTTCTCAAACTCTTTTGTACTATGTGTTTGTGTGTATGTGTGTGTAGGGTGTGTGTGTGATAAACATTAACAAATACTTCACATTAATATCAGGTTGCAATGTGATGTATCCTTAATCAAGATGAAATTGCATTTAATTTAATTAGTCTTATATGTAAATATACATCCATTATAAAAGCTTTCAAGGTGTATTAACATGTCAAGATATTGCTCAGATTAGAAGATGACCAAAGTTAATTAAAAAATATTTTTGTTCCAAACTCCCAAGAAGTAATTGTCAAAATAATTACGTTTCAAACACCTGTTTTTCAAAAGTAACTATAAAACAGTTATTTTATTTACTTTCTTCTTTTAAAATGAATGTCATGTGACTGTAGAACAAACCATTCTAGGTCTGTTGGTTTAATACCCACAACAGAGCATGTGACAGAAGCAAAGGGCACAGTATGAGCTTGAGCACTGTGATATTCCTCCTCCACCAATTAGTGGGGACATCTCCAAATCATAATTTCCCTTGCACTGTAAAGTAAGTGAAATTATCTGTTGTAGTAGAGCCTGCGAGTAACGATGCTAGAAGGGGAAAACGGGTTACTCGAGAGCAAGAGTTTGATGAGAAACAGCCAAGGAAGAGGATCCGGGATATACTGCTCCTACAGACGAGGACTCATTCATAGATTTCTTTGGGGATGATGGGTCAACAAGTGAAGAGGAGGAAGGAAACGTCATGGATTGGTCTAAGGAGCAGGAGTCTGATGAGGAGCAACAGAGGAAGAGGATCCGGGATATACCTACTGCTCCTACAGATGGTTTTCATTCATGGTTTTCTCTGGGGGTGATGGGTTAGAGAGTGATGAAGACGAAGATGACATTTTGGACTGAACTAAGGTGGAGAAGTTGGAGAGATGGGAGTAGGAATTCACATGTGGAATCAAGAACAGCTGCAAGGGATAACGATGGGGTGGAGGTGAGCTCATCTTCTGATGATGATGTGTAAGATAAAAGTAGGCTCTGAAATGGGGAATATTTGCAGAAGGCAAAGTGTTGGTATACCTTCATGCATTGGGTTCTGTTTGGATTTGTTGCTGTCTGTCTGTGTTGGAGTTGGGTTTGGGATATGCAGGTTGCTACTCCTGTTCGTGTGTGCTTTGACTCAGCTTGGATTCTTGTGAGTGTGGATTCCCCCCTGCCTTGACCTCTGACCGGTTTGACTACAACGCTGAACTTTGCTACTTCGGATTCTGCTTGCTACGACCCTGGACTTCGTTTGACTATGCTTTCTTCCCTGCCGCTTCTCTATTTTGTTAACCGTTTGCATGCCATGCTGTTTTGTGTGACTTTTGGAATTCTTTGTTTAATCCGGTTCTTTTCTCCGGATAATCCGGATTATTGCTTTGTTTGGTCTTTGTGAACCAGGACTGGTTTTTACCTTTGAGTTTTGACCAGAGACACTGAATTAAGTGTCTCTGAGTCTTTTTCCTTTGTTTAATAAACTCTATTTTGAGGACTAACTCTGAGTCTGGCCCTTTAAGGTGTCTTTGTCCCGACATTATCCCTCATTATGTTCTAGTTCTAATGTAAAGTAATTAGATTTCTCTTATTGGGAAAATGAATTAATAATAAATAACTAGTCATTTTTAATTAATCACTTCCAAGCTGGTATTCAGATCAATAAATGAAAGAGACTATCATTTACAAAGGAGTCGCATTTGGGTCTATTCAAATGTGATTCTTTACCAGGCTATTAAAATATGTCTGTGCATGACCACTGTGAGAATAAAGCCTGAACATTTCTGTTTTCTGCAATGATGTGTTACAGTATTCAGAAACAATTGAGTGGGTGTAGGTAATGGAAGTAACAAGCCCAAGTATGAGCTGAGAATGAAAACAAAGCATTTACAAACATTTCTTTACATTTTTTTCAAAATACAGACCCATGCCATTTCTCTCTCTATGCTTTCTTATGTTCCTTACAGAAACTTATATAAAAGTGTGTGCCTATTTAAAGAGTAGCTAGGTCAAAAAGCCTACAGAAAATGCAGTGTATATTTCCAGAATGTCTTTTTAAAATCCTATTCGATTTCTGAACAACCTGACAATTGCGTACTCTCTGTAAGGCCTTTCAGAAGAGAAAAACATATTGTTACATTTCTTAGTGTGCACAAATGTTCTCATGGCAGGTGCAAATCCAATATACCTTGGAAGGGTTACATCAATAAAAGAATTAGTAGTCAATCATCAAAATTTGCTTGCTTCTGCTCAGTCTGAAACTAAAGAAGAAATTGTCCTAAGGGAAACAGTACAGCTGGTAAGATCAAATGATATTTTTGACTGCTGATGCTCATTAACAAACTTATAAGATCTCAGTTTTAATGGTGATCTGTTTCTTATTCCCTTCCTCTGCCACCAAAAAGCTCAAATTAGATGATTAAACCAACCCTTCGATTCTTGAGACTTGAGACCATATAATAGATATTTTCTTCTAAAATTATATGGAGTAATACCTTTACTATATCTGTTTGCACATCCACTTTCATAGTCAGGCTGCCATAATTATTCTCAAAAGAACATAGAAAAAATATCACAAATCAAATAATATGTAAACATAGAAAACTGTTGCTGCACTATTATTATTATTATTATTATTATTAGTAGTAGTAGTAGTAGTACGCCATTCTCTCTTTCAAAACGGGCTCTGGATGATTTGGGTGCCGGATCACCAATAATGGCATGCCTGGAGCAGCCATGCTTTTTTCGGCAACAAAACACATGGCAGCCAAAAATGGCTGCTTATGTTTCTTTTGACTACCCACGGAGTGTGAAGCAGCAATATGCATGGGTTTCCCTCTTAGCCCTAGAATCAGAAGACCTAAAGATGGTAATGCACATATGCTGGTAATCTCTAAGATGGGTTTCTGCAATGTGCTGTATGTTGGCCTACTTCTGTACCAAGTTCAAACAGGAACATCCAGGAGTGAACATATCCCACCTATACTAAAATCATTCCATTGGTTGCCAATTAGTTTCCTGTCAAAGTACAAAGTGTTGGTTATTACCTTTAAAGACTCACATGGTTTGGGTCCAGGTTCCCTGAAGGATCGCCTTCTCCAATGTAATCCACCCCATACATTCAGGTCTTCTGGGGACCATTTACTTTAACCAGTGAGAACCCAACTGTCACCCAGGTCACATCTACAGATATCATTTAATGACGTTAGTATTGAAGAATGTGATTCTGCTGTGCAAATGATTACATAGGAAATACTGAAACCAGTTTGAGGCACAAATAGTGATTACAGAAACCACACAGCACTGATGCGAATTAAGGTCTTTCATGTGCTTTGTGGGAGTTTGTTGTTTGGTTGCTACAGTTTGAGGCTAGCTTTGAACTACATTAAATTTCATTCATCACGCTTAGACTGTGGAATGATCTCCTGAAAGAGATTTGACAGCTAAATGAATGGTCAGAATGGAAAACACAATTGAGTCCCTGGTGGCACAGGGGGTTAAACCCCTGTGCCGGCAGGACTGAAGACCCGACAGGTCACAGGTTTGAATCTGGTGGATGAGCTCCCTCTATCAGCTCCAACTCCTCATACGGGGACATGAGAGAAGCCTCCCACAAGGATGATAATAACATCAAATCATCCGGGCGTCCCCTGTTCAACATCCTTGCAGGCAGCCAATTCTCTCATACCAGAAGCGACTTGCAGTTTCTCAAGTCACTCCTGACACGATTAAAAAAAAACACAATTAAAGACCTATATTGTGGGATGAGAACTGGCACGTTCCATGGTGCATGTAGTATAGGACCATCATACGATGGGCAGTTTAGCCCACCTGCTGAGGCCCTTACACATGACATTCAGGGACTTCCAATCCCTAATGCAGTATAAAATGGATTAATCCAATTTTACCCTATGTTAGCAGAAATCAGAAAATGATCCAAAGTTTCAGTGAATCTCCAGATCAGGACCACACTTCAGGGTTAGCATAGATAGCTGGGCTGGTTCTAATTGGAAGAAGTCCAGCTTTCCACCCAGGCCAGTGCTGCTATCCCATTTTCCCAGTGCTTTGCAGTGGAAAGGGAAAAGGATGGCATTTATCTTTATTGTTATTGGCCCCATGACAGAGGCTATAAGTTTCACAACCTTTGAGGATGCTTGCCATAGATGCAGGTGAAATGTCAGGAGAGAATGCTTCTAGAACATGGCCATATAGCCCGAAAAACCTACAACAACCCAGAGGCTATAAAGCCCTGGATTGTTTCTGATGATCACCAGGTGCCTTTCATGAAATCAGCAAAGGCACCTGTATGACTTGGGAAAGGATGGGGGAGACAAGTAGGAGTGTCTGTGTGCACACCAACGTATAACTTTATAGCTGCAGGCTGTACATGAATGTATACATGCAGCCCTGTTTATGATATTTTAATTTTATTTTGCTTAATTCCTGAAAGAATAGACTGCCACTTCCATCATGCCAAAACTTTGCACTAACAGAGAAAAAATATTTGTAGAGGGATTAGCTATCAGCAGACCTGGAAAATAAAGAAATACAAAATTGACCCATAGGAGATTCCCAAGTTTTCCCTCAGGTGTTTTTTTCTTTTATCCACTACATCATTTTTTTTAAAAAAAACCTTCTCCATGGTGGTCCATCTGTGTCAGTCATAGATGTTATGTTCTTCATATTTTTCCTGTTCTCTTTGGGGATAAGAGTGGGCCCAGTTATGATTATTTTCTTTTTAGTAGTAGGATGGCTGTAATTAAACCTATGAAAAAGGAATGCAGCATGTGTGGGTGCATTGGAGCTCATCTCTATTTTTATCCTTAACAAGATGATGTATATTCACCAATCTTCCTGTGGAAAATATTATTACCTTGTCCCTGTTCTCAATATGCTGCTTTCTTTACATGCCGTGTTGTATGTAGCAAGTGGATCCATGTGCCTTCAGTGGAAACTGCTAATACAGGCTCTATCTGCCACTACAGGCTGTGCAGAAAAATCAATACGAAAACTTATGAGCATTCACTCTGCCCAATTTAATAGAAAATATGTCCCACTTCTACAGCTTTTGCAGCCTTGTTTGAGCATCTAGGGCATCGAAGACTGGATACACATTTTATTGAATCATATCTTCAACAATGTCTTCATATATTTTAAAAGAAAAGAAAAGAAACATACAGAAGTTCCACATGGAGAGCAAATGAAAGGAGCACATCACAAAGTCACAATGTTTTCACTGTTAAAACAGCAGTGGAATATGTATACAGAAACCAGCATGTGCATCGAACAGCTGTGTTTCTTTCTGAAAAGGGACATTAATTCCTAATATGAAGCCAGTTTATATCTTTTTCTATCAGTTTTATAGAATGCAGTGACAATGTAATTGGTCCTGCTCACAATAAAGACAATACTACATTGTTAATCCAGACAACAGCTTTTAAGAATTCCTATCAATGAATATTACTTATTTTACCTGCCATTAAAATAAGTCATGGTACAAAGGTTTTATCTGACACACACACACACACACACACTCATTTCTAGGTGCCCTTTTATTACAGATAATTTTTCACAACATGCCTCTTCTTTTACAAGTAGGTTTAATTTGTGTCTGTTTAAAAATGAATGTCCATAACAAACTAGGCTGGATTCAAAACAGCCGTCATTCTGCAGAATTAAAGAAGCTAAAGAAAAGAAAAATCAAGGAATGAATTTTCCATTCCTTGGAATACTGAGATTGCCTGAAACCATGCCTGGGTACACTGCACAATTAAATCATAATTGTATAGCATTTTGTGAGGAGTAATAAGCCCAGTTCAGGTGTTAAAATGTGTATTCTCTCAATACACATTTTAGGGGGAAATGCTAAGCCCTCCCCATCCTCTGTTAAGCCCACTCCACAACACAGTTTGAAGTAGACACATAGCTGCTCTTCATGTAAGTAGGAAATATGAATTTTAAAGGTAATAATATGCTTCTTTTCTTTGGCTATTGAATACACATCTGAACAGGGTATGCTTTTACTCTGAAAATGAACTTCTTGGCTTCTTCTGCATGGGCTGGAGAGCCATGCAGAAGTCTGGACATCATATTTTGTTGGCATCAAGAATAGAGGGAATTTGTTATAAGCTATCTATAAGCAATCTATCAACAGCTTTAACAAACAATGCACTTTATCTAATCAAACTGGAGACACTATCTAATTGACCATTACTGCACTTACATTGTAATTGTTTTTTTAAAAAAATTACAATGTCAGGGGAAAATATCAGAAAAAGTTAAGAGGCAATTGTAAGTGACATATCAAGTATTTAATCACATACCAATCCATAAAATGAAATAGAAATCATGGGATCAAATGGATGCTCTTCTGATCAAACAATAGTCTGTCATTCCTTTTTACATTAAAGTCATTAAGACCTCAGAAGTGTCTGTTTCCAAATACAGTGGATTCTTTCCCTGTGTTGTATCTCCTGCTCTACAGTTGTATATGATCCAAACATGTACGCCTATCTTGTGTGCAAGTCATGCCATAAAATCTGATCATTGATTCCTTAAACCAGTGATTCTCAACCTGTGGGTCCCCAGGTGTTTTGGTCTACAACTCCCAGAAATTCTAGCCAGTTTACCAGCTGTTAGGATTTCTGGAAGTTGAAGACCAAAACATCTGAGAGTCCACAGGTTGAGAACCACTGCCTTAAACAGAGGCTGGATGGCTACCTGTCAGGGATACTTTAATTGTTCTTTTCCTGCATGGCAAGAGGTTGGACTAGATGGCCTATGTGGTCTCTTCCAACTCTATTATTCCATGATTCTTTGAAATACAAAATATACACAGGCACAGGTCATTTTCTAAAGGGACCTACATGCACATTCTTAAGGTTGATTTTCAAATTGTGCTGTATTTCCCATTCTAAAATTACACTGGTTTATCAGTGTCTCGACTGGACAATCTATATATATAAATTTCCTACTGGCGTCCAACGGGGAAGCAAAACTCTAAAACCCCTCCACAAAACTCTACCAAAATTGCCATGCCCCAAGGACAACCCACTAGGTACAAACTCAGAAATCAAAAACACTCAGAAATCAAAAACACTCAGAAATCAAACTCAGAAATCAAAAACACACAACAACCACAAAAAACGGCAAAACAACTGAGCATGCGCACTGGTGCAAACTCCTCGGCGCGCGCGCACACATGGCCCCCCTCCCAGCGCAGCACACACACTCGCGCGTGCCCCCTCACCCCCCCCCCGGCGCGGCACACATACACGCGCGACCCCCCTAAACACCTGGAGGCCCAAGTTTGCCCAGGCCTGCTCTAGGGGCCTGAGCGTGGATTTCCCCCACCCCTCCTCCTCAGGCCTTCCAGACTAGGCCTCAACGCAGCCTTGAGCAGCGCGGCCTGCCTGCCTCTCTCCTCTCTCACCAAGGGGTGGGATGCCTCCCAGCTGGCGCACGCGGGCCCGGCTCCCGCCTTTCGTGAAGCAGTTGCCCAGGATGCTGAGGGCCAGGTCAAGGGTGCGGCGGGGCCTGGGGGCGCCGGCCAGGACCCTCAGCAGCGGCGCCAGCCCCCCGCACTCCCGGAAGTGGCCGATGCCTCCAACCTCCTTGATGTGCTGCGTCCGGAGAGCCAGCAAAGCCTCGCCCAGGCCCGGCTCGGCGCCCTTGTGCAGCTGGGCCAGGCAGGAGCCTAAGGAGCCGCTCCCAGGCCCCTTCCCGGTCCCTGGGCCTTTCGAAGGATCTGGACTACACTTGCCACAAGCGCTCAAATATGAACACAGATGGAGTTTGGGGGAAATAGCCCTTGCCATTTGGGAGTTGTAATCACTGGGATTCACAGTTCACCTACAATCAAGGAGCATTCTGAACCCTATGAATGACAGAATAGGGGGCAAACTTCCCACACAGACCCCCATGACCAACAGAAAATATTTAAGGCCATCCAATCCAACTCCCTTCACCAGGGCAAGAAAACATAATCAAAGCCCTCCTGACAAAGAGCCATCCAGCCATAGATATAAATAGATATGATTTACACACAGAGAGAGATAGTATTATAGATTTGAAAGAGACCCCTGAAGAAGGACAGTTATATCTTGCCTGTTCCAGAGTAGGCAAACCAGACACTCTTCACATCAACACTGACAAGGAAACAGCAGGAAATACCGTTTACCCACAAGCAGAAAGAAATTACATATATTAGAAACCAACACTTTCTCATTATTTTATTTTCCAGATCAACAGACTGGGCCACAGCAACGCGTGGCAGGGGACAGCTAGTAGTTGTATATAATTCTTCAAAGAGACTAGAAAGAAATGTGAAAGTTTCAGGAAATCAGAGATTATCACGGAGGTGGTTGGAATTACAGTTCATTACGAAAATGTACTCATCACATTTGGAAGCTGTCAAGATTTAAGTGAAATACCTGAGATGTCCTAGGAAGGTGTTGATGCACGAGGAAAAGGTGAAACCTTTCTTTGCCAAGCAAATAATAAGAGAACAAGAAAAAGCCAGCATTCCTGTTGCCAACATCATCACCTGCAGGGTTCTTACAGACACTAGCATTGTCAAACTTGCCAAATCCAGGCAACATCTGACTGAATCCAGAAGAACATAGTCATTGTAGAGTGAGCTATGTTAGATGCTGATACCCTGCATGAATTATTCAGTGTGGAATTATAGGCAGTGCTGAAATGCATTATAATTGATTTAACCAACTCTGAAAAGCATTTCCAAAACCTACTGAGGTGTTACATTGTTTCCACACTTAATGCATTATTTCAGAAGAGCAAAAGGACTTCAAAAGAGGAAATGCAAATTTAGATATTAAATAATTGGTATGAAATTAGGCACACACATATATGCATTTCCTGATGTCCCTAAGATGCATATTACGTTTTAGGAACTTCAGAGGTCTTAGGCCAAAGTGATTTTTAAAATGAGACTTCGGATGTCAGCGAGCAGTTTTAATGGCTTTTTTACTGGTTTTCTTTTGTGCATTTTCTTCTGAAAATTTAACATATATCCTTTGGAAAAAAATATTGATTTTTTGGAGGGAGTGTCCATATATTTTTCCACAAACCACAGATCAAAGTGAGATTGGGAGATAATACTTTTTTGTTTTAGTTTTTTCAGAGAATAATTCTTAAATTCTGAAAAACTTCATAGTTTTCAAATAGTTTTTCTTAGCTCAAAAAATCATAATCCTGCACAGCGTCTCAGTATAAATAGTCATTTATTATTCTCATTGTCAGCCAGCCCAGGATCCAAGCCTATGCAGATTCAAACAAAAAACAATATAGGGATAATCCAGAAGTCGTAATCAATAGTCCATTCCAAAGGTCCTCACTAAAACTTCCAAGAATATGCAAAATCCAAAGTCCAAAGCCAAGGGCCAAAACATGATAAGGTACACTAAGTCATCCGAAAGAACTCCAATCTGTAACAGGTTTCAAATGTTGCTCCCAGCAAAGACCAAATCCAAACTGCCACTCTTTATGCCCCATAGCAGGAGTACTCTCACCTGTTGTCACTTCTCTGTGCCAGCCGGGCAGATCTACACAGTTGAATAGCATGAGTCCTCAGTTGCAGTCTTTCTGGTATACTTAATCCTGCCTCATTGCTCTCCTGATCCTGAGTTAACTCAGGACTCCCACTTGCTTGAGGTGCTTGGTTCTGCACTGCAGGGGTAGCTTCCTCAGTGTCAGACTGCAGCTGTTGTTGTCCCTTGCTTGCTATTGACCCAAATACTGGGTATGGAAGACCTTCATCTTTGTCTGTATTGCAGACCTTGACACCTGGAACTACCCAGGGGTGAGTCCCCATTGCCATCCTGAAGCTTTTGGCCTCCTGGAGCACAAAGGTCCAAGATGGCACCCACCCTTCCCACACAGCCCCCATTTACCCCTAAAAATGAAATAAAACTTACCTGGCCACTATAACTTTCCTCCTCACACCCCCCTGGCTCCTCGGACCCACATCTCCTGGCGTGTGGAGGAAAATTATGGCAGCTAGGTACATTTTACTTTATTTGGGGGGGGGGGATAAATGTGTGTGTGGGGGGGGGGCTTCAGGGTGCCTGTAGCCTCACCACCCACAAAAATCTGGGTTTTTTTTAGAGGAAGTGAGGACAAGAATCCATGCCAAAACAGGTTTTTTAACCCGCTTTGATGTGGATTTTGCTGCTGTCTGGAAGCACTCTATGACTTTGCAAATCATGTAGCCCTTCTATGCCCACAATAAACCCCTAGAATTATGGGGAGGGAAAACTGTGCCAACTAATATTGTTTAGTCCACTTCTCACTGGTATCAATTGGAGTAAATAGTTCGAAGAAAAAACAGGGAAAGAAAACAGGAAGAGAAAAAAACATGTTTGCCTCATTCCATTTTGAGCCCAGCCAAGCTGCCATCTTGCCATCCATCCTGCCATCTTGAGGCCAGCCAAGCTTTGCATTTTTCTTATCTCTATCAGAGTCTCCCATTCCTAGTTTGGGATTGCTCTGCTTCAGCAGTTTATTCTTCGTGATAAACAGGCCTGTCTCCTACAGTGTTGTGATCTGCAGCCTTTTAATTTTGTATCACAGAAGGCTCCAGATAGCTGTTCCCGAAACAATCTTTTAACGGTGCATTAGTTCTAATAATGCTGTGTGTTTGTGTGTGTATGCATGTGTGCGTGCATGCATACATATATATCTCCTGATTGCTGATGCACAAGCCATTCTCAATCTCAGCCCAATGGGGCTGATTGCTTACACTTCAAGAAGTAAAGCGCAACTTGGTGTAATGGGTCATTCCCTCTCTTTCTCCTGCCACAGTTAAAAAGCATCCTGCTTGTTTTATTTGGTTAAATGGAGAGCCCATCTCTGAGATCTGCCTCTGCAGTCATGTTACCTAATTGATTTGAGAATTTTTCATTTCAATAATGACCTTGAAGGCAGTGATGCCTAGAATGCCCCCAGACCATGTCATGGGTGCTCCAGTAAAAGATGTATCGTCAGATCAATTACTAAAAGCAATGGAACATCTGATCCTACCCTTGAAATTAACCAGGAAAAGTAGGTCAGCACACCTTCAGCTGACACAATGAAGTATTATGCTCTCAATGACCCAGGAAGGAAAGCACTAATGATTGATGGGAAGGGATATTTAAATGAGAAAGTTGAAGCACAATGGAATTAAGCGTATAGAAATGATCAAACTGGGTCTGAAAGCCAGTCTTTAAAGAACAGCTATTTCAGCCAATGCTCACATAAGTTTATATCAAAACAATTGTAGATCAAGATTTCTAGTTTTCATTACATGGAAAAAGAATCTGGCTTCATTGTCTTGGCAAGTTTTTTTTAAAACAGAAGCAAATAATTCCTCTCTCCCTCTGTCTCTTAGTTCATGTTTACTGAATACCCTTACACATGTATATAGAATATATATCATATTTCCGATATTTAACCTTCATAAGCTAGCGATGTATTGAGGAAAAAAAAACATTGTCATCTGTTAACTGTTCAAGGGTTGCAATAAGGGAGTAAATCCCAATGAACTCAATGAGATCTACATATGAGTAGACATATTGGATTGCACTTGCATGCAGAGACAAGAAAAATAAGTAGATATTAATGCTATGATTTTTGCAAACCATGTCTCCAATATGCTTTCTCAAAGCACACCAGAAAAATTAGCATCAATTGATTACATAAACATGCTATGCAAAAGTGTTAGATTAATGGGGAAATAAATAAACAAGCAGCATCCAGTTAAGATTATAAAAAATATATTGATGTCATCACATCAAATGTTTATAGCAGGAGTATTTTAATAATTGGTGGCTTATAAGAAAGGGAATGAGGATGAAAAACAGGAGCAGATGTGAGATCTTGGGCCAGGGACAGCATGTTTCACAGTTCAAGCTGCCACTCTGTGCACACATATATGGGAGTAAATGACATTGACAGTATTATAGTTGGACAGGATTAGACGATCGGCGCCTTAGTTAAGGAAAGGAAAGAAATTCACATTAAAACAGATTTTTTTTTACAAATGTAGCTAAGGTGCTCTGTGGCCAAAATTCATATCTTTCCCATCTTCATATCCCTGCATGTATTATGCTTAATACAGTCTTACAAGTACAATTAGGGAACACAGGTATAGATTTCAGTGTGACTCAAACCCTTTCCCCTCTCCAGATTTTGCGGGTTGATTGTCACTACCCCACTTCAGGAGCCAATGCAATAGTGGGTGCAGTACAGGACTGCCTCATGTTATTGTAATAATATACTATAATTCCCATGAACAGAGCCTTTTTCCCTGTTTGCCATTGCCCATCTCTGTATTAATAATTTATATCCTGTATTGTCAGAGGTTTCATGGCCAGAATCCCTGGGTTGTTGTAAGTTTTTCAGGTTATATGGCCATGTTCCAGAAGCATTCTATGGCAGGCCTCCTCAGAGGTTGTGAGGTCTGTTGGAAACTAGGAAAATGGGGTTTATATAACGGTGGAATGTCCAGGGTGGGAGAAAGAACTCTTGACTGTTGGAGATAGGTTTGAAAGTTTCAATTGGCCACTTTGATTAGCATTTAATGGCCAACAATTTCAAGGTCTGGCTTCTTACTGCCCGGGGGAATCCTTTGTTGGGAGGTGATTAGCTGTTCCTGATTGTTTCTTGTCTGGAGTTCCCCTGATTTTGAGTGTTGTTCTTTATTTACTGTTATGAATATAGAGTTTTTTTAAAATATTGGTAGCCAGAATTTGTTCATATTCATGGTTTCTTCCTTTCTGTTGAAATTGTCCACATGCTTGTGTATTTCAGTGGCTTCTCTTTGTAGCCTGACATGGTAGTTGTTAGAGTGGTCCAGCATTTCTGTGTTCTCAAATAATATGCTGTGTTCAGGTTGGTTCATCAGGTGCTCTGCTATGGCTGACTTCTCAGGTTGAATTAGTCTGCAGTGCCTTTCATGTTTCTTGATTCGTGTTTGGGCAATGCTGCGTTGGGTGGTTCCTATGTAGACTTGTCCACAGCTGCATGGTATATGGTGGACTTGAACTACAGTAGCCTGCTTTAAAAAGCCTACAGCACACACAAAACGGCTTAGGGCATTATCCTACCTACTAAGATGGCTAAGAATCAGTTGAGCTGACAGTGGGCAGGTCGAAGATGTGTTAAATCAAAACCCTTTCCTGCCTAGGGATCTTTGGAATGATATAGTGCTACTTTAGTGTAACTTAGCATTGACATAGTGATTGTATCCTTAGGGCAGGGCAGGTTACATTCTGGCACAATTGAGTTCAAGATTTTTTTCCCTGTTGCTGCTCCAATATAGTTTTCACTTCACTGAATTGAAATTGCATTGTTACCACACAATTTTAACTTAAAGATGTGACTGTAGGGGATTCACAATAGAGAGAAGCCTCTTGTGTATATTGAACTGGTCTATTGGAATGCTACCTAAACCTCCCAGATCAGATGGGAAGACTAAAAAGGAGTCCTTGAGAAAGGGCAGAGGAAGTGAGGAGCTAAGCTACATAAGAAAAAAACTTCCTATAGCCTAGAGCAGGGGTCATCAAACTACGGCCCGCGGGCCGAGTCCGGCCCCCCGAGGTCATTTATCCAGCCTGCGGGGTGCCCGCTGCCTCCCTGGGCCCAGCCTGCTCTTCTCTTGCCTTCGGGAAGAGGCCTCACGTCATCCTGAAGGGAAGAGAAGAGGGAGAGGTGGCGGGAGCAGCAGCTTTGGGCCACTTTGCCCACCACCTCCCTGGGCCTAGCCTGCTCTTCTCCTCCCTTCAGGATGAGGTCTGGCCTCATCCTCTTCTCCTTCCTTCAGGACGAGGTCTAGCCTCATCCTGAAGGGAGGAAAAAAGGGGGAGGCGGTGGGCGAAGCAGCTTTGGGTCCGCTTCGCCCGCTACCTCCCTGGGCCTAGCCTGCTCTTCTCCTCCCTTCGGGATGAGGTCTGGCCTCATCCTGAAGAGAGAAGAGGGGGAGGTGGCAAGCGAAGGAGCTTTTGGGGCCGCTTGACCCGCTACTTCCCCAAGTTTATATTTTAAGTGTGGGGGTTTTTTGCACTGTAAATAAGATAGGTGCAGTGTGCATAGGAATTCATTCTTTTTTTTCAAATTATAATCTGGCCCTCCAACAGTTTGAGGGCCTGTCACCCAGCCCTCTGTTCAAAAAGTTTGAGGACCCCTGGCCTAGAGCAACAAAGCATACTGGTGGGCTCCGTGGTTCCTTCCCCCTTCAAACTTTCCAGCCATTCCCCTATCTCTTGCCTCCCTTGTCCCAAAAGCCTTTTTCCCTCATTTCCCTCATCCTCAAAAGCTTTTCCCTTGCTTCCCTTCCCACCAAAAGCCTTTTTTCCTTACCTTCCTTGCTGCTCTGATCCTTTCCCCCTCACCTTCTTTGCTTCCAAAACCCTATTTACCTCCCACTGCTCAGGGGATGCTTTGATTGTGCTTTTCTTGCTTGGCAGAAGGGAGTCAAACCGGATGGCCCCTGAGGTTTCTAATATAATGATGATGATGATGATGATGATGATGATTATAAAGGCTAGGTGGCCATCTCTTGGGGATGCTTTAATTTTAGTTTTCCTGCATGGCAGAAGGGAGCTGGACTGGATGGCCCCTGGGGTCTTTCACTGAAATACTGTTATGTTGGTCAAAAAGTTTTCCTGCCATATATACATTATATAATATAATTAATATAATATAATTAATATAATATAATTAATATAATATAATATAATATAATATAATATAATATAATATAAACAATATTTTGGGGCTCCACAAGAAATAGAGCTCTGCTGCTGAAAAACTTTGAGAACCCCTGGCCTAGAGATACAGCCAACATGACAGCACAAACTTAGGTCATTGTCAAGGTCAATTGAATAGTGGGTGTGAATCTCATGGGAGACTTTAGCTCTGCCGACCTAAAGAAGTGGACATCTATGCACTCAAGTTCCATTTTCAAGACTTTTTTTTTACCTGAATGGGCATTCATGTGGATTTGCCTATGTATTTTTGCTGGTATATGTACTTTTATGATACCTTCACATTGTCTATAGCCTGTTCATGTGCATTTTAAAATTGGAAACAGTAATAGTTGTGAGAAATTGCTTAAACATAATTCACAAAATGAAAAGATAACTGTTTCTAAAATGCATGGTTTCTTTCCCAAAATGAAGCACTGAAAACCTGATGTGGGACAAACAGGTGGTTTCAAGGCCTCTTCTACATATAATCCAGATTATCAAAACAAATAATCTACTTTATCTGCTTTGAACTGGATTATATTAGTCTACACTGTCAGATAATCCAGTTCAAAGCAGATAATCTGGATTTTATATGGCAGTGCAGAAGGGACCCAAGTGGAGGGGTGTGTTACAGTGAATGTGGGTGTCATATCATGAGAATCAATCCATCACGCACAGAAACATTTTAAGCCTACAGTATTAGGAGAAAATTGTGTTTGTTCTTTTTTCTGATGTGATTATATTGTGTGTAGGAACAATTCCCATCCACCATCACAAAGTAGAGTATCTTTCAATAAGACATCTAAGCTCCATCCTAAAGATCTGGGCAACTTCAGTTTATTGTATGTGAGATTTTGCTCTGAATTTAGAAATCAATTAGAACAGCTGCTTTGGATATAGGTTAGTTATCAAGGTATCTGCAATACTTCAGAATTACGGAAAAGCCAATATGCAGTTTTGTTCTCTTCAGTCAATTGTAAATTAAAATGGACTATACTTGTTAGAAGTGGACTTCTGGGGAAGGTACATGTGCTGTTCAAATTAGTGCTTAAAGCCTGTGAAAACGGATTGTCTGCAACGGCCAGAGGATCGCTTTTTAGATCAATAATGAGATAAAGATAGTGTTTTCCCTCACTTCTGAAGTATATAATAGATTATGTAATACTTCGTTGAAGCAAAGAATAATCAAGGAAAGAAAAGCAATCTTGGTACATTTTGGCCATGCTGATGACAGTGCACAATCAAATCTGGAAAGGAGACTGGATTTGCATTGACAAATGTTAAAAGCACTTTCAAAAACGATGCTACAATAATGATGATTTTCAAAATTTGAGATGAAATAAAACAATCTAGATTTGTGGTTTATCTGTACTGGCCCAACATCACATACTCACTGTGAACTGCCGGCAGTTTTCATGATATACACCAAATTCTGGTGAGTATCTTGGGTTGTTGTTTTTCTGTTTGTCTGTCTTGCTTTAAACTGATTTTACTCCACTTCTGACAAAACCAGAGTTTGCTTGAAACTCAGGAGCCTCCCAGCACTTTGGGGTAGCCTGGAATCAGGTACAGATGAACAATGATGTAATCACTCTTTCTCTATGCTAATTGACACAAGGAAAGGGAAAAGATCATGTCCATGTTGCAGTCACTGCAATTGCTGCTGCTCCTAGTCAGCTGTAGAGATCTGTCTGAGTGTCTGGCCATCATCTATCATGCCTGTGATGTCATAAGAAGGGGAGATCAACCCTGCTTTTCTTGCTGATCAGGTGGGAAATCTGATCAGAGGTGACTACAGTGGCCAGGCTCTCAGACAGAGCTACACACTAACTAGGAGTCAGTGGTGATGGCATAGAGATAGGACTGCTTCACACAGCCCAAAATTCGGTGATGGTGATGGGTTTTTTTTTTGTTTTCAGCCATGGAGTCTGTTGGCTCCCATTATGCCCCAGGAAAGTACTTCCAAGGCGACTCCATGGCTGAACCGCTTCAAACACCTTGCTTCCACCGAATAATTGCCAGTGGCAGTTGACAGGCAGTTTTTCATTTTTCCATTAGGAAAGATGGATCAAACCAGCTCAAGAAGGCTTCCTCCCATGTGATGAAGCAGGGGGAAGCTGTGATGGTGCGGTGCATGGGGAAACAGGTCTCCATACCCCTACAAGGGTGATGCCAGGATGCAGCAAGACTGGCTGATTCTAGTGGTGTGTGTGAACAGGTCTTGACATCCCAGTAGGGTAGGGCAGTTGCAGGCCATCTGGACAAAGATCCCAGATTTAGCACATCACTGAATCCAGGGATGTTTTGAGAGGAGATATACACTTCCTGATGTAGAGACATACTTGGGTATCATTATAACACTTTAATCCTATACTCATTTACATAGGAGTAAGCCTTACTCAGTTTTGTAAACTGATTTCAGAGTGGACATTATAAAGATATGTTGTATGCAATGTACATTTGTAGATCAGCCATTAGACTGATGTGCTAGTAAACATATATTGCTTAAGGTCTGAATTTCCCTGTCATTTTTTTTCTTAACCCATTAGTAAAAGACTGTGTAGCATGCTGATTTTCTAATGAATTTTGTGAAAGCATATTTTATTCACAGTGTAGAAGGCACATATAAATAAAGCTCCAACAGAGTTTATCTGGTTGATGAGAGGCCTATTACATTATGGCCAATCGAATATTGTAGATACCACAGAGACTCATTGTGACCAATTTGCTAATCATTTTATATGCTGATTTAGATGTTAGGTCAGAATTAATTCTGGCAACTACTGAGAATCTATTTTGTTTGCTTTTCATTTCCTTCTGTAAATGGGGATGAGGACAAGATCCTTTTAGAAACTACCCCCCATGTACTTTTTATGTTTGCCCATTTCTGGTTCACTGTTAAAGAGATGAATCAAAAATCTAGAAATCTGAGTCATGGCCAGCATTGCCTTGTGGGAAAGCCAGGTTACAGCATTTTTAAAGAAAATCCCTCTGACTGAAACTCTCCTTTGAAAAAAAAAATGAACCAGTAAAGATATGACCTAGTGCTCTGTTTCAAAACTACTTTGTGTTCTTGAATAGGAAAACCTTTTCAATTCTTTCTGAAATAATAATAATAATAATAATAATAATAATAATAACAACAACAATAATAATAACCTTCCTCTCCTCACGGCTCGAGGCGGGTTACTGTTGCTAAAACACATAATCAGAATGCATAATCATTTATGAACAATAATAAGCCTGGTTTCAAGACTGTGTCTACCTTGGTTGCCCTGATGTATGGCTTGGAATAAGATAGTGAAACCATGTTAATTCTTCTCGACATCTAAGAAATGTTGATACTATCATATTGCTTTTGCTTGCCTAAGGGTACATCTACATTGTATCTAGGCCTTATGTCAATATTAAAAATTCCACTCATTCTTTCATGCCTTGAAAAATCCACATCAAACTCCTAAATAGCCATGTGAGTATTTGGGTGTGGGTGGCACTTGGGTTGTTAGGAGAATTCAGTCTTTACAAATTGTTTCACAGACAGATGCCAATTCATGGACTACTGTGCAAATATTAACCTTCTGTATCTGTTTTTAACTTATCATCTTATTGACTATGCTTTAATCTATTGACATTATTTTTCTACAGTTTTAAATTGTTTAAACTAGTAATATTGATTTTATTTGTATGTCATCCAGAGAGCTCATGATAATCATTATCATTATTATTTCTGTTTATCTTTCATGTTTTGCACATAATGTAAGATGCAGTTTTTGGCTTAAAATAGTCTTTTAAAATGCTTTTTGAAATAAAATTTAGTAATGTATATTTTCTGATGAAATACATTACTAAGTATTCTCCCTATGTAGATGCAGATGCATGCAGAACATGCATAATAGACTCCAGTGATATTACAATCATGAATTCTATTGAGGATAAAAGCTCATAAAACTTTTGTTTATGATATAGTTATACATTCTCCCAGCTCCCACAAGAAGACATATAGGATCTCCTTTCATGAACAAGTCACAGTGCTTCCTGGTCAGTGTAAAAAGTCTCATGTAACAATGGAATAATCCTGCATGCAAGTTGAATATCAATCCAAGGCTCCAGTGCAGCTCATCCAATCACAAAGCAACACAAGATGCAATTTTCCTCCCCCCCCCCTCGCTTCTCTTGGCACATCATTCCTAAGTGTGAGGAAAGCTCCAGCAGCACTTTAATGGTGGCTGCATAAGTTATTTTATTTTTAAATACTTTTCTTGGGGGAAGGGTTGGGGAGAGTGTTAGAGCTCTCTCACGTTTTCCAGGCTGATTCAGCCCAGAAAATGTGAGAGGGCTGTGCTGACAGCTCCCTCAGAAGTCCCAGGACTTCCAAGGGGCAGTCCAGACTCTGTCCATAGCAGGAAAGATACAGGTCTTTTAAAAAGATGATCTGCTTCTTTCCTGCTAACAAATAATCTCAGCACAAAGCAGGGCTTTCCTGCTTTGTGCTCAATGCACTCGCATTTACGTGGGGGGCGGGAGCATGGCTGGATGCCCCGTGGAAAAACACAGAAGGTGCACATTTTAGGTCCTGTCTTGATAGCCCCTAGGACTCCCAGTGTAGTATTCCACTAGAAAAGAGGTGGTAAACTTTGGAAGACCTGCACTCTGAACACCTGGCAGAGTTAGACAAAAGGGGGAGAAGAAATCACCCAGAAATGACTGAAGAAGTTCACCTCTGGTTTTGCAAAACATGCGCATTATCTTTCCCTAGGAAACCAGAGTGAGATGCTGTGAAAGTGCAGCTGAAGAAATGGACAGCAGCAGAAAATGGAGGAGTCAACGGAGAAAGAGGCACCTTATTATAGTGTCTGCTATATAATGACAAAGCAAAATAGAACATTCCCTTTTCCTAATCAAACATAAGTGTAATTAAGAACGGTGTATTTTGAGTTCTGATTAATTTCAGGTAATGATTTTTCAGTACACTAGAGACACAGGGCAGTTTTTAGTATAATTAGACTTTGAATGCGTAGGTCGTGATCAATAAGAGTTAAAAGACCATTTGCAAAGTCTGTATTTATGGAATTTATACAGTCAGATTTCTCCTATTCTTTAAATATCTCAGGCTTCTAGCTTTAAATTAAAAATCACTGGAGGCTTTTCTGTTAATATCACCATACATTTACTTTTATAAAGCATTTTACAAAGCAAGGAGAAATGACTTTAATATTCCTTGTAAAGCAAAGATTGGTTGGCTTTAGTTTGGCAGGTGTCAATTTAATTAATAATCTAATGACATTCTAGATTTGCAGCAGATAGCACTTTAGTGCTTGCTATTGATTTTGTATTATTGGCCTAGATGTTGTCATCATTATTATCATGTGGTGACATTCAGGTAGGATTTGAATTAACCAGACACATATTAGTAAAGGATTTTACTTCATTAATATTGGGCAACTGGTTCCCAGGCTTCTAAATGTAGCATGAATCATTGAAGTGCCCAAATAATAGGCCTGAAATGTTTTTATTAAAATCTCTATTGCCTCTATTTCTCAGTTCTTTACCTTTTTCTAATTAGTATGCATTAAATTTGCATATATTTTAAAAACATGTACATAACTCAGGTTTCAGTCTTAAGTACATGGAAAAATCAATTTCGGATAAATGTGGAGAATTGCCCCTGAATAAAAATACATCATATGATAAGGCCAAATTTAATTGAGGTCACTGTTGTACCTCTAATAACAATGTATGAACAGTAATGTAAGCAAAAATGAGAGTGTTGCTCTTTAAATAAGAATTCTACTCCTCCCAAGAAATTTCTCTCCCATTTCCAAATTTTGAACATTGTATTTAGAAATACAGCTGAGTTCTAGATATGAATGATCTTTAATGCCTCACAATGTATAGAGAAATGTCATCTGGAAATATAATTCTTATTTGAAGGGACAATGTCCTCATTTTGCTCCCTGTGTATTAGTAAAGCCAGTCATGAGTTAATCTACTTAATAATTTTCTATCTAGCATGCACAAAACTACACACAGGATAATAATCACAATGAAAGCAGCACAACCTTAATGAATATGGTTTTTGAAAAAATATCTTTAAAGGCCAAAGAAAATGTAAAGGTCTTCATCTGAAGCCAAAGATAGCAATGCGAGTTCCAGCTGAGTCCTGCTAACTCCATTAGGCAGAGTGTGGTGGCTCTACCTCAGGCAATAGACTTGGGGAGTCATAAAAGGGCAGCACATTGATTAGTTCTTTGCTTTGCTATTATTCTGTACCAAAAATAACTAATATAACTAGTGGGGAGGGGTAAGTGCAATAGAATATCATATGTCACAACCTGAATTAAAATCTGTGAGAAGTCATGGAGAAGAACTGAATGTGCAATTTTTATCCATGTGTTTGCCATGACATTTCCTTTACTTCTTATTTGCAGACTGATAGCATCCATCTTTACACAGTAGTAACTCCCATGGGTTCCTGTTGGATTCACTATCAAATGTGTAGGTCAAGATTGCACCTGTATGGCCAAATTAGATGACATTAAAATAAATGTATTTTCTGTAACAATTTATAGTAGCTGTGAAGTGGAGTGTGGAGTGGAGAATTTTCCATCCATACTAGGGCAGAGGAAAAAGCATTAGATCTCACAAACTAATCCACAATGCTGTATTTTAAATCTATACCCCTCAGATTTTGGTCCTCCAGATGTTTGGGACTCTAATCACCATAATTCCTGACCACCATCCATACTGTTTGGAGCTTCTATAACCTAAAGCACCAAACTTTTAGAAGACTAGTATTTGGAAACCATTGCTTTAAGGACAGTTTCTCCAGCAATAGAACATTTGATTGTGCATCTTACCCATTCTGTTGGATCTAACCCCTGTGGATACCAAAATCTATGGATGCGGAAGGCCTATTATATATAATGGCATAGTAACTTGGTGTCCTGTGTATAAAAAGGAAAAATCAAAGTTTGTCTTTTAAAAAATATTTTCAAGCAGTGGTTGTTTGAAACCACGAATAAAGAATATGTGGATATGAAGGGCAGACTATATAAGCATTTTGAGCTCAATCTGATTGTTAATCTCACCTGGAATATTCCCATAGAATGAATGGGGGCTGTTCATTCAACCCTTATATAAATTCTATAGATTCACTGGACTGCTCTAGTTGGGGCAAACAATTAAATTTTGCCCTTTGGTTCTGATTCATATATTTTCATATAATTATAAAAGCAACATAACCCCAAAAGAATCTGACACTTACAGTTTCATCCCAGTGACAGGAAACTGAAAGGTATGTAGGTGCTTTCATTATTAGTCTCACAGATCGTGACCTGTATAAATGAATTTTAAAATCTTGATTTTTCCCTTACCCTTACTGTTAAGGTTTTTCAGCTCTTTGTCTGCTTTCCAACTATAATCACGAAGAACACACCACAAAAAATTAATACGTGATTGTGCAAGAATAGAGAGATACAAAGGATATCCTGTACCATTTCTGAGACTACAAAGAATATATTTCTAGCATAAGTTACCAACTTTGGCTGCATACTACACCAAATAAGGTCTCATTTCATCAGCTTTAGTGGTTCCATTCTTCACTGGTAATAGTTAAGATGGCAGCTGTCACCCATAGCAGCCCTCATGTAGCAGGCAACTGTATGCAAGCTGTACAGGATATGGGTCTTTTTAAATTAATTACTAGTTGCATAGAACAATTATTAATTATGAAGCAGTAAAATCATGCATATTTTGAACCTACATTTTGATTGTTTAAAGTATGTCCTAAGTGTCACATCTAAGGATACTTTCCCTATAAACTTTGCTTCCTTTGAGTTTTCCAGATTTGACATCTCATTTTGATAATACATCTGGTTATGTCAACACATCACATTATGCAACATTAATGAATCATGATGTGCGGCAGTATCTGAGCAAGACGAGTCGTTCTGATGGCATGTCAAAACTGGCATATTCCAGCTCCATATTCCAGGTTGCCTTAAAATGTGAATGTTGAAATCTTTTCCCCTAAAGCAGATTTTCTTGCCTTAGAATGTTTTTCATAGTTGTACATATGTCTAAAATAATGCAGTTTACCATTCTGTGTAAAATATTGCTACCTCATCTCATCTTTTTTCCCTTGCAATTTCTCCTTTTGCTTACCCCCCCCCCCCCCACACACACACACAATTTGATTTGATGGATCTGTACATGAGTTAGCTTAAAATAAACAAGTCAGCAAGGAATGAGGGATGAAAATACCAAAATAGTTCTTGTATGTGTACCAAAGGACTAAGCAAGATAAGCAGAAACTGGTTCTGAAAGCAACTAGTTGAATTAAGAGTCATTTGTTCATTTTTACTAGAATTTATTCTAAATATAACTAAACAATAACTCACTATTTTTGTGAGTTATAACTACTAATTAGTTTTACAGGTATACAGCTGTGACAGCATGGTATGGTGGAAAATGCATATGCCATGGTCCATATTTTGGACTTGTAGTGCAGGTTGGTTCTCTCTTATCCCTTATCCAGAAATTTGAAATGCTCCAAAATTGTTCATTTGTGTGGCTGAGGTAGTGAAACCTTTTCTTTCTAGTGGTTCAATGTACACAACATTATGAAAAATATTATTCAGTCTAAATGTGTATGTTTGTTTAATGTGCACAAAATTCTATAAAAATATCCAGGCTATGCATATCATGCTTATATGAAACATAAATAAATTGTAGGTTTAGACTTGGGCCCCATTTTCAAGATATCTTATAATCAATATTCAAATCCCCCCCTCCCATAAATAAATAAATAAATCCAAACCCCAAAACATTTTGGATAAGTGTTTTGCTGTGGAGGCTGAATGAATAAATATGATTTTGGATTCTTTTGGTGTATTGTACACTACTACAGGTTCTTCTGCTCCCTTAATGATATGTTAAGAAGTACTTTGTCTCAAAACAGCAAGGAGTATGAGGTGATTTTATACTAAAGTACACAACATTTCCTCCAAAGCAGACCTTTTCCTTTGACATGAAAAAAACCAATACAATGGATTAAAGTGCTGGCTTATATTTACAGAGTTCTTTGCTTCATTGACAAATTGTCTACTTCTTTATTGTTGTGGGCTCAAAAGAGAAGCAGGTATCTCATACTAAGAGACATCTTTAAATCTGAGGCCATTAAATTGGAACACTGCTAATTTGTGAGGCAACGGGTTAAACAAAGTGTTCCTGTGGACAGAAACCAGTGAGGACACAGGCAGAAATTTATATAGAAAGTGACCTAAAGGCCACAGCTTTATTGAATCAAACTTAAAGTAGATAAACTCAGAGGGCAATAGGTCTTGGCACTGGTTGAAGGCTAGGAATTGATGGCACTGCTTGGCCTATCAGTCCTTGCTTGCTTTTGATTCAATGTTCTCTACAAAATATTCAGTGCACTCTGATTTTCTGTCATGAATGTTGTTTCTCCTAATTGCAGAATCCTGAAAAATGGCACCAGTGAGTTCTCCCATTTCTTCACCATCTGATTTATACCTGACTGTTATTAGAACAACATGAATGTAGAGAAACAACAACAAAACATATAATAAAGAATGTAAACATTAACCAAAGCTACCCACCCCATTGCAGAAATGAAAACTGATTGGCTTCCCCAGAAAGCTATTTAAATAAAGATTATTTAAGAGGGTCAGTGGTTAATTTAATGGCAAGCCTTTCTTGGAATGGAGCTGAACAGTAATAGGACTCCCATCATTTATACCTCATCATAGTAATAAGCAATTGTTTCATGCTGGACAAAACTGGCAATGGTACCATACCATTGCAATAGTGCCATCAATTGTGACTTGAAGCGCAAACAGTGTATATTTCATCATTTCACTTGGTACAAAAAAGAATTTCACTAGTTTTGACAGTCTCCAATGAGACGTGTGCAAGAATAAAAAGGCCCCACTTTGAGATTTCGCACATTTGCAAAATGTATGAGGTTCATTGGCAGAATCAAGTATACAGAAAATAATGCACACCTTTTAAAATGTTTTCAAATATATAGTTTTAGATCATCGGAGTTGTTCCGAGTCGTTGGGGAACTCCTTCAGCCACCTGTGGCGGAGGAGATTTTTTGACGACCCGGCAACTCGGTGTCGTGACTTCGCACACTATTTTGCAGACAAAGTCGCTCAGATACGCCTTGAGCTCGACTCCAATTTCATCACAGTGCCAGAGGAGGTGATTGAGGGATCTGCTTGTCCGATTTTGTGGGATTCTTTTAGGCTTGTTCTTCCTGAGACTGTGGAGGAGGTCCTTGGGGCTGTGAGGGCAGCCACGTCAGCTCTGGACCCTTGCCCGTCTTGGCTAATTAAATCGGCCAGGGAGGGGTTGGTTGACTGGTTTGGGTTGATCATTAATGCATCATTGGAGCAGGGGGGTTTTCCATCTCTCCTGAAACAAGCTGTGGTTCGTCCACTCCTTAAAAAGGTTTCCCTTGACTCCACGGTGCTGAACAATTTCAGACCGATCTCCAACCTCCCTTTCTTGGGTAAGGTGCTGGAGCGGGTGGTTGCCTCCCAGCTCCAGGGCTTTTTAGATGACATCAACTACCTAGATCAGTCACAGTCTGGTTTCAGACCTGGTCACGGCACCGAGACAGCCTTGGTCGCCTTGGTGGATGACCTCCGTAGAGAGCTGGACAGGGGGAGTGTGACTCTGTTGGTTCTCTTGGACATCTCAGCGGCTTTCAATGGTATCCTTCTGGGACGACTCTCTGGGATGGGTCTCGGGGGCACGGTTTTGTCGTGGCTCCGATCTTTCCTGGAGGGTCGATTCCAGATGGTGAAGCTGGGAGACGCCTGCTCGGACCCCTGGCCGTTGACCTGTGGGGTCCCGCAAGGCTCCATTCTGTCTCCCATGCTTTTTAACATCTACATGAAACCGCTGGGAGAGGTCATCCGGAGTTTTGGAGTTAGGTGCCACCTCTATGCAGATGACACACAGCTCTACTATTCCTTTCCACCTAATTCCAAGGAGGCCTCTCAGGTGCTGGACGGGTGCCTGGCCGCTGTGTCTATCTGGATGAGGAGGAACAAGCTGAAGATCAATCCCGACAAGACAGAGGTCCTTCTGGTTGATTGTAAACCTGACCGGGGTATAGGGTGGCAACCTGTGCTGGACGGGGTTACACTCCCCCTGAAGCCACAGGTCCGCAGTTTGGGAGTCCTCTTGGATTCATCGCTTACACTTGATGCTCAGGCGTCGGCGGTGTCTGGGAGGGCTTTCGCACAACTGAGACTCGTGCGCCAACTGCGACCGTACCTCGCGAAGGCGGATCTGGCCGGGGTGGTCCATGCCTTGGTCACCTCCAGATTGGACTACTGCAATGTGCTCTATGTGGTGCTGCCCTTGAAGACGGCTTGGAAGTTCCAACTGGTCCAACGAGCAGCAGCCAGGATGCTAACGGGGGGCCCTTACAGAGAAAGGTCAACCCTCCTGTTCAAGGAGCTCTACTGGCTGCCGTTTATTTTCCGAGCCCAATTTAAGGTGCAGGTGCTTACCTACAAAGCCCTGAACGGTTTGGGACCAGCCTACCTGCGTGACCGCATTTCCATCTACGAACCCACGCGTTCACTTCGGTCATCTGGAGAGGCCCTGCTCGTGATCCCGCCTGCATCGCAAGTGCGCTTGGTGGGGACACGGGACAGGGCCTTTTCCGTGGTGGCCCCCCGACTCTGGAACACCCTCCCCAAAGATCTTAGAAAGGCCCCTACATTGGCAGTCTTCAGAAAGAACCTGAAGACCTGGCTATTCCGATGTGCCTTCCCAGATGTGCCTTCCCAGATTAGGAAATCTCCACTACCAAGTCCCTTAAGCACTTTACTAGAACTAATGATTGCTGCACACTGCACACCGCACTTGCCCTATAAGCCTTATATATACCACCTGTCACACCAGCACTTTTAATCTTGTACCCATTACTCTAGCCCGGCCCAGTTTCATTGTGTTTTAGTATATTGTTTATTGCCTGTTGTTCATTTTGCTTTATTTTGCTTTAAATTGTTTTAATTTGCTTAGATTGTATTGTTATATTGTGTGTTGAGGCCTTGGCCTGTGTAAGCCACATCGAGTCCTTCGGGAGATGCTAGTGGGGTACAAATAAAGTTTAATAATAATAATAGTTTTATTGGTTTGTTTAGTATCAAAAAGACACAAATAAATCAGCAACACCTTTGAGAGTAACTGGAAAGGAGAAATTCCAGCATAAGCCTTTGTGGACACAGTTTGACTTCATTGTCTCCATAGCAGTAGAATCAAACATTGCCATGTTTTTACTGACATGGACAAAGATTTTATCTATCATCCCCCTCAAGCTTCTCTGTGTCCTCTGAGATTTTCCGCAATATTTATAGTTGGGTGTGAGAAAATTAATGGCTGCCTTCCTGTGAGTTATGATATTGTATGTTACACTTATTGCCTTGTAATTGTTTCCTATTCACACTTACAACTGTAGTACAATTGCAATAAATATACATGGCCCCCCTCCGAAACTAATTTTAAAATCCAGTCAACCACACTGAAGGATGAAGTTGTGTGGTGGTGGTGAGTGGGGCACTGAAAGATAATACAATCAGCCCCATCCCATCAAAGAACTGCAATAGGAGGAAAAGGAGTCATGCAGTCCTGTCATGACTGCCTGGCACTGTCATGGCCAGCTCCTATAGTGAGAACAAGAAGTTGCTGGAGGGGCCAGCAGAAGAGCTGGAGGTCAGCAGCTCCCAGCAGTCTGCCTCGACTGGGTCAGCCACTGCTGAAGATCAGCCTAGCAGTCTGAGCAAGCTGAAGCAAACACAGTCTTCCCAGCAGTCTGAGCAAGCTGAAGCAAACACATTGGAATAGACTAGTGAGGAGTTAAACATACCCCCACCTTTGGAACACAGGAGAGAGTGTGCAGAGCTTCACAGGTCTGTAAGATTAGCAGAGAAACAAACATTAAACAAGAAACAGCTGAGATCAAAGGATAAATAGACTCTCAATTTTAATGCTTGTTGTGGCAGTCAATGTTGTTTTGTGCCTGAATCCTGACTCTGCTACTCTTTGGATGCTCAGCATTTTGGACCCTGACTTGACTCAGTTCTTCTCTGGCTTGAATTTGCCAATTGGACTTCAGACTTCGGCATTGGCTCTCTTATCAGTTTGGACTTCATGCCTCTGATGCTGGACTGTTGACTTTGGCTGCCTTACTCCTTTCTGTTATTTGTTTTGGACCACTTTGTTTTGGACCACTTCTGATAAACCAGCATGTTTGTGACAGGCACTTTGCAGGTCACTGGCAGGAGATGGCTGGATGCTTCATCTTTCAACACCTTGCTTATCAGCAATTCAGAACTCCCTCAATGTGACTGGCTAGATTTGAAGCTGGGTTTGTGGAGGTCAGACTGGAAAACAGACTGTAGACACACCATCATTATTATTTGTCTTATGTTGTGAATCTCACAACCTTTGAGGATGCTTGCCACAGTTGCAGGCAAAACGTCAGGAGAGAATGCTTCTAGAACATGGCCACACAACTTGAAAAATCTACAACAACCCATAATAATAATTAATAATAATTGCAGCAAACAGCAAAACCTCATTCTTGGAAAACTACTACCTACCTATAACAACAACAACAACGACAACAAAACTATTGGGCTTCTGTGGAAGCTTTGCCACAGAACCCATCATCTCTCTCTAACGTCAATGATAACACTAATCCAACAAATAGTACCAGCGAGAAATATCAAGTTCAACGTGCCTTCCTTCCTCTCCTGGACGAATCCTATCATTTCCCTTCTTAATTTCAAATAATAATAATAATAATAATAATAATAATAATAATAAACAATAAACATTAACAAAATCATGATCTGTCAACTGCAAAAGGCCACCTTAATTGGATCATCGCACATCATTTGAAAATATATCACACAGTCCTAGATGCTTGGGAAGTGTTCAACTTGTGATTTTGTGATACGAAATCCAGCATATATATTTTGTTTGCTCTGACATACTGTGATTTTGTGTCAGAATAATAATAATAATAATAATAATAATAATAATAATAATAATAATAATTTGGCTGCTGCCACCTTATAACAACAACAACAACAAAACTGTTGATCTTCTGTGGGAGCTTGCCAAGCCAACTGAACCCATCATCCATTTCCAGTGGATAATGCAGGAGCTTTGGAAGAAGTTGCTATTGCTGTTTTTTTTTGTTAGTAAAGAAAGTGTATGATCTGTGTGATGTGGAGATGCATCTTTGATATTTGGCAGGAAGGAATGCTGTCTGCTGCTGCTCCTGGAGAAGTTACATGGTCAGAACTTTTTAAAGGAAATAATATTTCTAGAAAAAAAATCCTAAAAATCAGAGGATGCCCCAAATGTTCGGAAACATGGTAGGCCAGCAGTGGTAGAGATGTCCTCCAAGTGTGGCCATTTTCACCCAAATAGCCCTGAAAATGACAAGAAGGGGAGCCTGTGAAACCTGCCCATTACTGCCAATGGGCCAGATCTAGCCACATTTTTTGGCTGCGGACCGAAGATGGCTATTTGGAGGCACAAAAAAATGGAACCGACCCCCCTCTTCCCAAAATTTTGGTAGCAGAAATGGATTGAGGTTCAGTTGAAATGCACAAGCCTAATATTTACTCTATCATACCTGTTTAGTAGGCTTGTTTGATCGTGTTCGTTAGTTTCTAAAGTCGTTATTAATTCGTATTTAAATTAGCTTACGATCCAATATTGAGCCATGCAGGAATAGTGTGAAGAGTAATTAAGAATCGAAACAATTTTTCCAAAATTTTGTAATTATTTCGTAATTATTTCGTAATTAAGATGGGAAAGAAGGAGAGAAAAGGTGCCAGCGTTGCCTCTCCTCCCCATCCTCCCCATCCTCCTCCTCCTCCTCCTCCTCCTCCTCCTCCTCCTCCTCCTCCTCCTCCTCCTCCTCCTCCTCCTCCTCCTCCTCCTCCTCCTGGAGATATTTTATTATCTTATTACTTATTTTATTTTATTATTTAATTATTTAATTATTTAATTCATTTTAAGTGATTTTAATTTGTATTTTTACTAACTTAATGTATTTTAATTTCATCCTGAATTTATTTTAATTTGGTTTCTGTTAGTTGTAAGTTTTATCACCAACAGTCAGCAACAGAGGGAGAGGGATGCTTCAGAAGTTCCCCCTGTCCCGTTTGGAGGTGTTTTAGCGCAATCGCGTCTGCCATTAACGAATCGATTCGTAATTAATGAAATTTCGTAAATTTTGAAATTTTGAAATCTTAAATTTTGGAAGTCCTCAGAAATTCGAAACGCTGGCGCCCCCTGGAAATGAAGCGAGTTTAGAACCAAATTTTTTCTTGATCAAACAAGCCTACTGTTTAGAAACAAACATCAACAACAAAAGAGCTGCAGGGATTTCTTGGAAGATCCTAATTGTAAATAATTTATTTCCTCTCCCCCCTCCTCCCCCTCCCTCTTTTTCTTTCATTTAGGCTATACCATATTTTTCAAGCATTTTCTTTCCTTCTCCCATATGTCAGTTTCACCTGATATAATTCAGGCTGCACTCCCTCCATGGAAATATTGCTTTTCATTCTCTCACAGCTCATTCTCAGAACTGTATTTTGGTAGAAATCGCAGTGGGTAGATTTCGGAGTTAAATTTATTATCTGCATGAGAGAATCATGAGAGTACCTTTTTTAAGATGGAAAAAACTATAAAGGGCATCTTTCCACAATACATTGTTTCTCTATAGTGAATTTATGACTCAGAAGGAAATCACTAGCACCATACCAGAATTCTGTCGTGTGTGTTTAAAAATTTAATTTCTCTCATGTTGCCCTTTTTGTTTTTACTAAATTGTCATTGCTGTTTTCTAATCCATCTTTCTCCACTACTTGCTCATTCTCACTTGCTTTTGTTCTCCCATTTCTTTCTGTGTTGTGCCAAAAAGGATGCAACTTTTTATTTAACTTTTCATTTGTTCAAATAATGCTCACTCCTGTTAATAGCTTAATTTCACAAGAGTGTTTTGTTTTTCTGCTTTCTTAATTGTTCCTTTCAAATGTGTCAGACATAAGCTGTAAGAAGTTTGTACAAGATTAGCAATGTTTAGGAAGAGGGTAGCAGTATACAATCAGTATGGTTTGAAATAATTGGTTTAATGCAAATTTCATAAGTAATCTATTTAGTGATGGGCTGTTGTAGTCTACAGATGGGGCTTCTGACATTTACACTGTGATAATGAAAGGTAATGTAATATAAGTATTTAAAATATTCTATTCCGTTTTCGAAGGTTCAAAGTGGCAAGCAATAAAGAGGCTCATGGTCTTATAAAATATACAAGGCTGAGACATAATATACTTAACAAAATATCATAAAATCAGCTTTAAGGACATCAATATCAATAGGTAAGTAGGTTTTATGATCCGGCCTATACATAACATGGTATAGTTTCAGATGTTTGATTGGGAAAAGAGCTTAATAGGATATAAAGCTTTTACTTTTTTAGAAGGAAAATTTACTAACAGGCTGTTAGAGAAAAGCAGAAGTTTTATATGTAATAGCCTTACCTAAAGAACCCATGTACAATAATAGTATTAGATACATGGTACTGCCTTAGCTTACTTTGTCTTGGGTGAAGAAGCTTACTTCGTCTTGCATTTGAGGAAGCCTGCAACTCAAAATATTTTGATCATCAAAAGTGCTTAAAGTGTAGCACTGGAAAAAGAAATAATTGGATGAGGACTTTGAGCTCTTCAGAAGCTGGACTGATTTGCTCTTTTGGTTTCAGTTTATCTGAGTTTATACTACATAGGGACACAGAATGGCAGCAAAAGATTTATGGGCCTTGTGTGGGACTGAAAGAGAAGAAACAGAGATTCATCTCTTGAGGGATACTAAATCTTGGAAGCTACCAAGCTGAAATACTCCTAAATTTATTAAAATGATGCGTTTCAAAGATGTAACAGATTTTCATTTTACCTGTACCCCTTCAGGAATTGCTCTCTATAAATAAATCAGAAGGGTTAACATTGCAGAAGGGATGAGAGAGTTACTAGGATTAAATATCACTTTAGATATAAGAACTACTGTTTATCATAAATTTTGGTTGGGTATCAAAACTTTAAAACTATTAGGGATGTAACTAAACTATCCCTCCTAGTCCAGCCATGACAGCACAATATTTTCCTTCTTCCTCTAATTTGGATCATCTCTGTTTGCTCCTCTTCCCATTCTCTAGCATCTTGTTGTTCAGGAGAAATTTGTTAGGCACTTTGCAGGGCTCATTATTCAATGTATTGAGGGGCAACTGCCTAGTTGCCAGTCCCCATAAGGAAAATGGTGACATTTGCAGAGAAATGCAACAGATGGAGGTGTTATTGTCACAAGGCCATGAATTACACCATAAAGGTGAATAAGAGCAACCTCTTGTTTCATGCTACTGAAGCATTGGTATTGATAGTTTGATAACCTTGTAAATGTTGAGCTAATGAAGTTGATTTTTATCAGGCTATATGAGAAAAGCTCCTAGATGCTTAGGTGACATTTCTTCTTATGTTAGAAGTAGCAACCTTAATATGCTTATGTTCATCTCTGGCTGAGAACTTAGGTAAGATGTGTATTTATGTCACTTTGTATTTGTTGGTTCAAACCACATTATCTTTCTATATAAGTCTGTAGCTACTCTCTGTTCTCTGTTTTGTAATCTGCAGTTCCAGGCATGTAGCGGGGGGGGGGGGGGGCTTGGGGGGTTTCAGCTCCCCCCCCCCCTGAAATTCTCATGGTGGTTCGTGAAAAGGCCTTACTGGTGCATAATTTAAACTGTTACGTATCACGATCTGATCACCATACTCAATATATCCCATATGCATGGGGGTATTGGGGCAATGACACAAAAGGCTTGCTAGGGTAGACCCTCTTTCACTCAGACTCAGCCCCCCCCCCCCGAAACAAACTCAGCCCCCCCCCCGAATCGAAATCCTGGCTACGGGCCTGTGCAGTTCTCTCTCTTTCTTTCTCATCCAAATCTGTCACAGAACCTTTCCCCATGAGATATGGCATCTGAACTATATGAGCAGCTTTTGCTGTATTTTGGTGGCATCTTAGAGCGCATCTACACAGAACGAAGGCAGTTTGACATCACTTTAACTGTTAGGGCTCAAAGCTATGGAATCATGGAATTTGTAGTTTTAAGAGATCTATGCCAAAGAATGCCGGTGCCTCCCCAAACTACAAATCCTAGAATTCCATAGGACTGAGTCATGGCAGTTACAGTGGGGTCAAATTGAATGAATTCTAGAGTGTACACTCTCAGTTGCAGTCTCCTATTCAAAGGTAAAGACACAGAGATTTGGTGCTGAGGCACCTTCCACACAGCTGAATAAAATCCCACATTATCTGCTTTGAATTGGAATTTATGGCAGTGTGGACTCGATAACTCAGTTCAAAGCAGATATTGTGGGATTTTATGCCTTGATATTCTGGATTATATGGCTGAAGGGCCCTGAGTGAGCATTGGAGGTGCTTTTGTCAAACTTTCCATTTTTTTATATGAAAGAGTGGATAGTTAAAGAGTCCTATCCCAGTTGCTCAGCTTGCCCAAAGTACTGGTAACTTAGAGCTATGTATTTCAGCACTGCTGCCAATTCAAACCTTATGGAGCTATAACTTGACCAGCAAACATGTTATTGATTGGAACCACAGTAGCATTCATCTTCACACTTGGGGCCAAAAGCAACCAGAGAAGGCAGTCTAAATAGAGGAACATCCCTAAAACACTGAGCTATGCTTGTGGCACCATTTTTCTTATTGAAAGAGAGCAGGATAGCTTCCTGTGCCTATCCTTAAAAAAAAGAAAATATTTTTCCTTTGCTTTATTTTTATATAGGGAACATAAAACAGTGTTTAACTTTAATTAAAATAGAGATTATATCCATCTCCTCCACACACATCAAATCTAACTGAAGGAAGCTTATGTCAAAATAATGTTATCTCTAAGGTGTCACATGACTTAGGTGGTTTTTTAAAAAAGGGGGTGGGTTTTTGCCACAATTGTCTAATGTGACTATTCTTCTAAATATTCTGTGCTATGCAAAAATCTCTATACATTATTGTAGGGAGAAAAAATATATTTTAAAGTAAATCCACCTCCCACTGTTTTGATTCATTCCTACACAAATAAATCATTTTCTATTTCTTCTGAAAATTTGGGATACAAGGGTTACCGCCCATCTGCAATGAGCTCTTTCATAAACTTGCTTTTTATATGTGTATTTTTGCATATGAAAGGGTTTTACTTTCACAATAGCTACCTTTTAATATTCTTCCAGGAATCGGTTTTATTTATCCCATGGCTGCATGTATAAATAAATCCCTCTAGCAGCCTGTCACACACAAGATCCATCTAGGAAGAAAGTTGGCTTTCCAGTATTATGTGGCCAGAATCCAACTGGCTTTTCCTTGATTATTCACACCAGAGCAGGAAACAAGCCTCTTGCTGCTAATACTTTTGCTAATTGCTAATGTTCAACACAATTCACCCACTGTCCAGCATAATCTGTAAATCCTTGGAGGGAGTATGGTGGGGAGAAGGTTATAAGGACAAATTGGCATTTGGACTTGGTGGCTGCTGGCCAGCTGGCTGCTAGCTGGTTATTTACACTATGTTATTAAACTATCCCACATTTCATTCCAGATCATTCGTTTCCATTGGTAGAAGTTGTATCCTTGCACCGTATATGTCAAAGGAGAAATTTACTACACTATCAAGATATCTAGCTGACATTTTGGCCACTATAAATAAAATATGCTGCTGCAATTAACATGTTTGGAGTTGTGTAATTTTAAATTTGTGCATGTGTGTGTTTTTTAAAAAATGTTTGTATTCAGTTTGCAGAACAACGATAGCCGATATTGAACTCTCTTGAGGTCATTTCTGGCACCCAGGTCCTTCACTTTGGTATGCCCTAATGAGAGCAAAGTCTCATGAGCTTTGGTCTCGAGGTTGTGGACTGAAAAGTATTGAAATATGTCAGCAGCCTTTAGTTCTAAGTGTTCTCACATATCAAAAGCATCTGATAAAAAGGAGGTCAGACACTAAAGGTACTTGTGAACTATTCTGGCTCTAATGCTGATGTCAGCTGTTCTATAGTAAAGTGTCACTCTAGAGTTCACATAAACACATGCCTCCGTTAAGACATCATAAGGATGGCTTCTTGTGGCGTTCCTGCCATTTTTAGAACTGTATGAACATGTATATACACACAAAAGTGGAGTAGAACATTGACCTCTTTACCCACACACAAGATTTGCTATTATTAGTTTATGTTTCTTTTCTGCCCTGGAACTCAGCTGCCTATATAAGTGCAAGTCAACTTTTATTCCGGCTACATAGACCTATGGTTATTTACTGTGGCTATTTCCTGACTTTTTGGAACTCGTGCTGGTTTTTATCAAACTTTCTATACATTATCCTTACCACATTCTTTCTTTACAAAGTACCATATTTTCCAGCGTACAAGATGACTGGGCGTATAAGGCAACCCCAAACTTTTCAATTTGAAATATAGGGTTTAGGATATATTTGACATATAAGACTACCCCTCTTGCCAGCCCTTGTACTTTCTTTATATCTACATCTCCCAGAACTGGGTAGCACTGAACCATGACACAGAAAGTGGTGCCTAACGGCATGAGTTCTACAGTATTTTCCTTCTATGTGTTTTGCACCACTCCTCCCACCAGAGGTCTTGCTGGCTGAGGCCTCTGGGGAGCTGTAGTCATTCACTCTCAGGTGGAAGAGGCCCCTCACAGCCTGCTGTTCTGGGCCCAAAGAGAGCGAGAGGGAGTATACAGGTTTCCCTTTCCTTCCTTTATTCATGGGTGACGTGGAGGCAGGGTTACCTCAACAGCACGTCCTTGGTTAATGCAGGCGCCAAGGGAAGCCTGAGGGAGCAGCCCTCGCTCCTCTCCTACATACAGTCTCCCTGTCTCATCAAAAACTCACATCTTCCAAAGGCTGGTGGGAAAAGACAGGTGCATGCAATTGACCTCCAAATCTGGCAAAGTTTTCCTTAAAGGGGCAGGGCGCAGAAAGGCAGAGGTGATTGGTCAGGAAGCAGAGTAAGCATGCCCCCTTTAAATATTGTTTGTGGTTGAAGAGAGGAGGTGGTTTTGTTTGAATATTCTTGGAGGGCTTGTGTGACCAGCATTGAGAAGTACCTTGTCAAAGAGGGGACGTTGCTTCCTTTGGGAAAGTTTCAGAGAGGAAACCTTGGTGCCATCAACACTGCCAGACAATGCAGTGCAAAACCGCATTATATGGTCAGTGTAGAGTCATATAATTTAGCTGCTGCTGCACCCCTCCGGTGCCGCTTGGCTCCCCAAGCTCCCGCTGCTGACTTCAGGAGTTCCTCCCCTCCATGCCCGCCTCGGCTGATAGTGCGGCAGAGGAGGAGGAGACGACGCAAGGCTGGGAGCCACTGGGCAATGGAGAGGAGGATTAAGAGAAGCTGCCTGGAAGACTTGAGTATATCCCAACTTTTATACCCGGAATATAAGACTACCCCTAATTTCTGTGAGGATTTTCCAGGGTTAAAGAGTTGCCTTATAGGACGAAAATACGATATTTGCCTGATGCGCCATGGTCTTTACACTCCAGCCCTATACTCTTTGGGTTCATCTAGGCAGGCTCAAAAACTGGGGCCTGTCTCAGTTTTTAATTCAGAACAAACCAGCGTTTCCATGGTTTGTTTCAAATTAATTTGATACCACATGAGATCCAGGAGCATTTAAATTGCACACAACCTACCTGTGTGAAAAGGTCTGAAGGAACTTGGGCCCATGGAGACTGGTTGAGTGTCAACGTTCCTGATAGCAGTGGCCTCAGGGCTTCATGACATTCAGAGAAGGAGGAAGAACAACCATTTGGTGACTCAGTTGTTCCCACTATTTAGCCACAAATCATGCCTCCTGGCATCTCTGAGTTTTGAAGCCCTCTTGAATGGGAGCCCTCGCCTGAAAGAGGAGAAGCCACACACTCCTCCATCAGGTTAAGGCTTGCCAGTCCTTCCACGTTCCCAGTTGGTCTCATTCAAGAGGACTTCAAAACCTCTTCCTTGGCCAGTTGGGAAAATTGCAAGACTAGCAGAATCACCAGACTCAGCCTGATGGAGTGGCAAGGCTTGCCAAATGAACTGCTCTTGGCACATTACATTAGAGGGAAAATCCATTTCTGAATCATCACCTTCAAAACTGAGGCCCCTTCCACACAGCTGAATAAAATCCCACATTTTTTGCTTTTTGCAAAGCAGATAACATGGAATATATGGCAGTGTGGACTCAGATAACCCAGTTCAAGGCAGATATTGTGGGATTTCCTGCCTTTATATTCTGGGTTATATGGGTGTGTGGAAGGGCCCTGAGGTGCATATTAGCTTTGAAGGTGTGTTATACTTGAGCAAATCTAGTATTTCTTTCCATAGTTCATAGGTAATTGTTGAATTTGCTATCAGAAGATGTAGTGATGACCATCATCTTAAAATCCAGATTATCTGATCTAAATTGGATTATATGGAGGTGTAGACTCATATAATCCAGTTCAAAGCAGATAACATGGATTAATATCTATTTTAATAATATGGCAGTGCAGAAGGGGCCTTAGACTTCATTGTGTCTCTCAAAGTTTCTCACATCTTGCATACAGTTTTCCCATAGTTTCAGGTAGGAGAAATTTTCAAAATTTTCCATTCTACTATGCAAAAGTGAAATAAGCCAAGGTTTTTAAACCCTTTATGGAATTACAATGTCGAGTAATTTCTAGGGCATATCTACAATATATTGTTAATGCAGTCTGACACCACATTAACTGTCATGGCTCAATGCTAAGGAGTCCAGAGATTTGTAATTTGGTAAGGCCCCAACACTCTTTTGCAGAGAAGGATAAAAACTTTGTACAACTAAAACTCTTATGGTTTTATAACACTGATGCCCCTTCTACACTTCTATATAATCCAGATTATCAAATCAGATAATCCACATTATCTGCTTTGAACTGGATTATATGAGTCTACACTGCCATATAATCTAGTTCAAAGCAGATAATCTGGATTTTACATGCCGGCATAGAAGGGACCTGATCTATGACAGTTAAACTGTTATTAAATTGCATTCATTCTATTGTGTAGATATGCCCTATGTCAGACCTGCGCAACCTGTGGCCCTCCAGATGTTTGGGACTCTATTTACCCCCGGAAGCCTAGCCAGATTTTCCAATGGTCAGGAATGTTAGAAGCTGAAGTCCAAAACACCTGCAGGTCTGCCTTAGATAGTTCTTTAGTTTGAACCCAGCTTGCTTTTCTCAGATTCCTGGGATTTGTTTCTTTTATGACGTTGGTCAGAAAACTATAGAGATTCATACCAGTGACAACATCGGGATTGCTACCAATGTAGATAGCAACATCTGCTTTACTATTTTTCAAATATAAGCACAAGATGCTTTTCAAGGATCCTTTCTAGTGATTCCAGTGGCTGTCTAGATGCAGAAGTACTTGAACTGTATATATGGTTAGCACTGTATTTTCCTCTTTGTTATTTCTAATATTACTCCCATCTTTGAATACAATTCTTCCCTAGACAATTTTGTGAATAATATCAAATTCAGTCTAGGAGATTCTGCCGTTGTAGGAGATTGAACTAGATCTGCTTCTTGACTTAGAAGATAGGTAACCCAGGGTTACAGTAGCCAGTAAAGCATCCTTCACTGAGTGCCTCCATGCTTCTCTTGGTCCCATTCACTTTCATCTGGCAATTGTCAGCTGCTCCTGAGAGCACTTGGCAGCCAAGAGAGCTTTAATAAAATATATCTATGCTTACATCTCTGCACTCTGAACTCTCAAAATGCCCTTTTAAAATAAGTCTTTTCCTCCTGCCACACTTGTACAGGGATAGTGATGAAGAGATGCTGTATTCTTTAAGCTGCTTTGGAAAGAAAAGCACTGTAAGTAAGACGACTAAATTGTTCATTCTTATTTATATAGCAGTACCATGCAACTATTTGTATTCAAGTATGCACTGGAATTCTTTTTACCATTCATGTCTAAAGTAAACACAAATATAATACCCAGTCATGCAAACTGTTTTCTTGTTTTGTTTTTGTGGAGGAGGGATTTGCATGCTTCGGGGACAAAATTGTAGCACTCTTGCAAACTACTGTTTGAGACAACATGGGCCTAATTTACACATAATAGTAAACCATGCTTTTACTTTTACATTCATGAGCCTAGAGCTCACATACTCGCCCCTCACTTTCCCTTTTGTTGGGCATGTGTAAATAAGCAACAGAAGCTTTCACTTCTGTTTTCAACTAACAGTGTTATATATAAAACAGCAGCTTTATAGTCATTATGGTTTCTTGAAACAAAGCAATATCTTTAACTATGGTTTAAAGTTAACTACTTTCAATAGATTATAATCAACGCTAACCATAGTTTTAATAAATGCGGGCAGAAGAAACTACAAAATAATTGCAATAAGTTTTATCCTCCCACTTGCAGCCATGCTGGAAGTGGGATGGTCATGCTGGAGTAGTCGCCTTTCTGTTTTGGCCTTCATGACATCTAGAAAGGGGAGGGAAAATCATGAGTCTGAGATTTTTGCATATAATTCTAATCAATGTAGTGTAGTGTTTTAGAAATCTGGAGATGGATTTATAATAATCTTCTCTCTTTGGATCATAGCTGAGAATTAAGGGTCATCTTGGTTTTGTTTCAGTTTACTTTTCAATGCTTATTATTAAATGCATGTAAGTCAGCATAGATAAATAAATAAATCCAATCATATTTGGTTTGGATTATATTAGAGTTGTCAATTTTGTTCTCACATACAATAATTTTACAACTTTTCTCCATGTCCACTGAATTGAGAAAAGGTTTTGGGGGGTTTTTTTGGGGGGGGGGTATTTGCATTTCAAGACCTCTCTCTAACCATTTCATTGATGAAAAAAGACCCACATTTTTTCTCAGTAAATGAAATGTTCATCAGAGGTCCTAAAATGTGAAACAATTTCATGGCGATGGAACATTTTGGAGTATTTGTGTTGAGAAGATTTTTTCAATCACTAGTTGTGAAAATGCCATGTACAAGCCAGGATAAATTGGATATAAGATGTGTTGGTTCCTGTGCAGGGAGAATAGCCAGATGTGTGTTAGCTAACTAAGATTCCAATCCCATGTCCATGGTCTAAGGATGGATAACAATTTCATTCATTCGGATTATGCATTGACTAAAAAAAAATCCTATCAATTTTGCACTTTCAGAATCACTATAAGAAATTGAACCTAATTGTGTCCATGTTGCTAAGACTTTTGTGATATTGTTGTCTGAACAGAAAATGCAGATTGTTTATTTTAAGGGAAGTATGCACCAAAATACACATATTAAGTAAAAATGTATGTACACACACATCTGAGGAAATTTGCATTCTTATCAATTTTGCCATTGGCAAAAAAAGTTTTTATTTACCAAGTGTGCATACAATAATTAGGGAAAATGAGTAAAATGTATATAAATGTTCACTGAGTCTCTTTTCAACATTTATATCTCAAAATATATATACATTTAAAAATGCTATGTGATGGAACAGAACCTATTTAAAATAGCAAAAAAAATGAAAAATGAAATTTCTGCTTGGACATTCAAAAAGGCACGAGCAAAATACACCACACAGATCCATCACTTGGTGTCACACACATTGCACATCTGATATTAACATATAGCACATATAATATATATAGTTTTTAAAGAACACATTCCATAAGGGAGGCTTTTTAACATAAAGCTGTACATGAATAGGCTTTCTGTCTGAAGATGTGCATGCTATACATGTGAATGCCGGGAGTGAGTGTGAATAGAAATACAACATGTGATATCTGTGTGAAATTACACAGCATGGCCCACCTCTCCCTTCATCTATGAATATTAATCTCTTCTTGTAAACCTAACTAAGATGTGATATATACTGAATATGATACATTTGACAAGATAGCACAGTGTAAATGTGTTTCCTTATTTGCAATATGGGAAATTATGGTACTGGTTCTAGTTGTTGTTGTTTTTTTTTTAGTTCCCTGTGATTTAACTAGCTACCAAAGATGATTTCCTTATTGTCATTCAAATCAGGATTTGACTTGACTCATTCTTTGCCATACATTTGCTAACATCAAAGAGACAATGCCACCTAATCTGTACTTAATGAGAGTTGTTAGAATTGATCTCAAGTGACCTCTGAATAGCAGAAAGTCGGAACTGCCTCTTTTTTTAAAAAACAGCCAAAAGAATGGAATGACATCCTTCAAGAGAACAATTTCACAGAGACTGAAAGAGTGCATTAAGAAGCATGTTTAGTGAAGGAGAAAGAGGGCACCAGTGGGAGAAAAAGCACATATTACCTAAAAAATCTAAGAAAGCAAATGCTTTTGTTTATAGGTTTTGTAATTGGGCTACGTAGATAGCCATTTTTTAAATCAAAGAATGGCATTTTTCTAGTTGTCCAGGCCTACTTGTCTAGATCTCCTTTTGAAAGTTTTAAATTGTGCTTCTCTTATATCCACCATGCTCACTATCTATCTTACGATAAAAGTGTGTGATAAGGAATATGCATATTTGAAAACCATCACTAACTCACATCTGAGAAGGAGCTCATTGACACTGACCACTTAGGCCTGTTTGCAGTTGGATCAGTCCCACTGTGGGTAAACACAAGGGGCTGATCTGTCTTAACCCAGGGGAAGGCAGCCTTAACACAGCCTTGTCACGGATTAAGCCAAAATGGGGGAAAGCCCAAATCTTGATCCAAGTTTAGGGCTGTCAAAACAGCTGGGTTAGTTCCTAACTGGAAGGGGCTACAGACATCATGACTGCCATTCCATGTTCCTGGGCTTAAGCAGCCAGAGACATGGGATGGCAGTCTCCTGTCACTCCATCCTCCCCTCACATGACAGTTGTTGTCAGCCATGACTCCTTCCTACCTTGCTCTTCAGCACTCTGACACCTGTGAGACAAAGCTCCAGCATACTAATTGGAGGGGGGGGCTTTCCCCCTCTCAGCTTCCTTAGTGTACAGATACTAAGTGCACAAAAACTAGTTAAGTGGGGTGGCATGGCTGGGGACAAGACTCAGGGTGGCGGAGATCCCTAGGGTGGCTGCCCAGTGGTGCTGTGTTCAGTGTCACTGGGCAGTTGAGAGAATCTCTATCTGGCTGACATGTGGGACTGATTTGGCATCTGGGATTTTGAATCAGCCCTAAAGTAGAGGTCAATATAGAAGGGCCCTATGGCTGTATCTACAATGCAGAATTATAACAGTTTGACACCACATTACCTGCTATGGATTAATGCCATGGAAAGCTGGGGTTTGTAATATAATAATAATAATAATAATAATAATAATAATAATAATAATCTTTATTTGGATACCACCCTATCTCCCCTAGGGGACTCAGAGCGGTTTCCACATATGCAAAATAATACATACAATATAAAACAAAAACATAGGCATAAACTGTTAACACAATATATACATTAAAATAAATTAAAAACCAGTTCTGCTCTCTTCTTCATGCAAAGTAAGCTGCAGGAGCAAAGATTTCAATAAGGGGCTTGGACTATTTGGAATGAGCTGGGCCAAAGAGAAGGGAAAAATAGGGCTGGCTGAATACTATAGTACAAGCAATGGTCCTCCTAGGGGAATGGTAGTTTTCTGCAATATTTAACTTTCTCTGTGAGAGAGCTCTGGTGGCACAATAAACTACAAATCCCAGGATTCCATAAGACAGAGCCATGGCAGTTAAAGTGGTATCAAATTGCTATATTTCTGCAGTGTGCAGAATAGATGAAGCCATTTATTCCCCTTTTCTTTATCCATCTTCACCTACCACATGTTGGATTTATGTACATGGGTGTTATTCCTTTGCATCTAGCAATATAAAAAGGAGTTAGTTTAAATTTCTATTGGTTTTGGGGAAAAATCAATTTTATTACTTAATTAAAACAAACTGAAACTAAAATCTCTCTTGTTTGCAGTGATCTAAATGAAATTATTCCCATCACAGAGATTACAACATTGTCCCTGGCTTACAATTGGTGAATAAAGTTGAGTAAGAAAAAAACCCTGTAACATGGTAGAATATAAATACATAGTAGAACATAAATACATTCAATCCCTGACATTAAAGAATTAAAAGTTCCAAACCCTGGTGGTACATTAACATATTTTTCATTTTTTTACTTTCTGCTATATTCAAATTTTTATATACATTAATTTTTAAAGAAATTATTCAGCCACCACTCACCCACACATTTTGGGTGGCAAACGATTTTTAAAACACACAAAACCTAGTTAAAATAAGTCTGTTTTTATTTTTATTTTGTATTCCCCTCCCAAGAGGGTCTTGTTTGCATCACATCTACTAGCAAATAATTTGACTGTTCTGTAGAAATGTGGAACAACTGGTGAATAATCAGCATTTATCCCAGAGGAAAATTTCCCTATGTTGCTTGAGATATCACGAATCTGTGTTTTTCCCCTTTGAGTTCCCATCACTACCACAGGCTCACAAATATTGCCTGGAGCCTGGGCTTGGAAGCCCTTGTTGTTCAAAGGCTAAAGCTCAAAGGAGAAAAAGAAAGAAAACAACAAAACCAGCTTGCTCTGGGGCCTTCTAACCCCATATGGGACATGTTGCCATTGGACCTTTTGCCTTGCTTTGCCTAGCTCCACAGTCCCCAGTGAGACTTGACATAGTTGTTCACCAGGGCTAGAGTTGTACTACCATTCCCAAGAGTCACTGCTACTTGAACGAACTCTTATTATTACACCATTCGGAAAAGAAAAGCCTACTTTTTTTTTTAGCTAAAACTGAAACACAAGGTTAAGGTTCTTTAACAAATACTGAAAAGCTGGCATTATCAATGTTGTAGCCTGTCACTATTGAAACATAATCACTATCATTTCCCTGTGTCTTGCCTTGTGAGCATCTACAGTTGCAGAGGAATAGAAAGGCTCAGCAAAAATCTGTCTTTGCTGTTCACACTGCAGAAGAAGGGCTGGAAGGGCTGGTGCCATAGCTTGTGGGGAAAGGCTGAGATAAAAGATAATGTGTTTTCATGGTGTATATTGGGAGGGGGCAGGGATAGAGTTACATTATGAATCAGATAAGATGATTTAGGTCTAAACACAATTACTAATTCCAGTTACCTGAATCTATATGACAAACCAACATTTATGTAGGTTCAATTGATTTAATGGGTCTATGTTATCTAGAACTAGATTCGGATCCTGTTGGAGCTCCCTTTGAATCCAGCCACTTAGATCTGCAATATACATTGGGCAAATTCATGTGCTGACAGTAGGCTTAGCCTAAAGCATTTTGGTTTTTAAGATAGACTAGAAAACAATAGTGCCCCACACCTAAATCAAAGTGAAATACCTAACAACAGCCAAACTATGGCAATCTGGTGCAGAAGGCAGAAAATCCTTCACAGTTTCCCTGCTGTCCCTGAAATTTAAAATATAGTAAGATGATAAATGATTGACAATTTGCTACCTTTACATAATCCCCAAACCTACTCATTGCTTATTTGATTCAATGAAGCTATGAGAGCACCTGCTTCATCCTCCACTGTTGCCTTCTCCAGCCATCAAAGGTACATTTCTGTGCAGGAGAAAATGGCAGGAACAGAAACCTGAAGCATGAAGGCAAGGACAGCCCTGGCAATAAAGTTGCATTCACGCTTCTAAACAACCAACGGATTATGCATATTCCCAATACCCATCCTTTAAAGCCATAGGAAACTTCAGAATTGTAGTATTTAAGAAGAATTCACAACCAACCATCCAAGATTGACAGGCACATCACTAAGTGAATTTGTTTGGACTTCAGACTAAACTTTAAAGGAGTTAGTGAAGGTGCTGAATCCATTCTGTGGGATAGGATCTAGCACATTTAATCACTCTCTCAGAGTTTGGACTAAACCTAGAGTGGATTTACTGTCCCACTGTTATGGGTGCCACCAGCTGCTGGAGGATATGCATATACTTATTCATCATTGATTATATCAGCATTAAATTTACAGCTTGAAGACTCACAGCAGAATGTGAGATGCGCCTCCAGTTAAAATTATGTTTGCAATGATGAAAAATTATGTGACAGCTTTGTCTCATGTTTGATGTGTGGCATATGTTCAGATAATCACTTGATGTTGCAGATAATACACAGTATTTTATTAAGAGATTATGTACAGATAATCGCTGGATGAAGTAATGGACATCAATGGCATGAACAGTTAAATAGAATAAATATCAATAATGGATGCCTTGTATTCACATATTATACTTCCTGTAAGTCACATAAATGTTCCATTCTTCTTCATCAAGGAGTCTATTTTCCAAGACTGTGAAGATCAGCCTTTCCCAATCTGGTACCTCAATGCTTTTTGGAGATGGTGGAAACTGAAACTGGTTTGATAATGGCATTTAGATTAAGCTGCTACTTGTTATTTCCCTTGATAAGGCCTTTTCCATTAGCTGTGATAACAGATTACTTAAAATGTGAATAAGGAACCATATGCAGTACCTATAATTTCCTTACTTACCAGGGACTGTTTGAAGTTCTATATCTGCACATGGGTTGAACTTTTGCTAACATTTAATTTTAGTACACACTTTATAAGTGAACTTAATTTTGGAATCTTATGTAACAATCATAGATCTGTTTGGCATTAGTATTAAATGTTGAGTAAAAGAACAAAAAGCTAAGTTGTCAGAATTTGGAATGCTTGACATGAAAATAGGATGCTGCCTATACATCAAGGAGGAAACCAAAACGAAAAGAGTCCTTTTACAAAAGTGAATTTAAAATATTTTAAGCTGTACGTGCTTGTAAAATCTGTCATGTGTTTATTGTGTTACCTTTTAAAATAATACACCTTGTTAGCTAGTGGCTCTAATTTCCTATGACTATCTTAATGTCTTTAGATAAATGACATTTTTATTACTATATCTCCCTCCTTTCCTGTCCCCAACACAGAAAAACACCCTGCTCTCACTGATTGAATCATACATCTGTACCTACAACAAAGAGAATACTTTGAAAGGCAACTGATTTAAGACAGATTTTTTTAAATAATGTTGAGATATTTCTTAACAGCATTATTTAAAACCTTTTTAGAACCTGCTTTCCTACATCTTTCTTCTTTCAGTACCAGGAAATGATTTTAAATATTTAATAGTAGATATTAAATGTTTCATATGTTTATGACATGAAATGTACATACAATATAATCATAATGCTTTGAATTCTGCTGCAGATCAGAGAAAGTGATGCCTGTTCAGCAGCCTGAAAGTATGCACAACAGCAATGTACAGGGATCTAGGAACTATTTTGTAAATCAGTTTCCTTTTCCTTCAAATCAAGGTCACACAGCTGTCAAGTGGAAAAATAAAATTTCTCTCCCCACAATATCCATAAAGTCCACCCACACACCATTAAATTCTGGTGGAGATACACACACACACACTTATTTTTGTTTCATTTGTCGTACTATTGGCCTCTGTTGTTTAGGATCAAGGCCAACTCAATGAGCAGAGAGAACTGCACCAACATATTGTTCACCAATAGCACACACATTTACATCATGCCATCATGCCCCAGTAGACTGCACCAGCAGGTGAAAGTATGGAGCAGTAACAAAATAAATACTGGGAATTTTTTCACACACACAAATATGCCCACCCACAGTGGTGCAAAACCACTGCTCCTTGATGTGATATCCTCTAAATGCCATGAGATGAATAAAGAACCTAAAGGAAGAGAACTCCAAGCATATTTGTAGTGTATTTTTATAATTTCCCCACTACTATGTAATCATCCCTGAAATTGTAATTCATCCTTAGAAAGTCTACCTCTAGGGAAGACTTCAGGGTATATAAATGAAAGAATAGCAATCACATTTTGAGATTGGTCTGTTTATTTTTTCCTTTATTTTAAAGAGCCGAACATTGAAAAGTAAAATATACTCTGTCACAAACTATTGATTTTGTGGGTCTGCAGGTGATACAAACTACAACCAATCTTCCCTGTTATTTTTACCTTTTGTTAATGATATACACCCTAGTAACATACATATTAAATCATTAGCTGCCCAGAAGTGAGCTGGCATGTATTTAAGCTGTCCCAGGATGCATTTCCTATTCCAATCAACCCTAGAACTCAATGGTGTAATAAGACCATTGCTTGCACAAGACTATTGACCTCTGGAGACCTTTCAATGGATTTCTGCATGTGTACACAATCTGCCAGGGTGACAAAGATGAGGCCGTTAGATGCCTTGAAACCTTAATGTGGCTTTTATTAGGATGATTCATATTTAATTGGGAGCTTCTTCCTCGTTTTGTTTCTTCCTCTTCCTTCATTAGAAAGTCTCACAAATACTGAACAATGTTGTTATTTATAGAATTGAAACTTCTTTTTTTAAAGAAAGGTCAATAGAGTATGTTGTGCCTCTGTGGGAAACAGGCTGTAGGCATATGAATTCTAACCAGGTTTAGGTAGGACAACTTTATTGTTGTTGAGGGGCTTCAGAGGGTTTTGACTCATGGTAACCTGAAAGTGAATCTGCCATGGACAAGATTTCTTCAGAGGATTTTGCCATCTTTCTGAGGCTGAGGGCCTATTTATATGGGTACTTTCTCCCAAAGCAGGGTCTCTATGATATCTATATGATGCATTGAACGGATTCACTCCTAATCCTGGGCAAGGCTGCTTAACAATTTTGCCCTGCATTAAGCCAAGTCAAGGAATGCTCTAGATCAGTAGTTCTCAACCTTTGGTCATTCAAGTGTTTTGGACTTCAACTCCCAGAAATCCCAGCAAAGGAATTGTAGGAGCTGAAGTCCAAAATAACTGGAGGACCAAAGGTGGAAAACCACAGCTCTAGATCTTATCTGAAGCTTGATAGGATCCCTGCACTTTTGCACAGAGGGAACAATTGGGCTGATTCCACTTCAAAATCAACCATCCCACCTTTCCCAGGCTCTGCAGCCCAGGAACAAAGGATGGCACGTACTTTTGCTGTTTTGTGGCTGTCATAATGGTGGCCATAGAGTTCAAAAGAGTTTTTGATTGTCAGTCATTACCCTTGCCAATGCTTGCAAAAGCACCAGCATGACTTGGGAGGTGGAGTAGAAACAGAGGGTTGCATGGCTGCCACTACAATGGCAAGAAGATGTCAAAGGATGGGTGATTAGCAGAGTAGAAGCAGGTTTGACCCCACTAGATGGTGTGGACTTCTTCCAGCCATTGTAGTCACAGACAGTGTGGGCTCCTTCTCACCATCACAGTGGTAAAGAGGTAGTCAGTGTGCAGACTCTCCCAGGGCTAATCCAGAGTACTCTACTCCAGATTAGGATCAGCTCCAGAGTATTTGGCCCATGTAGATGCAATTTGAAATTATTTTCAGCATTTTTACTTAACCAGAATAAGCATGAAAACAAGGCCAATTTTAAACATGAATGTGGACCATGTGGCCCTCCACAAGTTCTTGAACTGCAATAGCTAGTCAACCTAATCATAATAGTAAATGGTGAAAAATGCTGGGAACTGCAATCCAAATTTTCCTCACAGTATCCACTGTTTAGAATCAAGGTTGGAGGCTAGAAAAGAAATCTTGTTTTGTAATCAGAGATACAACAAAGTGTTCATTATGCAGTGTTCCTTGTATATCTGAAAGGCTCAGATTCAGTTTTATTGCTGAGTCATGAAACCTATTCATTGACAACGTGCAAATGTCCAACTATGCATTTAAGAGTGTAGAAACATACCAGGTCTGAAAAACCAAAAGGCAGGCTCAAGGGAGGTTCCAAAAGTCAGGAGCCAAGGATACAAGGATATGTCAACAATATTGAGCTGGCAATGTTGTTCATGTAAGGTTCAGCTGGAACTAAAAGATTAAATGTGAAATTTAAGATCTGAGGGTCCTTTATTAAGAAGATGGTGCTTGCAGTTTATGGGTTCACCACATAGGGCTGCGATGTATGATTTCTCCTAGTTTCCCACAAAGATCCAGCAGCCTTCAACCCTTTTCTGTCTATCACTCCATTCCCTTTGCATAACAGCTTCAATGCATCTCAGTATTTTCACTGTTGTAGATAAAGTCTATAGGATGAAGCTAAGATGTGGCCTGTTGTAGATGGACTGTAGATGTACATTAAAGTAAAATAAAAATGACAATACTCATTTCACAGGAATTGCATAAATAGTTATGGTTTCAGATTCTCCATGTACAAGCCACATCTTCATGGATATGAACAAGTGCCTCAGACATGTATTAACTTTGCAAATATAATCTGATCAAAGTAAGAGATGGGGAAGAGGTGATTTTAATCTGTTTAATCTGTATGATGTTTTCTTATTCATCATCTCTATAGGCAGCACGCAACAATGATTCAGGTTTGATGGGGCTTTGAATGGAGAATATGATGTACTACTGTGAAGCTACACAGATGTCCTGAGAAATAAGGCTTTGCATTCATTTTCCAAAAAGAAAAAAGAAAATTCCCTTTTGTAGAAGAGTGTTCCCAATTTATGACATCACTGCATGAAACTAGAATATATCATATTTTCACACTGCTATTATTTAGGAAGGTGAATGTCAATAGATTCAATTTTGGAGGAGTAAATTTTGACTATTCTGGTTCATAAATGAAATTATTTTAAACAATTTTTTTCACGTAGAATCTTTGCATGCTCAAAAACTAATTGAGAAATTCTATGGATCTAATTACTTTTCCAGAATCAAACTTTAAGATTCCTTAGATGCCTCTTTTGTACAGGAAAAAAAAATCTGCAGAAGAGACCAATTTTGAGTAGAATTTACAATCAATCAGGATGAAACATGGAATTTTATTGGACATTATCTTCTTTTTCTGTCCCCAGTTAACCAGTAAAGCGCACAAGCTATGGGAATGTAAGAGCAATAAATTTAAACCCTTTTCTATGGAGTCATAAATATTACAAAAATAGCAACCTTGGTAGTAGGTCAGATGAAACGAAGTGTACCTTTCTATGACGTTTCTGGTTTCTTGCATGTGTTTCTACAGTTATGCTATTTCTGTCACCGTACTTTCATACTACATCTCTGTCTGATGTTATCTCTCCAAACTTCATTGTTAGCTGTACAGAATGTATTTACCTGTTCATACTACTGTCTGTTTTCTAGTGTTTTGTGTTTTCTTTCAAGTGACTCTTTTCCTTTACTTGTATTAGATGGATTTGCAAGTCATCCCTCTTTGAGCTAAGCAGGTTACTTACAACTTGTTTGAAATGCTTGATGTTGACATCTGTTTCCCCTCTTCTTGTCACCTTGCTCTCGAATGTATCTGAGCAATGTTTGAGAGCATGAATGTGTAAATAGATGACTGTGTGGATATAATACGAAATTAGATTGCATGCTAATTTTTCAAGTGATATGCATACCATGTCTTTTCTCCTTGTGTACAGTTTTTTTTCTTTTGCACTGCGCAGCTAACTCTCAGCTCAAATACATTTTAGAGATGATATAATTTTTCAGAAATTGTTTTGTGAAGGGCTGAGAAGTATAAAGTATATATAAAACATTTATATAAATTTACATTGATAATATGGACAGAAATAATAAAATAGAGGAGGATACATTATTTCCTCTCTTTATTTTGACCTAGAAGTCTCTGACCCCAAATAAAAACAGTGGATCATGAAATCATAAGTGATCTGGAAGTTGACTTCGTGGTCACTTTCTCAATGGCCTAAGGGCCCTCAGAACATGTTCAAACTACCTTTCATGCATGCATTATTTCTGTGAATTAAAAAAACCCCCAAATCATATATATATATATATTAGGCCTGGATAACAACGGAAAAAATTGTTTCTAAAATCAATTTGTATTTGGGGTTTTTTTTTGTTTCGATATTTAAAATAATTACAAAATTTTCCTTTTAAAAAGTTTGATATTTACGAAATTTCGTAAATGGTAAAAAATTAACGAATCAATTTCCGAAACAATAACGAATCGATTCGTTAATGGCGGACGCGACCGCGAAATATGCTAAAAAACCTCCAAAACCTTCTGAAGCTTCCCTCTCCCTCTGTTGTTGACTGTTGGTGTGATATTATAATTTTTTTTCACTAATTAAACCATAAAACTGGCCCAGACATGCGGAAATAATAACGAAACGACCTCAAAACAATAACGAAACGAATACAATATCGAAATACAAAGCATTTACAAAACGTTTTTGAAAATTCGTTTTTTTTAAATAATTGCTCCAGAATGGTTTGTTATCGTTTTGTAATTGAAAAAATTAACGAATTATTAACGAATTACGAATTAACGAAACGAAACCGCCCAGCCCATATATATATATATATATATATATATATATATATATATATATATCAGATACACACACACACACACACATATATATATAAATGATTTTGGTTTTTTTAAAACACACACACACACACATATATATTACAGGGAAATAAATAGATTGGTTTAAACCTCATTATGGGAGAAAATGGGAGAAAGGGAAATTGACAGATATTCTCATCTTCATTTATGTATTAGGGAATATTAATGCCATCTATTTTGCTATTAAAATATATAGATATTTTGTATATTTTGTGTGTGTCTGTATAAAACAGCTAGAAACTGAGAATATTTTCTACCTGTTAAAACTTTATTTATTGAGATTTGTTGTTGTGACCAGATGGACAAATGCCCAAGAGTTATTGTTACTTGTCGGTGTCATAGAAAACATTTCACATGATTAGCTGCAGGAGTATTGCCAGATGATACCTTACTGAAGTCCTGTGAAATATATATATTCATCTTATAATTGTATTTTCAAGTTAATGTTTGAAGTGTCACTCTTTGTAAAATTAGCTCATCTTGTTATGATTTGGGGGCTTTGATGTGAGTGAGAGGCTTCAATTGCAATGCATAGTCACATCTGAGAGTAAACTGCATAGACAAAGAGACTTACAAGACTAGTAAATCAAATACTGCAAACTGTCTGTGTGGATTATGAAGGACTATTTGCATAACTTTGAAGTATTTATACTGATGAAATTACAATAATTAAAATCATTGCTGTGTCAATTGCTAGATGCCACAAGGCATAGCAATTACTAGCATGCAAATCAGACTTTGTGTAAGCATTTTAAAGAATAATTACCTTATTTGATTCAGATGTGCCTGAAAGGTTTTAAGAATCATTTCAACTATTTTGACTTCAACTGTTTTTAGATCTTAATACAATATTGTTATTGTTATTGACAATAATGCCTTTGTATGTATACACACAATTTTTCTTTGAAGATTTGTCTTTCAGAACAGCATACATTACCTATATTAAAAGAATCCCCCTTAAAATAAGTACCAGTAAATACAACATGATCAAATCTATCTTCTTCGTTTTAAATTTGTAATTAATGTAATTTCATACATGTTCCCAAATCATATTGGGACATATTGAAAAGTTAAAAAAATTCCTTGACCCAACCTGTTGTTCCCAGTTTGCTTAAGTGTGCAACTAGGATATGCAAATGGAGCCTAGACATGGACTTTCAAATCTTGGTACATTGCAATCCCCAGTAACTTTAGACAGCAAAATCAATGATGAAGAATGCTGGGATTTGCAATTCAACAGCATCGTGCTTTATTCCCACTCCTGACTTAATTCAGATCAGACTGTATTCAATGGGACCCATATCCAAATTAGTGAAAGCAAAAAGGTAGTATTCTTTATTATCAGCTTATAAACTTAATTCAATATAACAGCATGCTTTATGTTTTGTATATAGTTTTAATGAATTATAATATTTTTATTGTCACACATTGCTTAATTATCTTAAATAACTTTTATATTTATATTTTAATGAAATGTTCATGTAGCTTTCAATCTGTATAGGTTATAAATATATTTTTAGCTGCTTTAAGTTCCATTATTGAGAAACAGGCAGAATGCATATGAATAACAACTTTCCATTTTTTTCAACCTTATGCAGATGGGAGTTCATATTTTGGGAACAGAATTCATTGCACCATTGCTTTATGGTGTTCCTTATATTCAACCTGTGTAATCTTGTTTAAAAAACGGAGACAATCTTTAACAGTTGTGTCATTTTTCTTTACACTGCTAATGTTTACATTTTTTTAAACTAATATTGGCCTTAAAGATGTTATTTGAAGCACCTGTTCTTGAGCTGCAATGCTCAAAACCTGTGATGGAATTAACAGAGAGAGGGATGTTGGGCAAAAGCAGCATATGGGGCTGTGCTTGCCGTTGAACATCATACCATTTTTGAAGTCTGTACATCATTTAGGAGTTACTCTGTACACAATTTGTTTTTGGTGGTTTTGTCCAGAAAACAGCATTTTATGCACATGAATGAGCATTTTCTACATGAAAAATATTTAAGCACTTTAATATTATTCCCTGCACAAAAGATGCTGCTTTCTAAGTAAATCAACCACGTGCAAACTTTATACATAACAAATCCTGAATAATAATTATTTTTGCACAGAAAACTGAATTTTATGTGGAAAATTGATATTTCTGTGCAGAAGTACTATTTCCTATACAGAAAATGCAATTTCTTGCACAAAACAACTATATGGGAGGTTTGCATATAATAAGTTCCAAATTGTGAGGATTTTCATCAGTTCATATATATTTCTCATTGGAGAATCTTGAGGCTTGAAAAATAGATTTATCAACAATTCTTCAAGTATTTTTGAATAATATTTCCATTTCTGCCTCACTTCCTTGGAATATAGGCACAGTATTTTCTTCTAAGGGCTTCATTAGCAGAGCAAAACATCTCCATACACAGAATCACTTCACTTATGAACCTCACTCTAGCACACACAAAAAAAGTATCCTGTTACAATTTGTTATCCTTCTAACAAACTTCACCCTAATAATTCTACCCTCTTTATCAGCATCATTTCAGTCACAATTTTCAATTTTAGAATCTAGATCTGAGGTTCACTGCCATCTTCTGAGGTCTCCATACCTAGGTTCATATGAGTTCCCTGTTGTCCTGAAAAACCCCATGTGAAATTAACTACAGTGAAATAAAGCATAATGACACTCTAACAATGATCAGAGCAGACATAAGTTACTTTTATGGGCTACAATGTCTATAATATCCCAGCAAATATGGGTAGTACTGTTGCAAATCCAAGCTCATATAGGGTTTCCACCATTGGGGAGTATGAATGTAGCTCTGTTAGTGTGTTTTCTTTTGCATTCCCTTTTTTCCAGTGTGTATACAATTTATGGAAGCCTATTTCAAGTTGTCATAATTACACTGGTCTCATTCTTGCTAAGGTAATGAACCCCATGGAGAATATGCAAGAGTATAAAACTCAGAGAACCTGCCTAAATAGTATTTTATATACAAACCACCATTTGACTGTGATCCTTCTCAACAATATGCTTTGCATAATGATTAATCTGGACCTAGTTGATAAATGTGCCTTGAAAGTCATGCACTCATGTATAGAGATTTATTATCTAAATCTCTTTAAACTTAGCTTTGCCACAGTAAAAACCTTACAAATCTAAAGTTGAAGTTTGTTTTCAAATCAAATTAAACTTTGGCTTCTCCAGAGCCTTTAGCTTGTTCAGAATGCAGCAGCATGTCTGAGTGCTGGCTTGCTGTTCGGTGATCATATTACAACCAGCCAGTTTGTGTTCTTTATGTTGGCAGACTATCAAGGGGTGGGCTGTTGGGGCTCTTAATAAAAGTTAAATAGTAGTGCTACTAAGTTCGTGTCAAATAAGGCACTGTTGATGCCGAAAGTTCCAGCCCCTCTTTCAGTCTCTGTGTGATAGGTATCTGTGTTCAAAACATACCCAGTACTTAATGATCTGAAAACCACATGTAAAATAGCTCTGTATTTGGGCCTTTCTCCATTATTTAGGGTGGAAACTTTCATCCTAGCTTTCTTCATTTTAAAATACTGAGCCCTTTCTTCCTGTTATTTCCTGCAAATAGAACAAATTGTTATCCAATTGGAATGCAGTTGATCAGAGAAAGATATAATTTTCTTTTCTCTTAACTCTATTATGTTATAACATCAGACAACAGTGCTGAATTTGATACAGTTCACCTATATTGCGAGTGAAAGAGATGAGGGGAGACATTCATATATGCACAATGTGATTTCACGTTAAGTGATATGAGAAATGTAGACCCATGTATCTGTTGTTTTTTTTAGCCCTCAATGGATAAGAAGGGATAACACATGGACCATGATCCACACATGTTCCTCTATCTATTTTTCTGACCCATACAGATCTCACACACTACATTTGGAGATATGTCACTAACGTATGTTGCAGAAACAGTGCCATATTTGCCTTCCTTTTTCGGTTGAAAAAAGTGTATTTTCCCCTTCTTTGCTAAAGCTTCAAATGCTAGCTTAATGACAATACTATCTAGTAGATCTTCTGGCAAATTCTTAGACTCATAGAATCATAGAGTTGGAGGAGACCACATGGGCCATCCAGTCCAACACCCTACCATGGAGGAAAAGCACAATCAAAGCACCCCTGACAGATGGCCATCCAGCCTCTGTTTAAAAGCTTCCAAGGAAGGAGCTTCCACCACACTCCAAGGCAGAGAATTCCACTGTTGAACAGCTCATGTGGCCAGGAAGTCCTTCCTAATGTTCAGATGGAATCTCATTTCCTGTCATTTGAATCCATTGCTCCAAGTTCTAGTTTCCAGGGCAGCAGAAGACAATTTTTCTTTTCTTTTTTTTTACTCTATTTGTATTCCACCTTTCTCTACCCTGAAGGGGACTCAGGGCAGCTGTACACATGGGAACAACAAATAGTTAAAATACATTAATTAAAATATTTAAAATCAAAATTAAATGCACATTAAAAACATATAAAGCAAAACAAGCCTGCTCCCCTTTCCTTATAACATTCTTTCACATATTTATACATGGCTATAATGTCTCCTTTCAACCTTCTCTTCTACACTCAGTTCTTTAAGATGTTACTCATGGGGCATGGTCTCCAGACTTTTGATCATTTTAGTTGCCCTCCTCTGGACACCTTCAAGCTTTTTAATGTCACTTTTAAACTGTGGTGCTCAGACTTGGACACAATATTCCAGGTGAGAACTGACCAAACAGAATAGAGAGGCACCATGACAACCCTCAATCTAGACACTATACTCCTTTTGATGCAGCCCTAAATCCCATTGGCTATTAAAGCTGCAGCATGATACTGTTGTCCACAAAGACTCCAAGACCTTTTCTCATGAACTGTTGTCAAACCAGGCATCACTCATTCTGTATCTTTGTATTTCATTTTGTGTAAGCATAAAGTACTTACCTCTGCCCACTCCACCCAAGTCTAACAATGTATGCTTATGCTGAATTGAATTCTGCAAACTTTTGGCTTTTCAACAATATGAATTGTTGTTTCAAAACAATTGTCTTCATTACAATCAAGGCTCCCTTTAGAAAAACTAAGGCAGATCTCTAAATCAACAGATGGTAGGGGGAAGGGAGTATAAGTAGATAGGCTGCTATAGGACAGAGTAATGTGTGTTTTCTCTTCTGGGTCACTTTCTGCTTTCTGCAGATTTGATGGTAGTTACAATACTTCTGGCATATTAACTGCTTTGAGTCGCCCAAAAGCTGAGAAAAGCTGCATATAAATGAAGTAAATAAAATATTGAGATGTTTAACCTCAGATATTGACATTTTTTGAGTCAGCACTGTCCCACCACTGATATTAGTAATAAGACCCTTCCCTGGACATGAAGACAGTTCAATACTTTTAGCAAAGCATTGTTAGATACTTTCAAAGAATTTCAGTAATGTTTCTTTGACCTAAACATCTGTTAGTTTGCTGCGGTTTGATCCCAAAGAGGATAGATATGTTTGTATGTGTAAATTGTTTGTTAAGGCCAATTATTTGTTAATCCAAATAGCCTCTCTGGGGTTAACTTGGCAAAAGATTAGAAGCCTGTTTAGAGCTGAGAACACAGGAGAAGAAACATCTCATTAAGCTCAATTTTCTTGGCAAATTAATGGCTCACTCCAACAAAAAACATTAAGGATCTGGAAATTTCTCAGAGAAAATATAATACTTAAAAAGGTTTGGTTTCTGTGGAGGGAAAGCTATTCAGAGACATACCTTATGTTCATGAACAGACTTACTGCGTTCATGAAGGAAACTCACAAACTTCAAATGTTCTTAAAGATGTGAACTGTTATTTCTTTTTAGCTTCCCTGCAAGGAAAAAAAAATAAATGGATTACCCTTGAATGTTTGTAAGCCAAACTGTGTTCTGTTGTCTTAGCAACACACAGTGATGACACCTGTTTTGTTATTTGAAAATGGAAGAAGCTGGCATTTCCAGCAAGTCTTGCTGTTAATCACTAGTTGCTGGTTTTTGGAATCATGGAATGAGATGTTTCATTTCTAGAAGAGCAACAGAAGTTCACTGTAATGGCAATCCATTGTGTTTCACATAGGCACATTCATGGCTGGTTCACCTTATATATGAATGTAGGAGTTATCTATGCCCAGTGAAGTGTAGGTTTGGCTGCAAGAGCCACTTTACAGCACACGTAAGACAGGTATTAAGTGTAATTCCTTATATTTCATCTACACCTAGAATGTTTCTGATTTCCATGAACCTGAAATGGCATGCTGGTGTTAAGTACCAGTAATATGCATATTAGACATACGAGTCAGCATGCTATAGTGGTTTGATTGTTGGACTAAGGCCCCATTTTCATTTCCATATAATTGGCAGTATAGATGGGACGTATGACTCTAGAGACAACAGCTTGAATCCCAAGTCAGTCATGGAAATCTATGGGGTAATCTTGGATGTGTCAGCCGTAGATAAAGACACCCTCCCTCCCAAGCACACACAAAAACAAATTGTTCCAAGAAAACTCCATGATATTGCCATCATAGGTCAGAAGGCACATAGAAATTTGTATCTAATGTGAAGATACATGGTGATGTACAGGGTGGTTCATTATGTACTGGACATAGCTTTTTTTCTCAACCATAAAACTACAGCATCAATACTGGTCCTCAGTAATATTGATGAAATTATATGAATGTATACATCAATGGTGGATCTATATTCACAGTCCATTATTTAGTCTTGTTTGTGGCATATTTTCATGATTACAACACATTCCTAGACCTGTGTTACTGGAGAGAAGGATCTGTTCTACTGCTGATTGGGGCATGGGTGAATGATGCATCCATCCCACCCTCCTACTAGCCAGTAGTGCTACAATAAACAGGAGGAGGAACTGAGGACCTTTTCCACAAATGAGACTGAAACTGGCATTTTAAACACTGATTCTATTTTATGTATTTATTTTGCATATTTGTATCCCATCCTTACCACTGAAGGGGGACTTAGGGTGCCTTCATAACAGGCAGCCATTTGATGCCGTCGCACAGATTTAAAATAACAATTACAATTAAACAGTTAAAACATTAATTATTAATACATTCATTTAAAATCACGCAAGTTCAAAATCATCGTCTAGGTCAGTCCACTGTCGGTCACATAGAATCAATCTCATTCTTGATCGCTGCATCTACTGTTTGGATGCTTGGTCCCACAATCATGTTTTAAGATTTTTTCTAAAGGTCAGAAGAGAGGGGAATGTCACTGGGAAGGGAGTTCCAGAGATGAGGGGCCACCTCTCTCGTCCCCACCAGTCATGTTTGTAAGGATGATGGGACTGAGAGCAAGGCCTCACCTGATGATCTTAATCTTCATGATGGTTCATAGTGGAAGACATGTTCAGACAGTTGAATGTGGGCTAGGCAAAACTATGGTTAGGTGGATCTGTAATTGGTTAAGTGAACGAACCCAGACGGTGCTCACCAATGCTTCCTCTTCATCCTGGAAAGAAGTGATAAGCAGAGTGCTGCAAGGTTCCATCCTGGTCCTGGTCCTGGTCCTGTTCAACATCTTTATTAATGACTTAGATGAAGAGTTAGAAGGCATAATAATCAAGTTTGCAGATGACACCAAATTGGGAGGGATTGCCAATACTCCAGAGGACAGGAGCAGAATTCAAAATGATCTTAATAGATTAGAGACTTGGGGCAAAACTAACAAAATGAAGTTCAACAGTGACAAATGCAAGATACTCCACGTTGGCAGGAAAAACGAAATGCAAAGATACAGAATGGGGGATGCGTGGCTCGAGAGCCGTACCTGTGAAAAAGATCTTGGAGTCCTTGGAACAACAAGTTAAACACGAGCCAACAAGGTGATGCGGTGGCAAAAAAAGCCAATGGGATTTTGGCCTGCATCAATAGGAGTATAGTGTCTAGATCTAGGGAAGCATTACTATCCCTCTATTTTGCTTCGGTTAGACCACACCTGGAATATTGTGTCCAATTCAGGGCACCACAATTGAAGAGAGATATTGACAAGCTGGAATGTGTCCAGAGGAGGGCGACTAAAATGATCAAGGGTCTGGAGAACAAGCCCAAGGAGGAGCAGCTTAAAGAGCTGGGAGTGTTTAGCATGAAGAAGAGAAGGCTGAGAGGAGACATGATAGCCATGTATAAATACATGAGAGAAAGTCATAGGGAGGAGGGAACAAGCTCGTTTTCTGCTGCCCTGGAAACTAGGACGCGCAACAATGGCTTCAAACTCTAAGAAAGGAGATTCCATCTGAACATTAGGAAGAACTTCCTGACTGTGAGAGCCATTCAGCAGTGGAACTCTCTGCCCCAGAGTGTGGTGGAGGCTCCTTCTTTGGAAGCTTTTAAACAGAGGCTGGATGGCCATCTGTCGAGGGTGCCTTGAATGCAATTTTCCTGCTTCTTGGCAGGGGGTTGGACTGAATGGCCCATGAGGTTCCTTCCAACTCTATGATTCTATGATTTTAGGTAAGATGGGCCAAAACTATTCAGGGCTTTATAGGCTAAAGCCAGCACTTTGAATTGTGCTTGGTAGCAGACTGGCAGCCAATGGAGCTGGCGTAATAGAGGGGTTGTGTGCTCCCTATATGCTGCTCCAGTGAGCAACCTGGCTGCTGCCCATTGGACTTGTTGAAGCTTCTGAGCAGTCTTCAAAGGCAGCCCATGTAGAGTGCATTGCAGTAATCTATTTGGGATGTAACAAGAACATGGACTACCATGGCCAAATCAGACTTCCCAAGGTGCAGGTGCAACTGACGCAATTGCATTTGGTAGCTCCACAGGGGGCTCAAACATTTTCTTTCTAGTGCGAGTGGCAGCCAAATATCTACCCATGATAATTCACAATTGATAAAGGGGTGTGGTCACTGTGCTCCCTTTTCTGCATTCTGTTAGACCCACTAAACCCACTGTAAAGAACTCAGGACCAGGGCACAAGGTTTCTCCGGAGCTCTTATCATGTCGAAATGACACCACCCCAGTGCAAGCTCCAATTCACATCCCGTCAGAAAGATGGAATGATAAAACACTCACCTAAAATCCTATTTCCTATCAGAAAATCCACTGCATCCCTCTTAGACAGAGTACAAGAACAGATCAAGGCACAGGAATGAGTAAATGCCAAATATAGAATGCTCGTATAAGCAGCAGTGGGAAAGGAGACCCTCTCCCAAAAGGAATGCTTGAATATATTGCCTTCTTTGCTGAGCTGTAAAGCAAGCACAGGGAAAGTTATTTGCCAGGAGCTTTGACAGAGGCAATTCATCCAAATCAGAGATCTAGTGGAGCTTTGTAGATTCTCTTTGATCTTTCAACCTGTTCCCGGGTGCCTGTGTAGGCACTCTGCAGTGAACCAGATCTCTTAAATCCACATTATGCTCCAGATTAAATGGCTGTGGCAGCAGTCTAAAATCACATTTGAGATGAAACCGAACTAGTTGTTCTGCAGAGCATCTACACAAACAACCCAGAAAGTGGTTCAAAGCTGGGATAGTGGCCATACTATCTGCTGAGTATGGATTAGAACTGAACCAAAGCTATCTGTTCAGGATCACTACTGGACTGTGACAAGGCACAGGAAATGAGAACAAAGAGGTGGAAAGTGAATGTTCCCATAACAAATAAATAAATAAATAAATAAATAAATAAATTTTATTTGTATCCCACCCTTCTCTCCTGAAAGAGATTCAGGGAAGCACAGAACACAAAAACAATATACATAATATCAAACAAAAGTCTGTAAATAAAAAAAAAAACAAAACAACAAAGTAAGGATAAAGCAATAAAAGTAGTTAAACAGTTAAAATTGCTCATTGCCGTGGCCATAATTACCATGGGAATTATGTGGTTTCATATCCTGGGAAACCTTCCTGCCAGCTATGTTTCAATGTTTTTAAAAGTGTTTCACCACTAGTGACAAGTGCTCCACATTTTTTGGTCTCAGATTCAAACCCTGTATGAGTTACACTCTGATGAGCTGCAGTGGATTTTGTGGCTGGCTACAGACTTTCTGGTGAGCTTTTAACACACTGTTTCTGCCCTAATGAACCTGCAGAGTGCATTGGGGGTGTACATTTTGTGGACACCCCGTTCCTGAGCCATTTTTGAACTGCAGTGTATTGTCTGTCTACAACCACCCAAAGTCTTCAGTCATGTTATAAGTTTGCCACTTCATTTTTCCAATATGTTTCTCATATTTAACAATTACCTGTTTCAAATATATAGTCTTCCTGTATTGATGACAAATAGGAGATAATTTTGTGTCCTTTGCATTAAATAAGAATTAACAAATTCATTTTTATATGCAAAATAAAAGAATTAGAGATTTTAAAAATCTGAATGTACAAAAGAACCAAAATGACAGAATTGCAACAAATTCACAATGTGGTTTAATAAAGCCTTTTTGCTGATTTTCTTCCCAAAAGGTGATTTGTTTTAATGAAGTCTGGGATATTTTATTCCTCGAGGTGGGCAAAGCTAGAGTGGCAAGTCAGAAGTTATACCTTCAAGATGCTGTGGCATTGTCATTTAGCAAATAGTACCATGTGTTAAAAATCTCCTCCACCCACCTTGTCAAATGAAGTTACTTACAATACTGTCACTGACTTAAACAAGACGGGGTATAAGGACAGACCAAGGCATGTCTCTTTTAGATGTTTGGGTCCTTGTGAAAGAGTCAGTGGGGCTTTATCCTCCTCCCACTTCTGAAGAGATATTTTTTTCCAGTATTCTCTGGAGTCTGGAGGAGATTGAATGATAAAAGGGGAATTCATATAAGAATGCTATAGTCTGTAACACTTTGCTTAAAAGAAGGTGACACAGCTGGTTGTTAACATGGATTACTGGCTCACATTCTTGACCTTTTTAAATAAAGAAAATATACACTATGAGTTCCAACAAGATCGGGGTGAAAACGATAAAGATCACTGTAGTGTGTGTGTTTTATTGCATTTAAATGAAAGGGGAGAAAATGCTCCAGTCCCCCAGCTGTTTCAACTACTGATTTCTAAAAGTTCTTGTGGTTTGCAGAGTTCATTATTGCACTTGGCCCCTCGTAAAGCTGGCTCTGCTTCTTTCTAGTAATACACACACACACTAGTGAGAAGGTAGAATCTACATTAAAGATTGTGAGTGTTGGCTGACCTCTTTTTAAAATTCTTGGAACAGAAGGATTTTCACCTTCTAATTAAAATTGACTCTCAATTGTGTTTGCATTCTTCCTTGATGGTTGTGTTTTTCTTTTGGTTTTATTATTCAAAGATCAATATCATGGGTTGCTTTTGAAGACAGGAATAAGAGCAGGAAAGGAGGAGGGTGGGATAAACCTAATATTTTATAATGTGACTAGAAACACCTTTATAAAGTTTGATTCAGATGAGGAGAAGTGGAACTTTGGCATCAAATACATAGCATATGGCAGCATTTGCTCATTTAAGAGACCTACAGCACAGAAGAGAGTCCTGAGGTGGCCACTTATTCTGGAAATGGAAAAAATAGATTTGAATTTACAATACTGCTATGGCTCATAAAATTAAGCAAAGATTTCCTACACAAATCTTCCTGCTCAAAAATCAGATCTAACCTGCTTGTTTTGGCTCTCTAAGAAGAAAATCTTGCCATTCACATGGAACTGACAAAGGAGCAGCAGCAATTTTCTGTCCATGCTTTGCATACCTGAAGCATGGCTTTGTATTTTCACCTTATGCCACAGCATTGGCACAGACTTATATTCTGTTCCAATGCCATTTTTGTTACAGAAATTTTGTTCACTTCTGCTATAATAGGATAAAACTTTTGAAAGGAGCCCCCAGCCCATTGCTTAAGAAATTGTTTTCTCAGCATAAATTAAAACATCCTAACGTATCCAAGAAATTAGTCCCCATTACTGCATGTTTTTATCTTGCTGTCTGGTGTAGTCAAACCATGCAAACAAATCTGTGTCGTCCAAAAGAGATTGCTATTGTTGATTGTGTGAGCGACTATTATGTCTACACTGATCCAAATTAGGGGATTCTGAATTCTCTATCACAGAAATGGAAGCTCCCTGCCTAGAGGATAATCTCTATTGTTGTTGGGATCTGAGAGAGGTTCCATTAACACTTGATAATGCAACAAGAACCCATTTCTTTGTGGCTGTTCTACTCACCGTTGATTAAACGTCTGGAAAGCCAAGACCTATGGACTTAAAAGGCTAATCTTCCTAAGTAAAATAAAAAATAGTGTTTGCAGTATTTATTTATTTTTATTTTAATGGTTTGTGAGCTAAGGATTTTAAAGCCATTTGCAGATTTAGGACAATTTTCAATTACAGTCGAGTATAATTTATTGTCAATCTGATTAAGTAGTATACCTTTCAAGCTGCACCTCAATGATTGTACAGATTATAAAGAACTTACTAATGTGAACAAAAAAGGATGATGATTGTGATGCTGCTTGGATGGAAGCATTTTAACATATTAACTGCCACAGGATAAATTCTTGCTATGCATTCTTGATATTTCAGCATTTGAATTTTATGTGAAAAAGACAAGAACTTATACTGCTCTTTACTCATTATGGTAATGATAAACCCTTAAAAGATGTATTTTTGAGAAATTCTATATATAATGTAGAGAGGAAATTCCATTTTTTTAAAAGAGTAAGAGCCATAAAAATTGTATTGTCACTTCCACATATGTATTTCATATTGTTTTCTTCACTATACAGTTCCATAGATATGGCTACTCCCATTATGAAAAAGATCCTGGTGTATCAATTTTCCTCTCAAAAGAAAAGAGGTTGCCACTTCAGCATCACAAACATGACTGAATGAAAGGAGTTTACAGCTAGATTTTAGAAGCAAAATAGTCACAATAGTCTGCCTAGATGGATAGATGTGCCAGAGTCACTGTCTACAACTCATACTCTGCTCCAAGGAAGATTAAACCTAAAAGTGACACAATAAGAATAAATCATTAAAGCACTATCATTCCATTTTAACTGCCATAGTTGCATCCTATGGAATCCTGGGGTATAAAGTTTGATAAGGCAATACAGCCTTCTTTCTGAGAATTCTAATTACCCCTCCCCACGCTGCAAATCACAGGATTCCCCAGGATGTTGACATTTTTAATTAGAATTATAGCTCTGTAACTGTGTAGGCCCAACAGGTGATTCCCTCTATACTTCCTTCCCATCCATCAGCATGGACAACTGAAGTGAAAAAGACCAAGCTTCCAGTATCTAGAAGATTTTTCAGGACTATGTATGTTTTTTTATTTAATTAATTGATTTTTATAATTTCCAAAGGTTTACAGTGAAAGTGGGAGAACAATGTGATTGTTTTAGAGAGAAAGTTGGAAAAGGAAAGTGAAGTGTTGGGAATGGGGGCGGGGGGAAGGGGAAGGGGAGGGGAAAGGGGGGAGACAAGAAAAGGAGGAGGGGGAAGGGAGGGGAGGGGAGGGGGGAAGATGTGCTGCCTTCCGGTTCATTCTGCAGGGACAGGGATAATTATGTCCATTTGCTTTTTCCTTGTGATTTAATTACATTTCTCTGTATCGATTAGTTGGACCTTCATCCTTAGAGTTGGATCTGCATCTCTTCTTGCATGAACCGTTTCAAAGGTTCCTAGTTCGTTTGCTTACTCTTAATCCTGTTGCCGATATAGTAAGATAAATTGTCCATACTCATATACTCTAGAATTTTATTTATCCAATCGACAACTTGTGGAGGGTCTTTTTCTTTCCATCTTTGGGCAATTGTCATTCTTGCTGCAGCTGAGATATAAAGAAACAGTTTCTCTTCGTTTTCGCTTAAATTCCAGGACTATGTATGAAACCTTCCCCATGTTGAATACCTACTCTCATGTATGGATGATGGACTTGGTGTCAGGAGGACATTGCAGCCCTACAATCCCATTCGCACACTTCAACATAATTAATTGACGAATGGGCTTGAGTTTTTCAAATACCTTTTCCCTCCATCTGTTCTGATGTCTGAATCTGTAAAACCGATTGCAATTAATGAATATCAACTAACTGTAGATCAACGTATTCAACTTTGTATTCTTTAGTTTTCTTCGTGACGGTACTGTTACTGATGAATGTATAAGATCTGATGACGGGAAACTTGGTGTTATTATGGAAGCTCATTTAAATGCTTACTTTCCATGCAAACGAGATGCATGCAGTATTTTATTGTCAAAATAATGTTTCAAGATGTAAAATGGTAATGGAATACTGACTGAACTATTAATAAAACACACCAGCTTTTAGCTGGCAAAAAAAATCTTCTTTCCATCAAATATGTCTCAGCCTTTAATAAAGAAACTCAAGTGTTGTAGGTGAAAAATTACTTTTCTCACCCGGTCATCTGTCTGTCATGTATTATTCAGGTCACCAATGTTTGTCCTGAACTGTATCATTCTGTAGTTGTGTCAGGTATGAAATATGTTCGGTGTAATTCCATCAGACTTCGTGAAGTTGATTAGAACAGATCACCTTTCGGCATGGGCACAAGTTATCTCAGCAGATTGAGTGAAAAAGACTTATTTATCTTTGCCTTATAATAAAGAAAGAGATGAGCGAATTTATCCATTAACTTGGAAAGAGTCACATATTTGGTGTGAAAACAAATTGCAGTGTGAAATAAAAAAACAAAACAAAACAACTGTGTTTATTTTCTTGGGACAAGCATGTATTTGACAATATAAAAACTGTAATCTAGAGTATGTGAAAACATATCAATATGTATATTTTCTATATGCATGTATACAGAATAATTAAGTTTGTCTCGCTGGCATATGCAAAATCCACAGTGCAGTGTAAATCACTGAATACATACAGATGCACTAGAGTTAATAGCAAAATGGAAGTAGATTATCCTTATCCAGACTGATAACAAAAACTTGCACTGAATGATTTCTGCAATATTTTCAACTCCATGGGAGTTCCAATGCATTTGGAGGACAAAGGAACTGTTTATTCTTATAGAATGAAAGTTATTCCATAATATTCAGATGTACAGAGCTAGAAAAGATTTGTTTGAAGAATCAACAAATCTCCTTTTGTGTAACCCCCCCCCCCCCAAAAAACAAAAAAACAAAAATGCAACAACCCTGGAACAAACAGTGGCTGTCATTCTGTTAGTTACAATGTCATAATAGGCTTTTGTAATTGTACAAGTAGTAGCATTGCTGCTAACTATCTTTCAAACCTTTGTAAAAATCGGGGTGTGGTGTGATCAGTTACAACAGGATACCACAGAAGTCCCTGCTTCTGCTTATTGCATTGGAGGGAGTATGCTGGACACATGAACCACAGAAATTCATACATTGATTATGGCTGCTTGGATCTGAAGATGAGTTTGAAGGGTCTGTGATTGGGAGATATTGTACAGCCATTGCTATGTGTCTCATGCAGGATCTTGGTTATAATTTTACATCCTAAATTGTAACCATTGTTATTTGGCATGGAAAACAAAACATTTTTTTTGTAATATCCCAAATAAAGAATGGTTATAAAGCTGAAGAAAAACATGGTACAGGTTTAGCATCCTTTATCAAGAGTTCTGAAATACAATCTATTCCAAAATATGGAATTGTTCACATGGGTGGCTGTGATAGTGACACTGTTGCTGCCTGGTGGTTCAATATGCACAATCTTTTTTTCATTCAGATTGTTATTTAAAATATTGTATAAACTTACATTAATTTTATGTGTGTAAAATTTAGGAAAAACATTTGAATTTTCTGTTTAAACTTGGGCTGTATCTCCAAAATATCTCATGATGATATAGATATTTCAAAATTTGAAAATAAAATCCAAAATCCAACACACTTCTGGTCCCAAGCATTTATGAAAAAGAACACTCAATACCCTGTATTGTGGGGGGATTTGAAACTCAATAATTTTGATTTTGTGGAGAGAAATGTACCATAATGTCTCAGTGTCATTCACTGTGAAGATCATCAAAGCATATCACAGAGATCCTTCAGTGATTTCTGTTAAGAAAATTCCCACACCTAGTATGTCTTCTGCACGTTTTCTTATCTACCGACTTTACTGTAGAAGCAAGGGGAAGATAATGGTGCCAATATTCATTAAGTCTTTAGTTAGCAGATTTTCTGCCAGCTCTAACCTATTGAAAAACATTGGCTCTCTAATGTGGAAATATGATTTGACTAGTGTTGTCACCATATTGCATTCAAGTTCCCTTGGGGAGATAGGATAGAATACAAATAAAATAGTTTTTTTGTTGTTATTATTTATTAAGCTGAGCTTCCTGTAGTTCCAAATTACTCGCCAAGATAAATTTCTCAATGTTATCATCCCACCATACTGTTATTCCATATTTTCTTATTTTATCTCACAAACCAGAACTGGCCTTTAAATCTGAACTTAACCAGCTTTTCAACAATGATTCCTCATATATACAATGTTCAAAACTACTCAGAAAAAAAACATGATCTACATATTTTGGGATTCAATTGAGTAACAACAAATCCCGAAGATCTTGAACTGGCAAAATCATCACTGGCTTGCCAGTTCAGGATATTATGGGAAAAATTGTATATGCTTGTTTCTTGTAGAAAATAGCATTTTTCTGTGCAGGAGACAGCATTTTGTGCACAAAAAATATTTCCATGTGCAGAAAAAGCTTTTCTCCCCTTATGTGAAACAACTGAGTGTGAACTTTGGATAGAAAAAGTCCCTAGTTACAGCATCACCATCATCCATTGTTGCCACTTTTGTTGAATTACAATACTTCAAACTGGAAAGTCAATAGTAAAAAAGCCAATAGTCCTTCGAGTAGTACGTAATCGTAGAGCCTGGGTGCAGTGCAAGTGTGTCCTATATCCTCAGAAGATGAGATCTCATTTTGCAACTTCGAAATTGTATCCTTCTAACTTCCAGTTGTATCCTGTACAGAAAGGTGATGCAAACAGAACTATATAAATTATTTTTTCCACTGGAGAAAACGCTATTCTTCCATCTCAAAATAGATGGAAATATTGTTTCTCAGTGAGTGTTTTCTGGGTTCTCAGCAATATATTTTATGGCATGACATATTTTTGGCTCTAACACATTACATGGAAAGGGAAGAAATATCTCAGTATCAAATGCAATATGCAATACGTTTGTTGTGAAACATTTTCCAAGCTTTTTTTAACCATTTACCAAAAACTCTTTTCATGTTAGGGGACTGAAATTAGTTGAAAATTTTGGCATTATACCTGGTGATAATCATGTAAAATACCATCCTTTTAGATCAACCCCTATCAGGCCCGTAGCCAGGATTTTGATTCGGGGAGGGGGGGTGAGTTTGATTCCGGGGGGGGGTGAGTCTGAGTGAAAGAGGGTCTACCCTAGCAAACCTTTTGTATCGTTACCCCAATACCCCCATGCATATGAGATATATTGAGCATGGTGATCAGATCATGATATGAATAAACATAACAGTTCAAATAATGTACCAGTAAGGCCTTTTCACAGACCACCATGATAATTTCAGGGGGGGGGTGAAGCCCCCAAAGCACCCCCCCCCGGCTACATGCCTGACTCCTATGCAATTCCTGCAATAAAATGTAATCCTAGCTACCAAAATGCCCCTTGTAGTAGGATAAACCACAGCACACTGTTCCAGAATAGTGGGATTATATTAGGCTACAAACACTAATGCAATTGTAGGTTGTTATCAAGAGGAGTATAGTCCTGATCATGAGAATCAATGATAAAAACCAATAATTCTCAGTGGCATTACTCAATAACAATAACACTGATGTTAAATCCATGTCCCTTTAGGTCTAAAGACAACCTCTTGGTTAGTTTCACTTGGGCATATTTGAATAGATTTTCTGAGGTTGACATGCCAATTTATCTGAGAAAATAAGCTGTCTGCTTTGTTCACATGCAACCTGGAAGTTTATTTTGATACTGGACAGTGAGTTGCAATTAAGAACATTCTTTAGTAATTCATTTCTTAATTCAGGGATGAGAATCCTATTGTCTCCCAGATTCCATTGGATTCCTATCTGCCCATTGGATAATAGGCATTATGGTCTAACAATATATCTGAAGAGTCCTGTTTTAATCACTAACCTCTATAGGATTAGTTGCATGCGGATTTTAAAATATGCTATTAGTGCTTTGCAATTAGTTTTAGTAATGCCATCCACTGTATGCTCCACAAAAACTTTGCTATTTACGCAGAAGTTAAATTCATTTTTGGATTGGAATATTAATTTTCAGAACAGTTAAGAAATGAAATATAGCAGATGAGATATTTCACATTGCTAAAAGAGTGCATAATTCATCTGGATAATGCATCATTCTTGGTTAAAATTATATTAAATCTCTGCCTCTATCTTGTTTTTTCTACATTAAAAATATTACAAGGTATAATGTGATTATATTACATTGTTAACTTTTCGTTCATTTATTCTTTTTTTTATTTTTTGGCTAACAACTCTTAACTCAGTAAGAGCTTCAGCAGTGATCCTGCACACAGTGAGATTGCTGAACTCCCATTGGTTTAAATTGGATGTAAGCAGTCTATGAGCTGGATTGCAGCCTTTGTGTGATGTTTCAAAAGCTGCTGTAGTGTTGTCACTTTGCTCATCAGAATTCCATACAGCAAGTCTTTTTCTCTATTCATTTATCTATGTCTCTCATTTTTGACTAACTTGATAAAGAAGCACACAGAATGGGCCCGGTTAATGGACACAGTGGGTCAAATTCTGCCCTCATATACAAGGTCTGGGCTCAGTTCTCATTGAATTTGTAATAGAGGTTATGCTTGTGTGCTTGAAAGTGGAATTTAGCTTAGTATACGTTAAGAGAGAGCATCTAATTAGCTATTGCTTGTACAGTTTTTGCCTTGGAAAATAATTGAAAGGCTTTCTATAAATACTCCAAAGAGTGTGCTTGAAAATGCCATTCCAGATGAGGCAGAAAGAAAAACGGAACACACTAATAATTTGGTTTAAAGACCAAGGTTGCCACTTTTATTGAAATACAATAGCTTAAACTGAAGTGTTACTCAACAAGCCAATAGTCCTTAGAGTAGTAAGTAATCATACAGCCTGGGGGCAGTGCTAATGTATCCTGCATCCTGAGAAGATGTGATCTCCATACTGCAACTTCCAAATTGTATCAGATTTTAGCAAGCATGACTGTTCCCTTGAGATATCATGACAGATGGAAAAATGCCCCAGCATTGCCTTGTTCTTTCTGTGTCATTCCTGGAGCCAGTGTTAAATATTGAGGGAAGACTGTCCGAAAAAATTTCATAGATGAAGTAATCCTTTCACAAGAATATCAACATAAGTCAGAAAATTCCCGAGATATCTGTCTGATAGCTCAGTATTGCGTATTAGATTCGTTACAGGTCTTTTCTCTGATTTCCCCACCATATTTTTCATTCCATTTATATGGAAATAATGCTTAACAATATACCTTATTCAGAAGCAAATGTCATTGTTTTCAGTGTGGTTTAATCCTGGGTGAGTGTGCAGAACTGTTGCTTTAGCATGATCCCCACTTTTCTATGTGATATGATGAATAACAAAATTCAGGAATTCTGAAAGTTAAATGACATTCCAACAACCACATATGTTATAATCAAAGGCAGCTGAGTACTTGGGAGGTGGGTTATGGAGGGTGCCCCCTGCATCCTTTTGGGAAGTAGGAGTCTCCCATTCAGTCCATGAACCCTCAATGGCTGCAAGGACTGGTAAATGGCTATTATTAACTATATGAGTAAAGAGAATTGGTATCTAATTTATTTTATTTATTCATATCCTGCTTTTTTGTCAGGACAATAGCCATGGGGTAATACAAGAGAGATTAAAACAAATACTTTAAAATTTCATAATAGTGAAAACAACAAAAACAATTTAATACCAATTAAATAAACTTTAATATAGAATCACAGAGTTGGAAAAAACTGCATGGGTAATCTAGTCCAACCCCCTGCCATGCAGGAAAAACACCCCTTCCAAAGAAGGAGCTTCCACTACACTCCAAGGCAGAGATTTCCACTGTTGAAAAGCTTTTACAGTCAAGAAGTTCTTAATGTTCAAGTGGAATCCCCTTTCCTGTAATTTGAACACAGTCTCCAGGGCAGCAGAAAACAAGTCTTCCCCCTCTTCCTTATGACATCCTTTCAAATATTTATACATGGCTAGCTATTACATCTCCTCTCAACCTTCTCTTCTGCTGACTAAGGTCTGGAATCACAGACCTCAGGTATTACTGAAGCTGCAGGCTCTAACTGGATAAAGGAGTAGATTACATTAGAAAACCATACTTTACTTAACTTAGAATAATTTGAATATCATGCGTATTTATGGTACAAAAAAGAGAAGGCAAATAAGAATTTCAGTAGACACACTATAAGATCTAGTCTTCTTACAAACTAGAAGAGATACAAGGTGGGGATGGAGCAAAAAAAAAACCAAAAACACCCTAATGGCTGTGCCCACTGGAAGCTGTATTAAATCTATTATTTAATGAGGAAAGGTGAATCTATAGGGAATACGTAAGCAAAGAAACAAGTTATGGAAATAAAAAGGGGGTGAGAATTAGAGATAAATTATTGGTTTCATTACTTTCCACTACATTACTTATTTATTTATTTCATCTATATACCGCTTTTCTAACCCCTAGTGAGGGACTCAAATCAGTACACAGCAAAGTAAATGGCAAAATGCAATGCCTTACAAATTATAAATGCATCATATGACTAAAAGGATATACGATAGATTAAAACCAATAAACTATAAAACATAAAACTTCAGACATAATCAACATAAAACTTTATGAAGATTTATGAAACATAATAAGGTAAGATTTCCCCAAAGAAAATTGGAATTGGAGAATATTTTGGAGAAGGGGAAATAAGGGACTAACTTTTCATATTACAAAAATACATCTTAGAATAGAATTTAGAACAGTGGTTCTCAGCCTGGGGTCCCCAGATGTTTTTGGCCTTCAACTCCCAGAAATCCTAACAGCTGGTAAACTGGCTGGGATTTCTGGGAGTTCTAGGCCAAAAATATCTGGGGACCCCAGGTTGAGAACCACTGATTTAGAAGATAATCAAATAAAAAACATGATGTCATGGGCTAAAGATTTAGGGAAAAGTATTGATTTGGAAAAATGGGAATATTGATGGAAAAGAGGTTTTCAATTTTCACTAGCTGGATCCATCAGAGAAAATATGTATAAAATGTTTTATAGAAGTTACATGACTCTTGAGGTGATAGCTAAAATAGATAAATCCCACTGGGGAATGTTGGAGATGTAAAATTCAGAAAGATCCTTCTATGCTTGGTGGGCTTGTAGGCTGGTACAAAATTTCTGCAGAAAGGTAATTAAAGAAACAAATAAAATGATTACTATAAAGGTTGGGAAAAAGCCAGAAATGTGTCTCTTGGGTTTATTTTGTAAAATAAATAATAAAGAAGACATAAATTTGTCAATCCAGTTTTGTTGCTGCAAGATTAATAATGGCAGAAGCATGAAAGGGGGAAAAAGAGTTACCTAGAGAGGAACCTCTGGTGGTACAGTTGGTTAAATCACTGAGCTGCTGAACTTGCTGAGCCAAAGGTTGGAGGTTCAAATCTGGGGAGTGAGGTGGGTTCCCGCTGTTGGGCCTAGCTTCTGCCAACCTAGCAGTTTGAAAACACGCAAAGGTGAGTAGATCAATTGGTACCACTTCTGTGGGAAGATTACAGCACTCCATGCAGTCATGCTGGCCACATGACCTAGGAGGTGTCTATGGACAATGCTGGCAACTTGACCTCTGGAATACGGAAGCATCCAGGGCAGTGGACATGATCTCCCCCGAATATCCCCTCTTGTGCAGCATAGTCAACTTGGCTCTTTGGTATACACCTGGGAGCTGGAAGTGATGAAGCAAGCAAGGTGGAGACTAGAGTGCATCTGGTGGAAGTCTTAGAATGAATCCGACCAAACACGGGCTAGAGCCTCACTTAGGGCCTACTCCATGGCAATGAATGCAGCCGGGAAGTCATTCTTGACTGCCTGCATTTCATCTGCAACAAATAGACCGAAGAAATTTTTACAAGTGGCCTGGGAATTTCTCCATCCAAGATGTCAGGAGAAATCTCTTGACTACTCGACAACTCAACGTGGTGAGTTTGCCCATCATTTTGCAGATAAAATCACTCAGATACGCTCAGACCTGGACATCAGCTTTAGAGTTGTTCCTGTGGATGTACCCGAGACATCTGTCTGTCCTAGTTTGTTAGAATTGTTTCAACTTTTTTGACCTGATGGCATTGACAAGATCCTTGGAGTAGTGAGAGCACCCACCTGTGCTCTAGATCCTTGCTTCTCCTGGATTATCAAACTTGCAAGTGGGAAATGGCCAAGAGGCTTATGAGGATCGTCAATACCTCATTGGACCAAGGACAAATTCCACCTAGCCTGAAAAAAACCAACTGTACATTCAATTCTAAAGAAGGCATCCCCGGACTCCTCTATATTAAACAACATTTTGAATCTTCCTTTTTTTGGGCAGGAATTAATGAAGTTTCACACTTCTCTTGCTCTTTAGTCTTCGCTGCCAAAGAAGACTAGCGCTTCACTAAAATACAACTTCCAAAATTCTATAGCATTGAGCAGTTCCATTTTATTTCTCCCTAGTACCCTTTCTCAAAGGCGGCTGATGGCTCTCATGGAATTCACTCTAGTGTTGTCACATATTTCAAATGAAAAGTGTTTTGATTGTAATATGAAAATATTAAAGAATAAGGATGATTGCTATGGACTCAGATTGAGTAAATCAGGTAGGATTTATAAAAATGTTGATTAAACTTGCAATAATTGATTTAGTGAGATTACTCAAATTCGGATCACCAATTAAATTTACAGCTTTCTTCCACAGATACAATCATTTCAAAATTGATTCATAGTTTGTTTTGCATATTGATTACTCACTTATCACACCTCCCCATTAAGCCAATAAAGGCTTCAAGATGCACTTCCTCCATTCCATCTTCAAGGTTTTTCTTTCAATAGTGATGCTTTTCCATGATATTTTTGGGCATTTGTTATCCAGGACTGAGTGTTCAATTTAGTAAGAGAATTTTGATGACCTCAAAAGCCAGTTCATAGTTTTGTGATGTTTCACATAGACCTGATAGAGATATTGTGTTATTCTTGCTTTTGGATTTTCTACTGCTGCTTGCAAGTTTTGATGAAGAAAATAATTCTAGCCCCAGTAAAATATGACAATACCTAAGGAGTTCATAAAGTGCATAGGTAGGCACTAAGAGATAAATGGAAGGTCAATAACCCCTGGGGTGAACCTAGAATTGGCAGGTGTGGAATAGAGAAAAGAATTACAATTGATTTAGAGAGGACACCATAGCTGTGGGATATTTATACAGAAAAGGTGAGTTGGCTTTGAAGAGAGCTTTTAAAGGCAGGCAACTGTTCTTTACAAAGTGAAAAAGAGATAATTCTGGAGTTGGAGCCTGTTTTTTTAAAAAAGAAATCTCTTTCTTAAACACCGGAGACACAGACTTTTCCCTTTAACTTACATTAATTGTTTTATTGTTATCTGGATTGCCTGCTAAGTTGAAAAGCAAAAGATAAATAAACTTTTGAGGCCCTTTCCACATAAGTAACCCTTGCATGGTTGGCCACTTGATATGCTGCTGCATAGAGCAATTCCATGTGGATAAATTGATGGTGAGATCATAGTAATTTTCAGCACACATAACAACATGATCAACATCAATTGAAAACTGCTTATCATAAACTGATGACAAGTTTCCTGGATTCCACAAGATTTAATTTTAAGCAGTGTCACTTTCATGGAGTTGAGAGAGCAAATGTCTGAGTTTCCTTTTGTCCTATATTTGAATTTTCCAATTTTGATACATTATGATCAAAGGCAAATTAAAACAAAATTCTAATCTTTCAGTTCTACCATCTTTCCTGGATCTCCATCAAACATGCTTTTTGGTGTCCTCGCTGAGTACTTGTTTGTTATGAATTATTTGTTGGAGCTATAAGCTGTAGCCAGCATTGGTCAAGAATTGAGAAGGTAGTCAGAGCCTAGGGAAAACAAAGTAAACAGAAAGACAGGTTGTAGAATAGCCAGGACTAATTTTCAGGTTTCAAAGGAATCAAGCCTGAGTCTTTGAGATGAGAAGAAAATCTTCCAAGAGAAGTAACCAACATTGCCTCCAGGTCCCACATTGTCTTTTCTGCAGAAGCAGATTTCTGTCTGAGAACAACTGAGCCAGATTCAAGGTCTTTCTTCATACTACACAGTTTTAATGTTATATTCCACTTTAATTGACATGGATCCACCCTATGGAATCCTGGGTCTTGCAGTTTGGAGAGGTACTAGAACTCACTGGATGAGAATTTTAAATGTCCATCCTTAAGTGGGCAGATCTCAAAATTTCATAAGCCTCAGTCAAAATGGGATATAATGCTATTTTTGTACCACAGAAAAGCTACACAAAGTCAACTGAGTTGCAGAGGTCTTCAGGTTGCTCCTGTGTTGGACCATCTCCAATCACTGTCACAGCACAGCCATGTCCTTCCGAAAAAGCCTTAAGACATGGCTGTTCGAGAAGGCATTTAATTAAGTGCTATAAAAATGTGGTAAAGACGACTGGAAAGGAACAAGGAATATGAGATTGGTTATGATTCCACTATGAGACGAAGCGGATTTTTAGTGTAATTTTGTAATTGTTGTATTGTTAATATGTTGTTGTAATTGCCTCTTTGTAAATTGCCTTTTTATATGTGTTGTACACCGCCATGAGTCGCCCTAAAGGGCTGAGAATGGCGGTTAATAAATGCATCAAATAAATAAATAAATAAATAAATAAATGTCAGAGTGATTAGAGATGGCACAACAACAACAACAAAACTTTATTTATATACCGCTCTATCTCCCTGAGGGGACTCAGAGCGGTTTCCAAGTAACATAATAAATACATACAAAGTAAACAGCATAAATATAAATTAACAAAACAATCTAGGCATAAAAAGTCACAGTAGCACATATATATTTAAAAATAATCCAGTCTGTACAAGGCAATTTAAAATGTCGGGCTGAGGCTAGTGCAAGCTCAAAATTTCTAGAGGGCCCGGGACATTAGGTGCGGTGCTATAGCAGACCACAATAATAACAGGTACCATCTATGGCTGTTCATTTCCAGGAGCTATTAGGATAAGGTGACCTGGGTAATTGGTAGAAAAAGATCTGGCCATATTCAACAATGTCTGGGGCTGAGCTAGAACCCAGCACAGAGGCAACCTGAAAGTGTGGTATTGTTGGAGATCCAGGAGAGTAATGTCTATTCCCATTGCTCAGCTGCAAGATCCTGGATGTCTACTACTTGGGCATTCCTCCCCTGACCACTAAACGGCCACAGACATGTGTTCTCCTACTGGGGGTGCTGCCTTGTTTGTAGTGTGTTTATGTGTGTGAATATATACTTCTGTCTCCAGCATAAGATGATATACAATAGCAAAAATCCAGGTTTCTGGCTGATGTTTTTCATCAGAGTAAGAAATAAAGCAGTGCCTTTTTAATGAAATATTTCTTAGTTGATCATATCTTGTAATTGTATGTTATTGTATGTTGTTTTGCATATTGCAAATGTACAACTATATAGATGCACACCATTCTTCCTTAGATTTCCTATTTACAAATGCAATTTTTTTAGCTCTTCACCCTTACTCTCTAACTTCTCCATTTCATTATTTCTGAAAATTAAACACCAAAGCCATTCATTGAGGCCTTGCTGTATTTGTTGGAAAAGGTGGTACAGCACATGCCCAGGTCCATTGACCTGTTACCTAATTATTTAATAGATTATTAGCACGAGACCTTCTGGTGATAATAGTTGTATTAAGTAGTTTTAAGCACATCCCCTGTCCAGTTTCCATTTCTGGTCCTCATCAGAATAGCCTATTACACTTTCCCTCCACTATAGATCTTTCTGCTACTGGGAAGATTTCAGTATTGTTAATAATACCCCAATTTCAGAGATTGCCTTAATGGTCAAGGTTGCTTTTAAAAAAAAAGGAATCTGTCTTTTTGCCTACTTCTTCTCAAGAAAATGAGGAGGTCTGGATTTCTGCTGTGTACATCAGAATTCAGATTCTTCTCAGGTTAACAGGGTTACCGTTCCCAACCATCTGTCAATCTCAACCCCTTGGAAAAAAACACTTTTCAGAGATCAGCCTGTAGCTTATTAAGCTGTTTCAACAGCCCAGAAGTAGGGTATGTTTAGTCAAAACCTTTTTAAAATCTTTATCCTGTAGAACTTTCATTACATTTTATATGTTTCTTCCTTTTCCTTCTTAATATAATTGCCCTCTAACAGGATATATTCCTCTAACCCTGATTAGAAATATCCTTTACCTCTTCCCACTGCAACCAATTGACCTCCAAATAGCAACAAGAGAGATCTGGAATATAACCCCCCTCAAATTCAAACTCTTATTGTCAGTCTGAGTTCTTTCTGGAGCTGGGAGTCACAGTTAAAGGTCAGCACATTGATACAGGGTATATTAGTGAACTGCACCTCATGTTAGCTCCATACCCTGTAGTGCTTGAGGTAAAAAGACTGATAAAACATCTTTTAAAACTTTCCTATCAGTATACTCGTTATGTAGGAAGGATGCTTTTGTGATGACAGAGGGAATCAAAGCTGTTATTCATGGGTTCATTTTTGGCCTAACAATCAATTAATGACCTACAGGTCACAGAACTCTATTTTTTAATGCCTCCTTATCTCAGAGTGGCTTTGGATAGCAATGTCCTTTTGGTCTTGGAAAATGGTCTTGGAAAATATAAAATGTTAACTGTCAAAGAAATTTATATTCCGGAGCTGGGAAAGCTATGTGTCTTCCATAAAATCAGGAGTGCTCTGATTAACTTTGATATAGTTTCATTGAAGACACTATAAAATTATTGCTGATAGGAATTCCTTTGGTCTAAGTCAGGTGGCTTACTTGGAGTCACCATGGTTATTCCTTTGTGGCCTGCCCTCTATAGTCTCTGTACTCTCCAGTACATGCTCTTTGCATAAGTGGCACATTGAGAGTGAAGGGATCTTTATGAGAGTTTATAGACAGCTTCTAGTATATGTAGAAATGGTGCTGACATGCGTTGTTTAATTTGATCATGCATTAACTTTTCACTGTTTATGGCTTTTGTACAGATGGCTTTGCTGCATATGTGGTACATAAACTTTAAATGCATGAAGCTCAAAACAATAGGAATTTTTTTTTGCTTTGCTCCAATTAAATACCTGCATTGTTATCAGTTCCTATAAGTATGATTATTTTTCCATGTTCAGATGAGTCTTTACACAATGCTAGAAATGTGCTTTTTACACTGAGACTTAACTCAACCCCCTAATGAAGAAGAAAGGAATTCTACCTTTCTTTAAGTATCTGTCAATTTGTCCCTTTAAAAAAGTGGGAATTTGAAGTATTAACTGGAGGATCTTCTCTGTGTGAACACAATCATGGAGATGAACATGTTGCCTGAGAAAGACAGGGAAATTTCGACTAATTAAGACTGTTCCAGATATAAATAGAAAGAAATTAGAACTTTTGAAATAGAAAATTGATTAATTCAAGGCAGGTAGTTATTTGTTTTAATCTTTTTGGTGAGATGTATTGAATCAGACCCTTTAGTTTATCTTCATGTTTCCAAAAAAGTATATTTCATTTCCAAACAGAGGTTATCTGGATGTTTGTAATTATTGCTGTATGCCTTCAATTCATTTCAAACATATGCGAATCCTAAGGTAGACCTATCATGGGGTTTTCTTAGTAAGATTTCTTCAGAATGAGTTTGCAACAGTCTTCCTCTGTGACTGAGAAAGTGTGACACAATGGTTTTAATTACCAAATAGAAAATTAAACCCTGATCTCCAAGAGTCTTAGTCCAACAATCAAACCACTAATAATAATGATATTTATTTATTTGACCAATCATATGACAATTTCAAAATAGAACATGAGTAAAAAACAAGGCAAGAAGGTGTAGACAGCAGCCAATCTTCTATTTATAGTCAGAATCTTATTTTCCTGGTTCTTCTTTCAGGAAATCTGTTCTTTTCTTAATAGCTTTCAGAATAAAAAGGCTTACTCTGATTATGTTGGATCTTTCCTGACCTTGCAAGAGGGATGTCAGAATATCATTTCTGTTGGGGGACCTGCAGTTGGATAATATTGGATGTAAATATCTGTCTCGCAGTTCAGTATATGCTGGACAGTCAATTAAGAAATGTTCAATATCTTCCACTGTTTGTTCTCCCCATACGCAGAATCTCTCACTTCTTGGGATGTTACAGTAGCACCCTGTTTGCATCATAATACCGAGTTGTTCAAACCTAGCCCTAGTATATATTCTTCTTAAGGGTAGTGGAAGTGGAATAGTTAGGTAGTACTCTAAATGAATATTCCTTTTGTGGGAAGCTAAAAACCTTGTGGCTGAAGACCTACCTATGCTCTCTAGGTCCAGCTATGCATAGACATCCCGAATGCGCTGTTTGAGCACTTGCCCTGCCCCCGGATCCAGAACACCCAGAAATTGCAAAGGCAGACCGAATCCAGCCAACTCATTATTCAGAGCTGCCATCCACGATGACTTCTGGTCACGCTGGACTTGATCCTGTAGACATAGGTGAGGAAGTCTACTGGGATCCATAGAGTTTACAATACATACAATCAAACCACTATATAACTGTGCTCCACATGCAGTCTATTACATTCCCTCAGATTTCACCTTTCAAGCAAGATCTCTCTTGTACATATGGAAGATAAGGTACCCAGCAGCTTAGAAGTTGTTAATACAGAAGATGTGTGTTTATATTGTTGGATTTATTCTGGTTTTTTTTTAAAAGTATAGTTTGCAAGCTATGCCAATTAGCCTTGGTTAGAAGAACAAAGAAATACTACTGCAGTGATTCAATGCATCAGCTATGACTTTATACCACTGTACAAAAAACTTGTAGGATAATGCCATTTGTAGATAACGAAATGTTTTAAAGATGCAGAATTTCTTAGAATGTGATTCTGAAAATTAAATATTTGAGTTCCTTACTAAATGATGAGGAGCAGCATATTAGTATTTTTATTAACATTTTGTGATCATTCTTTTCTTTATTGGTCCCCTGGGTTATACCTATTCAATCCACAGTCTGTTTAGGATCTTCATCCTCAGGCTACTGTCACAGAGAAGAACATGAATCTGTTAAAAGTCTAAATGATGGGTTGTATTCTTCCAGTGGATTTTTTCCAGGAAGGAAATTGTGCTGTGAATAATAAAATGTCATGATGTCAATCCTTTTTCTGATTTTCAGAGTTCAGGGAATAACAATGACAAGGATATAATGACAAGTGCATGATTATGACAGTGGTATAATGATGGTCTTCATCTATTTTTAGGGCAGCATTGTTATTGAACTTACAGGGCTTTAGCTCTCTCTCTCTCTCTCTCTCACACACACACACACACACACCCCTTTAGTTTGTATATACCTACTGATACCTTGCTCAGCATTGATCTTTTTGACCAAGTTCACCTGTTATATTTCATGAGATGGAGAAATATCCAGGTAAATGTTATCAAGATTCAGTAGCAACACCTAGGTCCTCTTTGAATATAATGGTTGACTCTCAGTTCTTATAAGCAACACTTCTGTTGACTGGGTGGAAATCTGAGGGACAGGGCCATAACAAGTCCAGTTGGGTTTTGGTAGGATCACCAATGGTACCCAGTGATCTTTGACCAGTCCATGGACAGAGTTTGGTAATTTGAAGTGGGTCCAGGTGGAATACAGTGAAGAACTTGTCTGTGCAGATATGACAACCTTCCCCAGCCTGATACTTATCACATTTGCTAGATTGATTCTTTTATCAAAGCTATCTTTGCTGTCAATGATGTAGTCCAACATGTCAGAAAGATGTATGATAGGGAGATGACGACATACATTATTAAACAGTAGCTGTAAAGAAAAGGAGCATTCATATATATTTTCTGATAAATATCATAACATGAAACAGTTTAAAAACTATTAAAACCTTTATTATTTCTGTGTGGTTGTCAATGATTTATTCATGGTTCTTATATTTCCAGACTACTAACTGGAGCAAGTTATAGTACAGGGAGCAGTCACCCCCCCCCCCATTTAAACAGCTCCACTGGCTGCCAGTGAGTTTCCAGTCCCAATTCAAAGTGCAGGTGATTACCTACAAAGCCCTAAACAGTTTGGGACCTGTCTATCTACATGATCACATCTTCCCCTATGAACCAGCATGAGCCCTAAGATCATCTAGGGAGACCCTCCTCTCACTTCCACCTCTGTCTCAGGTGTGGTTGGTAGAAATGAGGAAGAGGGCCTTCTCAGTGGTGGCCCCCCGGCTCTGGAACTCTCTTCCAAGGCAAATCAGACTGTCGCCTACCCTGTCCTCCTTCCACAAGAACCTAAAAACATGGATGTTCCACTGTGCTTCTACACTGCCATATAAGGCAGTTCCAAAGAATTGATCTTTTAATACCTAAGTTCCAGCACTTTAGCATGGCCCTCTGCTCTACAATCCTGACGTTATAAAGTCCAAGGGCATCACTCTCCCATCCCTTCCACTGAATTTTTGCACTTTCCCTTAGCTCTATCTAGGAATTTTGCACAAACTCAAAGCCCTCTGAACACAGCACTTCTCATTGCACCCATGATAATGTTTTTATGTGTTTATGTTTAATAATATTAAAAAATCAGAGCACTGTATAATTCTTTCCTGCAATTTTTCCTCAAAGGCAGCAACAAGTAATTTAAACAACTTTCTTCTAACTGTGGGGTCTTTGAAAATCATAGAGTTTTCAAAGACTATTTACAAGGAAGGGCTTATTCTGCCCAAAATTCATATGTGGTTGTTTTGCACAGAAAACAGCATTCTCTCAAAAGTAAATATTATTTTCTGCATATAAAATGCTGCTTATTTTTAAAAAGCTGCTTAATGAAAAAATATTATTTTCATGTAAATAAATTACATTCTAATTTTATGCAGTACGATCCCTCAATTATAGCATTTTTTGCAAAGGTAACAACACATTTTCTGCACAAAATGACCACATATAAATTTTGAACAAAATAATTCCTGAACAGCAAAGATTCTCCCCAGGATTTTGCCACCCTCAAAAACATGTTATTTGGTCATTTTATTAATTTTTCATAAATAGCCCAAACTGATTATACTCAAATCTCTCCTCCATCTGTTTACTTTCCCCTGGGAAATTTTCCCCTCTGTTTACTTTCCCCTGGGAACCCCCAAACCCAGAGAAATAGCAAAAGCAACCATATTCCCCAATGCAGCATGTTTTCTTTTGACCCCAAATTCACATATCCACAAGACTTTTAACCTAAGAGATATTCTACTTCCAGCCAAAAAGACAAAAGGAATAGAAAACATCCCAAACTGGTACTGTTCTGTAATCTCTTATCCTGATTCAATTTCTGATTATATTTTTTGTCAATATTCTTTTTTACTGGTATTTCTTCTTAATTGAGATCAAGGTTTTGGAGGAAAGCAATGTATTAAGAAACTCTATCATTTTTCCACAAAAAAGAGCAACAACACCAGTTATGGTGAAGAGTAGACTCTACATGGTTGATGAATCACTGTTAAAATGAATTTTTGCAAATAAAAACTAAAGTCCAATTTGCAAGCCCATGGAAAAGTGAATCACACATTTTTTAAAAAAAAATGGTTCCAGGACTCACATGAAGCTGTTTGCATCTGGAAGCAGAAATTATCAGTAAATTACCAGCATACATTGATGATTGTTTCCTAGCCTAGAAAGAGAAATAGATAAATTCTTTAGCAATATCTATCAGTGGGAGATTGCTTGCTACAAAGGATTTTTATTCTCTTCTCCCTCCTCTCATTTTTAGCAGGTTGTAATCAGAAAGACAAGCCAATGCTGAACAGTGTAATTTTGAGCCACTAGAATGTCTGAGAGGTTTATTTTCAACATTACTTTGAATTAGATAAATCACAGCAGTGCTATGGTAATTTTAGAATTGGTGCTACGGTATTTCCACTTTACCAGCACTTTGCCTTCCCTGTTTGAAAGATATCCAGAGCAGTCTAATTGGCTCCTTAAAAATCTGATTCTTGTGCATTGTAAAGGAGATCTCCATTACTGCAAGATACTCACATTCCACTTCTCAATTTTGTGTATTAATTCTGAAAGAGAATATTATTTCCTATATTTTTTTCTTAAAAATGAAATTGGTTGACTTGTTTTGCTTTGTTTTTTAAAAAACCACACACCAAATTCCAGCCAGGAAAAAAGACATTTTAAAATGTCTTTAGACATATACAGTGGTTCTATTTCTGCAGAAAGCAGGGAAGGGGGAAATCACAGAAATATATTTTCATTGTAACTTTGTGCGTAGCATGAGAACAAAGGAACTCAAGGATCGATCTGTCATGATTCTAAATGGTTTTATATGCATTCTGTTCACTGTATTTTAAGAGTGCCACATTCATAATACGTAGCTGAGCTTCTTTATGTAGCTGACCTTTGTAGTACTGACTTTCTCAAGTACTGAAACATTATCAAAAACAGAGTGTGTGAATTCAGCAGGCCACTGCCCCTAGGAGTATGATTTTTCTGTACAACCAACACCAACACCCATCCTTTTGAAAAACTCCCCTCCCATTGTGATCTCAACAGCTTGCATTTGTTGGAACTGTATTTCTGCCTCTTGAAAGATAACTGTGCTGTGGAATTGTAGCCCTTTGTACATTTCATTAAATTCAAAGTACCTTGTATAAGAGACAAAGCTGATTTAAATGAGGTTCTGAACTTATTGCCAAAGTTGAGAAAAACTTCCTTTTCACATGACAGATCCCAGAATTCTCTACCCAGCATGATCAGCATCTATACTAGTGGGACAATTTTGGGAGTCAAAAAAGATATCATCTACTTCACATTCAAACATATTTCTCAATCTTCTTTGAGTTTTTTTATTCGCAAAACTGACTTTTATTTCCATTAACCCACTGCAGTTTTCATGCAAACTTGGTTCCATCAGAATCAGAACTGGAACATTCATGAATGCTCTGTAACATCAGAATAGCTAAAAGAGTGCTTAAAGACTTATGTTAAGGACATTATCACATTATCACACACAACGCTAAAATGGATCCTGGCATTACAAACAAACCCATTATTTGAACTGGAGCATCCTAAGATCTCACCAATACATTTTGCAAATGATTGAAGACATCTGAAAGTGCTTTTAAACTTATGACCTTGTCACTTTGCCAGTGGCAGCCAATAGCATTGCTCCTTTTAAAGACAAGGCATGGTGCCCTTGTCTCACCTTGCCCCTGGGCAATCACATGGAGGGAAGTTGGAGCATGCATAGTCCACGTGGCTTCTCCCATGGAGCTGGCATGGGTTTGACAATATGGGAAGCCTCCCATGTTGCCAGCTCCATGAGGGAAAGCTGTGCGCACTACATGAGCTCCTCACTTTCCTCCATGTGATTGCCCTGCTGGCTGGCAAGATGACAGCTCCATCCCTCACCCTTAAAAGGAGCACCGCAGCTAGCCACTGCCGAGTGTGTGACAAGGTCCTATTTTAGGTTCTGGGATTTGTCTTCTCCCATACTATGCATTGCCCCTTTTCATCCATGCCACCTTTTAATTGTTTTTTTCCTGGAAGACTTACAGAACACTGCTAGACCGGGACTTCACAATTAATTCCTTCACCTTTTCTACCAAGTTTGCAAGCCCTGTTATCTAAACATTTTAAATATAAATTAAAAAATTAAAGATGCATTTTGCAATCACAAATGTCTCTCTGTTTTGTGTATTCTACATTTGGTGGTTGTACTTTTGATTACAAAATGCACTGGCTATTTTGTTAAACGGATTATGTTCATTAATAAAAAGTATAAATGCATTTTGCAGTTACAAGCCTTTTCCTCTTCTGTGTATTCTGCAAGAGGGAGGTGGACCTTTGATTAGAAAATCTGCACAATCTGAAGTAGGTTGGCAGAAGTTGATTTCTAAACTGCTGGAATTTTTGCAAAAGAACATAGCAAGGCTTGGAAACCATAACGAAAAGCTTAATTAAGAAGAAAAATCCCTATTAGTCCCTGTGCGGTTCTGTGAATTTTTAAAAAATTAAAAAGAAGATGAACAGGCCAAAAGAGGAAAGTAATGGTTTTACAAACAGGGTTCTTCTGAGTGTGCTTAACAGAAGTTGAATGATTAGCACTTTGGCCATGGGGAAGCAAAGCAGTTCAAAACAACAACCCCAATTATCCCAAAATTGCAAACCATTGTCCCCAAAATACCTACAGAAGTACCTTTGAATTATCACACTACCTGCAAATACTCTGAACACCAATTCAAAGTGTTTTCAGCTGGGAGCAGGCATGTAGCCGGGGGGGGGGGGGCTTGAGGGGCTTCAGCTCCCCCTCCCCCCCAAAAACTTCTCATAATGTACCAGGCCTTACTGGTACATTATGTAAACTGTTATGTTTATTCATATCATGATTTGATCACCATGCTCAATATATCTCATATGCATGGGGTATTGGAATAACAATGCAAAAGGTTTGCTAGGGTAGATCCTCTCTCACTCAGACTCAGCCCCCCCCCCCGAATCAAACTCAGCCCCCCCCCCCAAATCAAAATCCTGGCTATGGGCCTTGCTCGGAGGTAGCCATTTTAATAAAGTAGTCTTTCTACATGAGTTGAAAACTGGTTTGGAGTGACTTTACCATGATGTGTACCACTGACCACCTGCTGCAATGCACCCTGAGCCCTGCCACATGCACAATGGAGGACCTTCTTGCAGCAACACCAGAAGCACTCCAAGTGGCCAGCTACTGGTCAAAGGACATTTAATCAACTACCAAACTCGCAAATTTTGTATTTTGTCTGTTTGTTTGTTTTGTTCTGTTAGAAATGTAATACAATTGTCTGGTTGCCCTGACACGACAAACAAATAAAATACCGTGATGTGTGGTGGTAAATGCTTTAGTTCGTGGCTACAAATTTATGCCAAAAGACAGCTAATTTACCCTGATAGATTTTTTTTAAAGAGAAATGATCAGTTATTAATATTCACTACTTTTTAGCAGCTTTACTATTAAGAAATGTAACAAGTTAAGATAACACTATACCTGCTGTATCAAAAGTGGGGGACAAGCAGCCATATTGCACTGCAAACTCCTGTTAATCGTGGCAAGCACAGTACATGGTAAATGAAAATAAAAGTACCATCAAGCAACATTGGATGGGGGCATATATTCTTCCTCCTTGTTTTATAGACACAGGAAATCAAATACAATGGGACCAGATAGCAGCAATACATGTTTAGGGAGAATCAGATTGAGCAAAAACTATACTTCTTACAATGACATCTGTGATCAAATTGAAAGTGATATTTTCTGGATATTAGAGACATGATTCACAGAGTGGCTGAGACCTTATGGTGCTGTAAATTTTTTCAGGCAGTGCTCCATTCCAAATATAAGAAACACACGAGGTGGGCTATGGGGCTTTATAACTGTATTTCATTTCTAAAAACTTAATTGTCTGGTTTTAAAGAAGAAATTGCGTGCTTAGGCAGACAGAAAATAGGTAGTAGATATTTAAACTATTTCATGGGGAGATATTCTAGAAATAGGAAATCTAGTGTGGAGTATGTGAGTTATTGAATATTTTAAGGCAATTAAAATTTAAAGTGGCAAAAGGAATTTGAATGCAATCTCTATGAAATATATAATTCCTTTTATTTCAAGAGGTTTATTTTGATTGACTTGACATTATACTTTTGTTTGAAATAGGGCTCTTACCTTGGAATAGAAATGCTGCAAATTGGAAAGGAAGGTTGTATAATTTATAAACTCTACTTAATAAAGCATATGTTAAGTACAGTTCTGTGTAGAAGAGTCCTTTAAGGTTATTTATAGTTTGATTTATTATATTACAGTTCTTCTTAATAATAGGGTTATCTTACCTTTGTAATTGGGTCCATCAGTTAAGATTAGAGAGGATGTTTTACATGTCTAAGGCAGGATGGCAAGGCAGTTGTGAATCTGACTAGCAAATAGCAAGGTGCAATTGAAATCAAAGTTGAGCTCCAGTTCTCTAAAATATGAGACTGAAATGCAAAGTATGCAAAAGCCACGCCCAGTATTTTTTCCAAAATGAGTTCCATTAGAACTTTGGTCAAAACATAACTCCTAAGTTGAAAAGAAATGGTAGATACTTAATAGTTGCTGGTTAGTTATTATCAACTTTCCTTGTTAAATTTTTAAGAGTGGTATAGATGTTCAACAACTGGTGGAAAGTTATCCAAATGTTTTTTTATTATTATTTGAGCTAGCTAGTCTTACATTAGAGTCCTCTTTAATTTTTACTGGATGAAATCACAAGATAACAATGGTATGGTATGTCAGCTTCATTCCATGCCCGCTTCACTCCATACTAGTGCTTTAAGTGATCTAGACAAACATATGAATATAGTCATCATGCACCAATGTTCTAGGAAGCCAAAACACATCTGGTCTCATGAAATCCCCTTAAGATATTATTTTACAAGGATAGTCTAAAAGTTAGGCTAGATTACTCTGTAAATGTACTACTGCTGCTGATAGCGCTGAATGCAATTAGATGGATGAAGTATGATGTGGAATATACAGTAGTAAAAGTAGAACAAATAGAGAACATATGATTGTTGTGACAGATAGCTGGCCCACAGGTTCCACTGCGTTTTAGGAATTTTATAATTTTCATATTACAATTTTAACAATGTTTATGCGCTGTTGATTATACTTATGTCATTGTATTTATACTTATGTATTCTTGTCTGCATGTTGCACTTGGATGTTACAGGATTTGCATAGGATCTAAGTCTTTGCAAGGATCATCTCCTGTGTGGGTGTGTGTTGAGGAAGAACACCTGGACAATTAAGCAATTAAGCTTGAGCCACTCCCTGCATGGAGTATATCATGAGGAGTGTTTTCTTGATGTATTCAGGTGATCAGATGTCTGATAAGAGACCGGATGGGACTTCTATGGACTTATTACAGGACTTGCTGAAGTTCTGGACCATTTACTACAACACTCCTTGCACCACTGAAGAAGCGGAGAATGAATGGTTTAAATGTATTGGACTATGTGTGAGTTATTTTCTGCAATGGACTGAGTTTATTTTTAAGGCTGGTTATTTTGTAAAGCTGCATATTTATCTCTGACTACTCAAGAGTAAATTTTGTTTTTCCTTTTACTCTGACTCTGTGTGATTCAACAGAGGGCTGAGGTTGGAAAGACTGCTGAGTAGCTTCCGCATAAGCCACAACGTTGGAATGCTTCTGTGAGCTGCCCTGAGTCCCTTTGGGAAGATGGGGCAGGGTACAAATGATGATGATGATGATGATGATGATGATGATGATGATGATGATGATGATGATGATGATGATGATGATGATGATGATGACGATGACGATGACGATGACGATGACGATGACGATGACGATGACGATGACGATGACGATGACGATGACGATGACGATGACGATGACGATGACGATGACGATGACGATGACGATGACGATGACGATGACGATGACGATGACGATGACGATGACGATGACGATGACGATGACGATGACGATGACGATGACGATGACGATGACGATGACGATGACGATGATGATGATGATGATGATGATGATGATGATGATGATGATGATGATGATGATGATGATGATGATGATGATGATGATGATGATGATGATGATGATGATGATGATGATGATGATGATGATGATGATGATGATGATGATGATGATGATGATGATGATGATGATGATGATGATGATGATGATGATGATGATGATGATGATGATGATGATGATGATGATGATGATGATGATGATGATGATGATGATGATGATGATGATGATGATGATGATGATGATGATGATGATGATGATGATGATGATGATGATGATGATGATGATGATGATGATGATGATGATGATGATGATGATGATGATGATGATGATGATGATGATGATGATGATGATGATGATGATGATGATGATGATGATGATCATCATCATCATCATCATCATCATCATCATCATCATCATCATCATCATCATCATCATCATCATCATCATCATCATCATCATCATCATCATCATCATCATCATCATCATCATCATCATCATCATCATCATCATCATCATCATCATCATCATCATCATCATCATCATCATCATCATCATCATCATCATCATCATCATCATCATCATCATCATCATCATCATCATCATCATCATCATCATCATCATCATCATCATCATCATCATCATCATCATCATCATCATCATCATCATCATCATCATCATCATCATCATCATCATCATCATCATCATCATCATCATCATCATCATCATCATCATCATCATCATCATCATCATCATCATCATCATCATCATCATCATCATCATCTTTCACAGAAGTATTAGATGGTACACTCTCCAAGATCCCACAGAGTCCACTCATTTAACATTCCTGTTTCTGTTGGAGATAGACAACAAAGAGGGCTGAACACTTAAACACTCCTATGATGTATTATTTGACCATTTTGTCCTAAAGCAGGTTTAATGAGCTTCTGCTGTGGTTGTAGGCTAAAAAGATATGTTGTGACGCTGTGCCTCTGTCTCTCCCTTTCTACTTTTCTTATTATTTTCCTCATATGGAGAGTTTGTAGAGAAACGTACTTGAAGTATTTGAAGATGGATTAGTGCTTAGCTAGTTGAAATCAGCCCATGAAGACATAACTAGCTCTGACCATTTCCTTTTATTGACATGTTCCTCCTGTGAGCAACAGCATGTTTCAGTGTATGTGGAAGCTTGCCAAATGAGAAAGGACAAAGGAAAATCAGAATCCCATTTCAAATGGACACCTTCTAAATGCACAGAAATACTTCCTATTCTGACTTCATTGCTTGCCATGTGAGGAAAATAAATATGAAGAAGAATAGAAGCATTATCTTCTTTGCCTGTTAATTTAAATCAAGTAAGTTATAAGTTATAATAATTCTGGTTGAGTTTCTGAGTCCCTTAGCTCCTATCAAACTAATAATAAAGCTTAGATTATTATTTTGTTTATTGTGGGGGAGTCTCATTGCTTTGAATAAATTCAACTTGATGCAGGATTGGGCTAAAATGCATATTTATTATAAAGATGGTTAGCATATTCCCCAATATGATGTTGTCAGTGTTGTTCTTGGCTGTTGTCCTTCATACATGTCCATATGTTGGTATGTATGTACTTTAAGCTCTTACAAAGTCTGTATAAAACCTTATTCATGAGAACTTACTACCATATTTTTGCTATATGTTAATCTACCTGATCTTGGAAGGCATTGCCTGCATGCTACAAAGAGAATTGTGTTTTCTCTATAATTAAAAAAATATGCTTTTGAAAGAACGGTTACTAAGAATGAATTGTATATTTGTAGTTTTATCTCCAAACTATCCACATTAACACAATTGGACTTCTGATAAATTGATAATTGAAGTATTTGTGATGTAAGTATTTTAGAAAGTGCTTACAGTGCAAGAATACAGGATTAGCCTAAGACATTTTGACACCTGAGGTGGAAGAGCAAATAATGTCCCTCACTCACCCAAGTCAAGGTGTATAGTACTCAAAGCCAGCCAATTTATTTTGGCACAAGGCAGAAAATCTGTCAAGCACACTGGCAGTAAAAATACAATAATAACAAATTAAGTAGCTAACAGTTTGTTGCCCTTTCACACCACCTAAAATCTGATGTCTGAGGTAACTGCCTGATTCTGCTGAATGGCAAAGGCAGTCCTGCAAGAATACAGAGGAAAGATTCAAAGAGCTAAAATTGGGGAAACTGCAGTCCTTAGATTGAATTTATGTGAATGTGTGTGCTGGGGTGGGGGTTTAGATCAGTTTTCTCATCGATGGAAGAAAACATGGCAATTTGTTTACATTATCTAATTTTTGTTTTCTGAGCACTACAATGTATTGTGTATAGAGGTGATAAGGAGCAATAGCAGTTGTAGTTACAGATCAAGACTACTCTACTACATGTGATGAATGATTTGCTGAAGTCCACGCCTTGACTTGACTATTTCTGAGCATTCATGACTTCATTGCAGAAGAAACATGAACAAAGGACAGCAGTCCTGGTTGTCTATTCCCTTCTGCCAACAGTATGTTCTCTGTCTTCTTTCTTCCAGATAAATTTTCTTTTCAGATTCAATTTTTCCAGTCTGGTGATTTTTTCACCTACCTTTCTTTCCCTCTTTCCAATATCATTAGCTTCCATAACTTCAAAGTGCTAGTATCATCTATATGCTGCTGTGAAATGTCATCAGTGAAGTTTCCAGCAAAAGCCTTTTCTTGATTACTTACATTCACATAACAAAGGTTTGGAAACTTTGCAAAGAAGTTATTTAACCATGAGAAAATATTGATGTGTATAAGGGACACACAGAGAGAAATGCAGATTGAGACTGATTTAGTCATAAATTAGATGATAGATTATAACTGCAAAACTTTAAAAACAGAGGGTGTTAAATTGTGGTCAATGGACCATTGATTGTATGTGAATGTGTTCATGGACAGATTGTAGAGCAATCGATACTCCATATACATGGGTTCTGATGCCTTAGATTCCACCATCCATGACTTGAAAATATATTTTGCTATTTTATATAAGGGTACCATTCTCCTATGCCGTTGTAGAGAATGAGTCATGAAGACCTACAGATTTTGATATCCACATAGGATTATAGAAGCAAAGCACAAAAGATACCAAGAGCCCACTATATCTGCGTGTTTTTTTCTGATTAAATAAGGCCAGCTTGAATAGGTGGAAAGCTAAAAGGCCTCACCCGGGGGGGGGGGGGGAGTGAGGGGCTTCAGTCCCTCCCCTGAAATTCTCAGGGTGGTCTGCGAGAAGGCCTTACTGGTACATTATTTAAACTGTTATGTTTATTCATATCATAATATGATCACCATGCTCAATATATCCCATATGCATGGGGGTATTGGGATAACGATACAAAAGGTTTGCTAGGGTAGATCCTCAGCACCCCCTGAATCAAACCCAGCCTCCCCACAAATCAAATTCAGCCCTCCCCCCAAATCAAACTCAGCACCCCCCAAATCAAATCAAAATCTTGGCTTCGGGCCTGGCCTCACCTTATGTGTTTTGCATTACTAACAATAGTTTTCCATGTGAAGGGATGTTGGATTACAGCACTCTGATTGAAGACATTCCAAATCTGAAGAGGTTTCTTATTTCAATTCTAGTATAAAAATAAAGAATCATAAGAAAATACTTTTGTGTATTTTTCTTGATACCTGTTTTGATTTTTGTAAACTGTCTTGAGTGCCAGCTTTGGGGGGAAAGATGACAAAGAAAATAAATGGCTAGCTACCATCTAATTCAGATAGCCATGGTCAATAAGGTCATATGTATTACAGCATTATCTTACAGAGAAAAGGATAGTTGTAAAATGCAAAATGAACAGATACACAATGAATGACAAAACTTTTGCATGTCGTCTAAATCGGGGGTCCACAAACTTTGTAAATGGAGGGCCAGGTCACAGTCCCTCAAACTGTTGGAGGGCCGGATTATAATTTGAAAAAAAAGAGTGAATTCCTATGCACACTGCACATATCTTATTTGTAGTGCAAAAAAAAACCCACTTAAAAACAATACGATAATTAAAATGAGGAACAATGTTAACCTATATAAACTTATTAGTATTTCAATGGGAAATGTGGGCCTGCTTTTGGCTGATGAGATAGGATTGTTGTTGTTGTTGTGTGCTTTCAAGTTGTTTCAGACTTAGGTTGATCCTGAGTGAGGGCCGGGTAAATTACCTTGGAGGGCCGTATCCGGGCCCCGGGCCTTAGTTTGAGGACCCCTGGTCTAAATCGTTGACCTATTATTTCACCATTGTTTAATTCAGTTATACACTTTATAAATAATTCTAAACTCCTTTTCTATCAAGTGAGTTTAACCTATACTACAAAGAATCTAGCATTATCAGCTTCTGAAGAAGCTCTTTTCAGTCAGAAGTCTAGAAGTGATACATTAGGGAATTATTCTCCTAGTTAGAAATTAAGCACTAATCAAAATGTCATGCACAATTCAGCAAGAATGCCAGGGTTAATTATTATTCTTTTATGCAAAGTGTTGTCAAATCTTTAATGATAACTTGTCAATACCTTTCTACTGCTGTATCTTATCCAGCAAAGGAGTGATGACACTGAATGTTCAATAAGGATAAGATTATGAGGACTTTTATTGAAACAATTTATAGTCAACTAAATCAACTCATCAAATTAACTTTTTAACAGATCTGGGAAATGTTCTGGCAGCTGAAGTTCAAAAAAGTGACTCTTCCCACCTTTTCTTTTTGAAACATGTTAGTCAATGGAAAAATAATACATAGGGTATTCAACTTTATTTACATTTTGCTATAAAAAAAGTTCTTGCTAAGTAGAAAACATGCTCTATCACAGTGACCTAGCTTCATATTGAGTTTTGTTTGCATATTATATATTTAATATAATATAACACACATCTGGAGGTCAATCTGTTTGTAGGAGTAAAAATGTGCTGAAAAAAACCAGTTCACCACAAAACATAAGTTCAATGAATCACAAGCTCAGATGTAGTAATGGACCATTATTTGAGTCTACACTGACCATATAATGTAGTTTCAAACTACATTATAGCACAGTATAGATGAGGTCACAGTCAAGGTTTATCTTTTCTTTTTCAGATCCATACCAAACAAAGAGGAACATTCAGTAAGCTAAAGCTCTTCCGCTTGCTTTCTCAGATTAGTATGAGAGCTGTAAATGTGTAACTCTTGTGCTTTCAATTCACCTGTCAATTTCATTTGACTCTATGAATATCATAGGGTTTTTTCTGGCAAGGAATACTCAGAAGTGATTTTGCTAGTTCTTTTTTCTGAGATACCACCTCAGCTACCTGGTCTTCACTGGTGGTCTCCCATCCAGCAACAGCTGTCTGTAAAATAATTAAGCATATCTACTGTTAATTGTTTTCTTCCTCGTCTTTTCAGGGGTTTACATTTAAAAGAGACTTTGGAGACCTTTCTAATTGGAATTTCAGTGGATGGCTACCAGAAGCAAGGTCCGTTGCACATTAATGCCATAACTACCTGTACCTTTTTCTTTAATGTCTTTAATATTACTTTTCAGACAAAATACAACCTGGTGTGCATCTGTAATGTTGAATTAATGTCATTTGATACCACTTTAACTGCCGTGGCACAATGCTATGGAGGTATAGGAGTCATAGACAAGATTTTTAGCTTTCTCTGCCAAATAGTGCCAAATGTCTCACCAACTGCAACTCTCATGATTCCATACATTGAGTCATGGAATTAAAGTGCTATCAAATTACATTCATTCTATAAAATTAATTGCATTTTTATAGTGTTGATGTACAACTAGTCTACTCAGATCGAATGACTGATTTTTCCTTTTTTAAATAAATCTTTTCTGGTCATTAGCACATTATTTCATATTTTCCTGCGTGTTTATTAGGCATGTGCATTCCATAGAATGTTTCTAAACTACTTCCAAAAATAAGGGCACTGTCACTTTGTTTCTAATGTCTTTCTGAATTTTAATGTCCAAAATTTTGGAACTCTTAACAAAACTTACAAATCTTTGTAATTACTTCGTTAATGGCAGTCACGACTGTGCAATAGGGAAAACATCACTGTCAGTGGGGAAACTCCAGGGGTGTCTCTCTCCTGAATTTTTGAGCTATTCTGAGGAAGTTTGCTACAGTGGTAAAACATATTTGCCACTGTTAGCACACCACATTTTGACTTACCCACAAATTTTGGCAAATTTTCAAAGTTTTTATTAAAAGCATTTTTAACAACAAAGGAAATCTGTTCCTGGTTTGAAAATGTTATTTCCTGTTTCATTGTGTGGTCTTTACTTTGAAAGTAGTTGTTCTACTCCAGACACTTTGTTTTTGTGGCAGAAACTGTGTTAAATTGGTGGAGATTCAACAAAACAAACTGTCCTGCTATATGTAGGACAATGTCCCTTGCACAAAGACAAAGTTTTGGCGTGTAATAAAATTTTGTCATGTTTTTATGGTAGAACCAATTAGGAAATGATATTTATAACCCAGGAACAGAAATCATAGTACAGACACCTAGGGACATCTAGACTGACCCCCTTCTTCAGGGCAGAAAGGCACCATCCAAACTCTCCTGACAGCTATTTGCTTCCCCTGTTGAGTTGGAAGAGACCCTCAAGAAACATCCATATAGGTCATTACTTTTTTTTTACAGCCCAGCATTGATATTGGCCCGATTGGCTGAAAGCAAATCAATTTGTCCCCCCAAAAAGCAACAACGGTAATCGCCTTGAGTGTCTCTCTTCATGACACACAACCACATAACTTCAGCTTAGCACAGATTTATACTATTACTTACTTACTTTAGTCTTATTTGCAGATTTAATCATTTTATCATTTGTTGTTGTTCATTCGTTTAGACTGACTCTAAATGGCTGGCGGGCTGCCCCCCACAGTGCCTTTCTTACAGCAATGGTCCAAAGTAAAAGGAATGGTTTTAATCACCTTATGTTCTCTTGCCTTTTCCAAAGTTGCTTAATGCTTGCTTACTATAGTCCTCTTTGTAGGCCACATTCAATCATTTTATTTATTTTATTTAGGCTAACCCAAAACAGCAACTGCTGAGTCCACCTCTCACTTGGATCCTTCAGTCTCATTTGGGTCCTAAACAGCTTTGCATTCTGGGAAATGTAGATTACGGCAGAGCCTTTTTCAATTTTCCATCATTGAGGGCCTGGCCTTCCCTAACTACAGTTAAGATGGCTGTGATTAATCACACTTACAGCACCGTTCTTATGGTGGCACCCATGAAGATGGAGCCAAATGAATGAGATTTTAAAAGCATTTTATGTTATCTTGGCTTTACCAAAGTTTAATGGTTATAGTGAAAATGAAACTGATCTTGGGAGACATCCAAATATTACAGAACATTTATGAAAAAAACGGGTAACTGATTCAAGTTCTAAATCCACCCCCACCCCCCACCACACACACCTTTCCTGCATATCTCAGAAATCACTTTGTATGCACAAATTTAATGAATTTGATACAAGTTCTGATTGTAATCCAAAATTATGCATAAGCCTAGTGCTTATTGTTTAATTCTTTTTGTTACATTTCATATTATATTATTTTTGCTACTCACCTTAAATGCAAGAGAAAGGCTGGGATATATGATCCTAAAATAATTATGAAATCCACTGCTTCAACCCCAGAAATATAATTTTAGTGACCACACTTCTAAATAAAAGCAAAAGTAGTATTTAAAATCTTTCTATCTCTCTCTTTGTTGCCTGCTCTAAATGTACAGTAAATATGAAGACTGCTAAGGTTTCCAGTATGATAAAATATTTCTGTGCAGTCAGCCTCCTCTCTGTGTATGTGTCTCTTTCTGTCTCCCTCTTCCTTTCTTCTACCTCCATCCATTCAGTTTATAAGTGGTCTACCTCAGCTTTTCAGGGCCATCTTTATAGTTCGCTGTGCCTCAAGCAAGAGGAGATAACAGCAAACCAAACAGGGTCAGAGTTGGTATTGCAGGCATTTTTTTGGAATCAGAAATGAAGTCTTCAGTTCAGAGGAAAGGTGTTAGGAGAAGAACCTCTCCGTGTCACAGTGTTTGGCAGAGAGGTTATTAACATCAGTGATGTGCCATGTGTAGTAAGCCAGAGGCACAAAATTGCATCTGTATGGGCAGCACCAGCAGACATGTTACATTTAAAGGGACAGAAGTGACTTTTTGTGGAAGACAAATGAGCTCAAAGAACGTTTGCCCCTATCTGTGCCCCTTCCATTTGGTGTCCCATGTGGACACTTGTTTAGAGTTCCCCTAAGGCTGACCCTGCAGCTAAAGTATGTACAGAACAAGACTGCCTACTGTATGAAAAAGAGAACCAGAGGGTTCAGGCCCCTAATCAACAATGACATTTCTGTTTCCTGACACTGCAGAGTGAGGAACACAAGGTCATGCAACCCAGGAACCTCAAATGCAAACCTGCCAATTAAGAAAAAAAAAACCCTTATTGTTAGAATGGACGGAACAAGAATAGAGAGACGCAAACACATATTAAGTGGATGAGGGAAAGACTACTCCTAAAGAAAAGTTAATAAAACAAGCAAAAGGGATCTCTGTAAAAAAGAGCTTGAAAATGTAGTTCACACTTTTGCCAGAAAAATCTCTGCACATTAATTTTGTATGTTGAGCAGATCACATTAAAGACTCTAGAGCTAGAGCATTAAGAGAAGATGAAGCTGTCAATACTTTTTAATTTGTTTATAACACAAGAATTAATTGTTTTAAGATTACTATCTGTCAAAGGTAGTGGACAGGTGCACTGAACTCATTTAATCCTGCTGCAACCATATTTGAGTTAGCTTCAACTTTCATTCTTGATTCTTAGGTAAATAAAGCTATTTCAAAAGAAAGACTTGAAATCTTTACAGCTCACTGCAGACAGTGCTATTTTACAGTAAAAACTGACTGGCACAACCTGGGGATCACAACCAGACACAGTGAAGACATCTGCCCTTGTGCTATGCTACTCTGCTGCTGAGTATGCATGTCCAATGTGGAACACATCTCACCACAAAAAAAAAAAAACAGTAGATGTGGCTCTTAATGAGACATGCTGCATTATCACGGGGTGTCTGCGCCCTACACCACTGGAGAAATTACACTGTTTAGCTGGTATTGCACCACCTGACATCTGCCAGGAAGTAGCAGCCAATAGTGAAAGGACCAAGGCAGTGATATCTCCAGCTCATCCCTTTGTTTGGGTATCAGCCAGCAGGTGAAACACTTAAATCAAAAAATAGTTTTCTAAGATCTACAGAGACACTTGCTGGAAAACCTCAGCAAGTGAGAGTCCAAAAGTGGCAGGCTCAAACCCAGAACCTCAACCAATGGTTGATACCAGATGAGAGACTCCCCCCTGGGCACACAGAAGGCTGGGCGACTTGGAAGGTGCTGAACAGACTGCGCTCTGGCACCATGAGATGCAGAACCAACCTTAAGAAATGGGGCTACAAAGTGGAATCCACAACATGCGAGTGTAGAGAAGAGCAAACCACAGACCACCTGCTGCAATGCAACCTGAGCCCTGCTACATGCACAATGGAGGACCTCCTTGTGGCAACACCAGAGGCACTCCAAGTGGCCAGCTACTGGTCAAAGGACATTTAATCAACTACCAAGCTTGCAAACTTTGTGTTTTGACTGTTTGTTCTGTTCTGTTAGAAATGTAATACAATGGTCTGGTTGCCCCTGAAACGATAAATAAATTCAGTAATAAACTGCTGTATTCAAAAATTGTGTGATGTATACATGTATTTGACTATGGGTTTGTTGCTGAGAAAGTGCCAACCACAATTTAATGCATGATGGAAACAGTTACCATATCCATTTTCATGTATGATAGACTTCACAAGCAATGTTTAAAGTTTTTGGATACGGGACTGTGGTGCGGCTGTCTGAGTGTCAGTTGCATTAAGATCACTTCTGACAGAAAGGTCATGAGTTTGAAGACAGCCCGGGTCGGAGTGAGCTTCTGACCAATTGTGTACCTTATTGTCGACCTTTGCAACCTGTAAGACAGTTGCATCTGTAAAGTAGGATAATTAGGTACCACCTATGTGTGGGGAGGCTAATTTAACTAATTTACGAGGTCATAAAAAAGACTCCAGCAAAGCACTCCAGCAAAAGCATGCGGGGAATGTAGAAGTACTTCATCAGTGTCGCAGATGGACGATGAAAGCGACAGCTCCCCTGGCAGCCAGAAAAGTTAAATAGCCTCTGACTGTCTGTCTATATGTGTCGTATGTCTTTAGCATTGAATGTTTGCCATATATGTGTACATTGTAATCCATCCTGAGTCCCCTGTGGGGTGAGATGGGTGGAATACAAATACTGTAAATAAATAATAAATACAGAGCTGGCATTCATGTAGGAAACAATACAGTCCCTACTGTAGGTTTTTTATGAGTAGATGTTACTTTGCTTTTCAAAAGCAAAGATAAGAAACATCCTCTGTAAGAATATTCATGATCAACCTCTGTTTTCTGAATAATAACAAATTATCTAGAAATTAGGCTAAGGGAATAAAATATTTCCAATACAATTTCTGGATCCTAATATAAAAATGCAAACAAAATATATACCACCAGCCAATATCTATCATCTATCTATCTCCTGTATAATTTTCAGTTTTTAAATTCTGGTCTAAAAAGTAACTTTTTCTCTACCCTCTACTTTTCTCTGATCCCCCTCATATTTATTTCAATACTTTCAACATGTGCTTGAGAAAGCCAATTCTCTGCTTTTTGTCAAACCACATTTTTCTTTCTTAATTAACAAGCCATTTATAAGTAGCAGAATCCTATATTTGGAAGCAAGTCTTACCCTGGTGAATGGCGTTTCCTCCACAGTGAAGCCCATTTCATGAGTTTATAGTTTACATTCTAATTTCATTAATGTCCCTTCACTTGCTCTTGAACATAAGTGCCTTGCCTCGAGAATAGGTGGGTAAGAAATAATAATGATGATGATGATGATGATTAGCAGTGTAATTGTGAACCCACAATCCTGGTGGCTTCCACACTCTGTTTTAATCTTTAAATTTGAAAGGAGTTGTCCAAAATGCCGAACCTATTTTGTTGGTAAAATTCAAATTAAAACCATTAAATCATTAAAATAGAAGTCACCTGCTGTCACCATTGGGAATCTTCCCATATCTTGGATCTCAGTTTTGAAAAATTGTCTACATGTCCAAGTAGAATGACTGATGTTCATTGAGAATTAATGGAGTTCATCACAGTTAGGTCAAACTAGTAGAATACTTGAAGAAGGCTTTAGGCAGAATTCAGAAATATTACTATTTTTGATATTTGACATAGTGGCCAGAATGTTAAAACAAGACTCTAGCAGATTATAGACCTCTCAGTGGTGGTTGATACCATCAGCCATGGGACTAGGAGGCACTGTTTTGTGCTGGCTTCATTCCTTCCTAGAGGACTGGACTCAGAAGGTGGTGCTGGGAGATTCCTGTTCAACCCTGTAGCCTGTGAGGTTCCTTGGGGTTCTTTCTTGTCCCCCATATTGGCCAGTATCTACATGAAACTGCTGAGTGAGATCATCCGGAGTTTAGGAGTTCTGTGCCATATATATGCAGACAACACCCAACTCTATTACTCCTTTCCACCAAAAGCCAAGGATGCCATCCTGACCCTGAACCTGAGCCTGTCACCAGTAATGGACTGGTTGAGAGCTAATAAATTGGAATTAAATCATAACAAGACAGAGGTGCTCCTGGTCAGTCGAAAGGAAGCTCAGGTTAGGGCACAACCTGTGCTGTATGAAGATACAGGTGTGCAGCTTGGGGGTGATCCTGGACTCATCACTGACCCTGGAGGCCCAAGTGTTGGTGGTACTCAGGAGTGCCTTTTCATGATTAGAGCTGTGTCCATACTGTGAGATGCTGGATCTGGCCATGGTAGTCCATGCCTTAGTTACATCCCATTTGGGCTACTGCAATGCAATCTACCTGGATCCATAAACCTTCTGGGGTGGACTATCCTAATCGGTTCTCCACCCCTGCAGAGGCTTAGAGCCCAAGTAGGTCTAAATTTGACCAGGTAGTAATTGGTCCATGACAAAAGAACTGTAGACAGTTCCTCCACAATACCATCACCGTTATCATATGACAAACAGAAGGGCAGATCTAAACTGTGTAAAGTACTATGGATGGGGCCAGAAATCATTTGAGACAGACCCATGACTGTCATGGTGGCCATGAATTCCTGAGCCGCTCCTGGCAGAACAGCCTCAACATGGATATTAAAGTCCCCTGGCACTATTAGTAGTCGAGACTCAAAACATCAGGACCAAGACCACCCCAGCTAGCTCAAATAGGGAGACCTGTTCTTTCTCAGTTACACATCCTTAGGTAGACACATTCAAATGTGGTCGAGTGTGGGATGGGTCAGATGGATGGAATCCCAATAGATCACTGTGACCCCCCTCCCCTGCCCCCTGGTTCTCGCCTGTTTGCTGCACACAAAAACCTGGTGGACAAAGTACAAAGAGATTTACACATACACATACACACACATGTCCAACCAGGTCCCTGTATTGCAAGTCAATTTGGTGTGCTCATCTAGAATCGGACCCTGGATGACCGTTATTTCACCATTCAGTGACCTGGCAGGAGGCCTGCCACGTTGGTTATCTAGACTATTTGCAGTAGGAGATGGGCCAGTGGTGATGAGAATACTTTTGCGCTCCCTGGGCCATCTCCTCTTCCAGCTACTTCTACTGGTCTGATGGAATTCCCCAACCTTGTGAAATCCCTTCATACCCCTTCTTCAATTTTGATTGGCTACTGGCAGACATAAGGTTGTAACATTGCACAATCCTGGCTTAAAGGCCTAGAAAACCCAGATCCCCCATCTCCCTCCCATAATTTTCCCCTCTAATATGCTCCCATGTCACCTGTGCCTCCAAAATCCAAAAAATCCTCTGAAACAAAATTGGGTGGGATAGTAAGTCCAAGATCTTCTGGGAGGAGGGAGAGTGTGGTATGAGGCCCTTGGAGGAGGGTGACAGTGGTGAACCTCCTTCTAATAACCATAAAAAGTCACTGGCCATGTTTAAAAAGGTTCTAAAACCTATAGATATTTTTGGTTGTAATGACATAAGTGGGATTGCACAAAGGCCCAAAGGCCTAAGTCTGCCTAGTCCACAAGCTTGTCTAGTTCGAAATGGCACAAAAAAGCAATGGCGAAGTTGAAGCTCAGTATAATGCTCAAGACAAAGACAGACTCACCACCCCCATAATGACAGTCCCACTACAAAGGACAGAGGCAAGCAAGGGTGCCACCCAAACACAGGCCCACTAAGTGGCCAACAGAAAATGCCACCTGAATGCTGGCCCACTGAGTGGCTGAAGGAAGACGACAGCAGACAAAATGCTGCCCGGATGCAGCACCATCACAGCTGCGAATGGAAGGAGCCACTGATGGGAACAGCAAGAGGACAAATGGCAGTGGCCTCCAGGCCATGGAGGGAGCCCCACAAAAGTCCCACCAGTGCAGGAATGGAAGCAGTACTAGAGCCGTGGTGGTGGCAATGTGGTCTTTCACCCAGTGATGTCAGCATGTCAGCAAACTCTCATCCGGCTGGACCCCAGTGGCAGCAAGGCAATCCCTTCGCCCAGCTAAAGCTGTGGTGGCATCAATACAACTCCCTGCTTGGCTGGAGCTGCAGCGGCAGCACGATCTCTTGCCCAGGAAAGGAAGGAGTCAGCAGTGAGGGTGGGGAACAGAAGCCAAGCAGCCAAGAAGTCAAGCAATAAGTCCATCAAAGGAGAAGGAACAAAAGGAACCAAGGTAGTGGTCTCACTTATAAGTCTTTAACCACCCTGGCGTTGGTAATGGCAGTGAAATGGCAAGATACGGCATGGTGAGATGTTTCTTTTCTGACTCCCATAAATGGGAACCAAGTTCTGTTTTGGGCTCCAAAGCTCTCAAAAGGGGACCCCAAAACTTATTTTCTTGAATCCTGGTCAATTTTAAAGCGGGGGGGGGGGGGGTAGTCTAGAGGCAGCAGATTGCTATAGATTTAATTCCCTCTTCTCTTCAGCCTCTTAGTATGCCTCCATTCCGATCACCATCTTGAAGATGCTCTTGACATGGCCTATGGTTGCAGTCTTATTTACTAGGAACCCCAAAGCCAGGAACAGAAGAGCTTGCTGGAGATGTTCTGGCCTCTTCTACTCTCCTAGCCCCCAAGAATTTGCTGCCCTCCTGAGAACCAAAATCTGCTGCCCAACACAGTTGCCTCATTTTGCCTTCTGGTAGGATTGGCCCTGAACACAGCACCATTACTTCCTTTTATTCAGCATTACTGCTTATTCTTGCTGCTTATAATGAATCCTGTCCTGTCACTTACATGTATGATGGAAAGAGTGAACCCTTATGGGCAGGAACTGTGACACTTCTGTGTATTAGTGTGTAACAATCTGTTACATCACATGCATGTTTTAATAGTAGCAGAAACACTAGTTGACTTCATGAGAAAATATGAATACTTCAAATTCACAATATAGGAAAATGTCTAATTGCAAAATAAAGTTATAGCATTACCTGTTCCTGAATGTTGATATAAATCAGATTCCAGAGAAAAAGAAGGTTGATAGGAAATGGGGTAATGATTTTCTCCACTTGTGCTTTTAGAAAGATCAGAAGAAGCAGTGCAGAAACCTCTGATAGCTTTATTGCTCTTTGGAAATTGTGCTTGAGTGTTCAGATATGCTTTCTGGTAGAAAAGACTGATGGAACTCCTTGCTCAGGCAGTTGTTATTGCTTAATTCTAAATGGATGGGACTTAATTTTTGTATGTATAATACATAGTTTGTTAGTGAAGCTGAGCCTTGCCTTAAATAATTCAGCACCTTTTTATTATTAAAATGTATCCCTTTCGAAAGGACATCACCATTCCAGCATCTCATTTTATTGTATTACGATAGCCAAAAGCCTTATTCTCTGTGGATCACTCACTAGGTTGAATGCCTTTCACAATAAACTGCTGTGGCCTAGCATCCATCCATCCATCCATGTACTCATCCTTATATCAAAATGATATATGATTTCTTCCATTCAAAGGGAACTCTCCAGAGATGGTGAACAAAATTAAAACTGTAAATATAACAAAATAATGGTAAAGGACAAATTATCAACATTTTAAACCAGTTAGCATCAACTTATGCAAATGAGAGGCCACAGACAAGAAAGTTCTGTTTGTTGTCTCTATCAGTTTCATTGCATTTATGGGCAGATACACAAGCAAGATCCCTGGCATTGATCTGAGACATAAGTAAAGTCAAATTTTGGCTCCCTTGAGCAAATATTTACAAAACTATGACAATCTAGAGATAATGCAGCATCATTTTATATACTGGTAATTTCAAATTGTGTACATGCTGATTTGAGTCTTAAATTTGATTGTTTTCCAACTAGATTAGGCCGATTGAACTCATAGTTAGCTTGATAAACCATGCTCATATAAGTGGCATAATTCAGCAGGTCTACTTTAATTTTCCACTAAAAGATGTGTGTATTATCAAAGAACTTGAGAGCACTTTTTAATTGAAGAATGCTACCTGACCTCAACCTATCTATCTCACAAATAAGTCCAATTTAATTCAATAGAACTTATTTTCACAATCCATGTATTAAATTACACTGCAGGTAATCATTCAGCGGTCTACAAGCACAACTTGCATTAAATTAACAAGAACCATGCATTTTTGAATGTAGATTTGATACCTCACCAAAATTCAGCTTCACTATAAATTTGCACTAAAATTTAAGAGATCTGTTCTACATTCATCCTACTATTAATTACTATGTGGTTATGCAAGACAATAGAAAGAACTATTAAAGACAAATACATGTTGAACTTTAGCATTCAATTCTTCCAAGACAGAATAACATTACAAGTGTCCTTTTTATTGGTCATTAAGAGCAACTCCTCTGTGGGATTTTCATACAAACAGATGTCTTGAAGTGTTTAGTATTTAATTACATACTAGGAGTTAGGAAAAAGTCAGGAAAGATATGCCAGCAAAACAGAATTAAATATGTATTTGAACTGAATTAAATATGTATTTGAACTGAATTAAATATGTATTTGAACTTGCAAGCAACATAAGAGGTGTGAAATTTTGCTTCAGGCTTAGGCGGAACATTTTCTCAAAATGAGCAACTACAGCTGGATGTACACTGCCATATAACCCAGTTGCAGATTAACTTCATTGAACTGGATTATGTGGCAGTGTAGACTCATATAATCCAGTTCAATGCAGGTACTCTGCATTCTTAAACAGGAGGTACATGGCAGTTTAGATCCAGCCTATGTCTTCGTTGAACAGGCAGTGGCTATCCCACATGACTATCACTTGACTGCAAAGCTGGGCCTCCACAGTAGCTCACAGTTCTGTGTGTGTGTGTGTGTGTGTGTGTGTGTGTGTGTGTGTGTGTGTGTATATATATATATATATATATATATATATATATATATTCCTTAATAGTCATAAATCACTGGAATCTTCAAAAGTCTTCTGAACATGTAGCTTGTCAGATTGTTTCAGAGAAGAGGTCAGACAAATAGGGATGGACGCTAAAGGAATCTTGTTTTATGGATTAGAATAGTATTTAAGAGCAATATATCTCAACTCCTTCATTTGGAAAACGTGCCTCCTATGTCTGGACTTCTGGGGGAACTAGTATTTCAGTCATTTACTGAATGTGAATGTTGTTTTAAGTCATATTAAATGTGTTGACGGGGGGGGGGGGTGTTGTTATAGTTTTGTGTGATTTGTTTTATATTTATGTACCATTTTTACTGGTTGTATGTTATATGTGCATCCTGCAGTGCTTGAGTTGGACTCTAGTTTGATCGCAGTTCCAAGAGAGGTGACCGAGGCATCTGCTTGTCCAGTTTTGTGGGATTCCTTCTGGCTTGTTTGTCCTGAGGACGTGGAGGTGGCCCTTAGGGCAGTGAGAGCTGCTACATCGGCTCTGGACCCTTGCCCGTCTTGGCTAATTAAATCGGTCAAGAATCGTCTGATTGATTGGTTTATGTTAATCATCAATACATCGCTGGAGCAAGGAATTTTTCCATCAGGCTTAAAACAGGCAGTGGTTAGACCACTCCTGACAAAGACCTACCTTGATTCCACGGTCTTGAATAACTATAGACCAATCTCAAACCTCCCTTTCCAGGGCAAGGTGTTGGAGCGGGTGGTCGCTGCTCAGCTCCAGGGTTTCCTGGATGACATCAACTACCTGGACCAGTCACAGTCTGGCTTCAGGCCTGGCCATGGCACTGAGATGGCTTTGGTCGCCTTGGTGGATGATCTCCTCAGGGAGCTGGACAGGGGGAGTGTGACCCTATTGGTTCTCTTGGACATCTAAGAAGAAATGGTTATTGTTAGTAAGATAATGAATTGTCACTCACATACACTTACAATGGAACTATTGTCCCACAAAAGGGGAACCTAAAAGGATCAAGGCCAACACAAACATATTGGGATTACAGTTTACCCATCCCTTTGCTACAGAAGTATGAAAAACAATATGGGTATCTCTCATCACATCTAATCCAAATAAACAACAATTTTGTATTTTCTTGTTCTGTGGATAGATATCTCTTCAGGAGTGTGAAGTAATGGCAGATTCGGCTGAATAAACCCCTGGCATGCAAGGTTGTGTGTGATCCTTGATCATTGTAAGTTAATGAACTGTGGGTCCCATAATTAGACAAAGACATGATATAAATAAAATAAACTATTTTTATTTAGAGATTTCTAACATGAAGAATGAAAATGGGGCACAAAAGTCCACTACTAGTAGTTTTGACAGTGCTCATTCACCTATTCTAGATTTTATTTAAAGCAGAGGTGGACAATTAGGCATTAGGAAGTACTTTCTGTTGGTTGTAGTTGTTTGATAGTAGAATGCAGTGTTCTAGGTGATGGTCAGCTGCAATTCACTTGAGATTTTAAAGTAAAGGTCTAAAAATTGTCAGGGTTGGAGGTTGATGCAATAGATGAAACTTGGGTTGCTTTCTTACTCTCCAGTTCTAAGAATCTGTAGCTCAAAGGCAATATACAACCCTTGGCCTTACTTTTTGCAATGCTCACCATCTCTCAATTCTTTCTGTGTGGTCCCTTCCTATGCCAGATGTGACCAAGAGAAGACCAACAAAGAGAACAGGAAGCAAGCAGGCTGTTACATGCATAGGTTTGAAGGTGTGGCAGCTACAGAAGTGTAAAGTCTTTTGAAAAGATGCATTGCATTGAGTTCCAAGCTCGCACATATACCAGCTTCTGTTATCCTTTACCAGATGCTGCTGAGAGAAGGAAAAGAAACAGACTAGCAATGAAATAAGTGGTTGGGCATTCCCAGAAACTCAGTCAGAGTGAGCAGGGACCTTCTTCCTTACTCCGTTTGTAAGATGCGCTGCTGTTTCTCACACTGGGCAACAAATAAGATATAGGGATGAGAAGAAGGAAGGAAAAAGAGAATTGGATGGCAATATTATATAGGGTGGATGAGGTGTCTGTGAGGGAAAAATAAGACTAATGCAGATCTTAACTGAAGATGATTACTATTCTAAATTATTTTTTCTCTTCTTTTTTTGGAACTAAAAGTTTTCCTACTCCTGCTTTAAAGTATCCCTTCACAGATCTGGAACTAATACATGTAGATGAAAGTGTTGCCTAATAAAGATGGACTGTTAGTCTTTAGCATTCACAAAATATTTAAAACTGAGAAAATCACAGCATTGTTTAAAGCCCAAGAGAGAGTACATTCAGGTTTCCAGACATCACTTCTCTGTATTTTGCACAGTTGTACATTAATTATTAAAATACTTTAAGACTTACCTCAGTGCAAATACTGTCTTCACTTGATACAGAAGTTAGGAAATTTATGTGAATCTTAACATCTGGCAATAAGAATGTTCTAATGAGTTACTTTTTAAAGGAATGCCTGTCTGCCAGAGGGAGTTGAGATGAAATTAAACACATTAGCACTTTTCTGGATTGTTTGGGAGTATTTTTATAAGGAAGGTATGATTCGTGCAAGCTGTAAAAAAAGTATTAACACCTTAGGAAGATGAGAATCATATGAAATTAATATGACTTATACAGGAAGACAAGTACCTGTAGAGAGAAAATGTCAGAATATGTACTTGAAAAAATGAGCAGTCCTAACTCTAAAATCACTGATTTTTGATGAGGAGAAAGTCAATACTTCCATTCATAAAATATAAATGTGTATTTTTGTCAATGGATCATCCTGTAACAGGCATTTTATTCACATAAAAAGAAACATTCCTGGCTCTGACTAATGGAAGGGCAGAGGTGTCATTTCCACAATTTTCCTCTCTTCCTTGTTTTCCTCTCTTTCCTAAATTTTATTCTGGAGCCTTTGGGCTCCTCTAAAACTGCCTGAAGATGGTTTAGAGGTATAAAAACAAATAAAAACAATCTACCCTCTTCTTTTGGAAGAAATGTCCATTGGCTACCTTCTGTGAAAGCAACCATTTAGATTTAGTTAAAAGTGTATCTCAACACAGCCAATTTGAGTGTCTTATATTCTATTGGATAAACTTATGGGTTGATGTACTCAGAATTCTCTACCAGAGAATTTTAGGTCCCATCCATGTAGGCATTAAAATGCAGTTAGAATCCAGCTTGAGGTCAGGGAGTCTACAAATCCAACTTCCATTCAGCCAGAAGCTGTGTCTTTAAAAAAAAAACTTACTGGAAATTCCAGATTACATCATAAAATGCACTGAAGTCAATCACTATGTAAATGGTGCAGCATTGCAAAGTGGAAGAAGCATTTGAAACACTTGTTAGAACAAGGTTAAATCTGTAGGTGTTGTAGAAGGAACCTAGACAAACAACTCAGGGGGAAGGTGGACAAGCACATTCCCAGGCAAGAAAAGGGCAGCATTCCCATTTGTCTGACACTCATGCAGACAAATTCTGTTTTCAACTAGCATATTTACTGGAGGGGCCAAGAAAAGATACTCCTGGGTTTGGATAGATCCAGATCATTGGAGCTTTATGGACTCCATTGGCACTTGTAGCTGGTTCCCAGGGTGGCTGTGTAGACATTCCAGAGGAAACCAGACCACATCCTGATTTGGAGTAAATGGTTGTGTAGAAGCACCCAATTCCTCTGAAGTACAGTACTAGATCTTTCAAGAAGAGAACACATCAAACTACAATTCCTAGAATTCATAGGAGAAAGCTATGCCAGTTAAAATGGTATTGAACTTAACTGTGTGGCATAGATATACTGTCTCTATTACAACCTATTACGTTCTCATCAACTTCTATTCATTACTATCCACAATGCTAGAAATGTCTATGAACTTCAGTAGGAATGTACTGTATTCTCTTGTTCCCCACTGAATATAAACATTTTATTTCATCTATGAAAGCAATGATTGGCATAATTTATTCAAGACTAGATTGCACTATAACCACATTTCCAAGTTAGAGCTTTGATTCTTCCAAACCCTTTACAGAAGGATAATCGAAAACATATCCCATCATCCACCTGAAGATCTGATTAACCACTCAAGTATTCACTGCAATGTTTAATTTTAATAAAGTTATGCTCTATTCCACCCATTTCCCAGTCTTCTAGACACATCATATTTCTATTGACTTCTAGTGTTCTGCCAGCAGAAGGTGAGTGTCTGAATTTGCCCATTGTAGACAAAGATATCTTTAAAAATGCAATCCATCTGTCTTATATGTATTGTTCATCCACTTATTTGGCCATCTCTGGCTTGAAAGTAATTTTTTAAAATTCCAAAAAGCAAAACTTGATTTTATCATTTTATAAGGCACATTATTTTATTACACCATTATATTTGATAGGAATTGATCATCTACAGATTTTTTGTATCCAATAGAGGTTCTGGAACAAAACCCCAATGGATACCAGGAACAAAATGTCTCAATTGTTTTTTTGTTTTTGTTTTTTAAAAAATCTGTAATTGCTCACCATCAGGAACACAGTGAACCATATAAATATTTTTATTATTATTAAACATCACAAATCCATTTCACTTATCTTTTTTGGGGGTTGTGATCTGTGTGTGTGTGTGTGCTTAGCTTGCCTCTTTGCAAAGTACCAAACCATGAAAAACCATGAAAAGTGGTTCTGCAAATAGTCACAAACTTTAAAAAAGGTTTGTTTCCAAAATGATAAAGTGGTCATAGTTAGTTATAATGATCTCTGCAGAACCATGAGGTTTAGCAATGCACCTTTAATAAATCCCTCATTAGGAAGTGAATTCTAAGTAGTTAAACAAACAAAACCCCAGCATGGTTTCTAATTGAAATATTGTGTCTCCCATGCTATTTAGCAATCTGTAATTTCAGCTGATTTAAGAATCTTACATCAGAGCTCTAAGTATGCAATTAGCATTGGTTTAAATGATAGCAACATGCTGTAAATAAGATGCTTAATTGTGTTTGCAAGATTAAAATTCAGTCTCGTTCCCACCCCACCCCCCCACCCCCCACCTCAGTGCCCCAAGTCAACACCTTCTTTCTTTGGTGGCAATGTGGTATATTCACATTGCTACCTCTAAATGAATGTCAACTTGTTTTACCTCGACTGGAGCCGATCGATACTTCATTAGGCTGAATTGTCTTGTGCCCATGCAACCTTGAAGCTGTAGCTTAATTACCACCCGTATTATGCAGTGGCTGCAAAAGCTGGGCTCAGCTGTGTCTGTCCTGAACAAAAGCCACATGCTTACCTATGTTTGGGAAAAAACATACTTCAGAACAGATGCCATGGAATATTCAATGAGTTGACAATTCATGATTACAAGACTCTCTTTCATAATGTGGAAACTTTCCCAGTTCATGTCCTAAAAGCCTTAGACACCCTGTAGAACCCTGCAAGACCTTAAACATTGTGCTACTTTTCAGCTATAGGAGCAGAAGCAGCATTTGTAGTAGGACTTGTGTTTTTTTCTGACCCATAGTTGATTTGAGATAATTTTTAAATTAACAGCAAATATAACATTTGTCTGAAAGAGAAGACAGTGGGAAGTGCAGTCACGTGGCAATCATGACAAATGACATCTCTCGTCTAAGAGTCATGTTTCCTCACTAGGCTGATTTGTCATCCTCATTTTTGACATTTTTCATCCTGCTATGAAATCACATTGACAGAATAAGATATTTCAACACTTTACTGTGGGCCACGAAAGATGGCTCCTTGCCTCCATTTATTTTTTGTTTTATGGCTACACATTTTGATTTGTAAGCTATTCACTGCTGAAGTCTGAACTCCCTTCCATTTGCAAAATGAAAAGTTTGCTCTATACTGCAGCTGAATGGCAGAGAAATGGTTTCACTGACATAGGAACATGCTGTGACATGAATGAGAATGCAACCACCTATTCAGTGAGTTCTTTGCCATGGAATAAGGTGCCATGGAATAAAATGAGAATTGTCATTAAATAATAAAAAATAAGTTGAACCAAAGAGCTGGACCTTCCTAATATATAAAACATATATTAATCTCTACAGGTTAACAAGAAGACCAGGGTTAATAGGCACTCTGTCCAATTGTTCTGGCACCCTGTTCAATGCATTGTTTTCATCATCTACAGTTTCCAGACCACATAAAACATAAGACAAGTAGTTTATTGACTACAGTGACCAGTTTGTTTTTGTACTGGAGCTATTATAGGCATTTCTTATCAATGAGGTCACTTGGGTTTCTATGGGCAATAATGAAAGTACTCAAAAAGGAAATATCTGTTTCTCTTGGAGAAGTGCAGCTCTGTCTAGAACAGACATGGACCTTAATACATGCCTGTGAGGAATGACCTCCCATTTATACAATATTTTATTAAGATACCTCCTCATGTTATTGACTTTAATCTAATCCATCAATGCATGTGGATACACATTTTTATTAAGTTGTTATGGCTGTTATCAGCATGTTGTTCCCCTTCTCATCCAGAGTCCCCTAATGTTTATTCCCAATATATATGTTAAATATCTGCCATTATGCCAGTGCAATGCCATTTAGTACTATTTTCTGGCATCATTCCTCAAAAAGGAGTGGAAACAACATAAACTGACAGAAGCAGCTTATGAGGGTTAATTGTTTTTTAATCATTTTTTTATTTTTATTTGATTTATATGTGATTTTTATCCCAAAGTGAGACTCAAAGTGGCTTCCAAATGGTAAACAATTAATGAAAAGTTGGAAAGTTTGTGAGTATATTGAGCAAATTGATAACAAATCAATTTAGAGAGTTGTAGAAGTTTCTCCTTTTGTTTTGTCTTGTCACAAATACATCATTATTATAGATTTTAAAATATTTATTATTTGTTGTCAATACTTTCTGAAGTGCCTGATATCCTGTTAGATTTCAAATGGTCTACATGCAGTGGTTCTCAACCTGTGGGTCCCCATTTGTTTTGGTCTTCAACTCCCAGAAATCCTAACAGCTGGTAAACTGGCTAGGATTTCTGGGAGTTGTAGGTCAAAACACCTGGGACCCACAGGTTGCGAACCACTGGATAAAAATGACATTTGGATAACACAATGTATCACACTACCCATCTCTTCACCAACAATTATATCCAATGGATCTCTTTCATATACCAGTGAAACTGAGAGACAACAAAATCATAAATGCTAACAGGGAGCCAATAAAACCCATTTTAAAAGCCCAAGAATGAGAGTATCGTGACCTGAAATGTAAGGGATTGTAGGTGCCAATCTGACATAACAGTTGTAGAGGATCCAAACTCTTTAATCCTAGAATTCCAGAACAACAATAGAATCAAGAGCCATAGTAGTTTGATAGCCAAGACACATTTTACATGGAATAGCATCCAGAAATCAGCCGCCCCCCCCCCCCAAACTGTATGCATTGGTACACTTTTCATGAAGACATTGTCTTGTTATGTACATTGTGAGAAATTGATCACTGGGCCAGGAAATTCTACTTTGCTTCCTGCTCTGTCAGATAAACCACTCTTTCATTTCAGTCAAGGTTCTAAAGCAAAAGGCCCCAGGGTTGGCCAAAAATCCCATAAATATCAAGGGCTACCATAAGCGAAAATATATTTCCTTCTGATTATAAATGATGGTGACTAAATCAATCCATCCTGAGAAGGATATAAAGAAGAGTGCTGTTCTGAAATGTGTTCTAAAACTTTTGCTCAATGCACCACTCAAGCCATATCTTTCCACATTTGTCTGTGTCTTTGTCCAAGATAATGTGATATTTCTCACTGTCATTATACACAATAAGCAGTGAATGTGCTTGCTGAACAAAACTTTTTTAAAAATCTATACAGTTCAACTCTTAATAAGGAAGAGTTTGAAGAGATGTTCTGTTGAAAAGTGAAACTTATTAAGTAAATTGTGAATACTCTCATAATTCTAGGCACCTGTGGATTATTGAGTGTATAAGGCATAGCTTATGCTGAACGCAGGGCTTTTATCATCTGTCATTTTCTTCTTCCCAACTGCTTCCTGGCTCATTTTGCTTTTGCTGATGTATGAAATGAGCTCTAAAAGCATATATAAAGGGCTGTAAATAGAATTGTCTCTTATGGTCATCTCGGTAATGCTACCTGTGAACTCTTGCAGTTAATTGGAATACAACTGGTGCCAAATCTGTTTGCAGACAGTGGGGAGTAGAAACTTACTGACTCTTTTTAACATCATCTTTCATTGAATTTGTCTCTCCTCAGCTTTTTATTTGAGGGGTTTGAAAGAGTGGATCTGAGGACCAGCAAGTGAGAAAAAGCAGTCATGATTAATTTGTAAAAAGCAGGGTGTTTGGGTTTAGGATAAGGAGAACGTTATGCCATTTCCCACACAAACCTTGGCCCTTAATCCAAAATGTGCAACTAAAGTCTTAGTAACTTTGTGATAAAGTTTGCTTCCAAGAGAAAGGACTATACCTTACAGACAAACCATGTGATTGTATCACTTTCTTTCCAAGATGCTCCCCCCCCCCCCCAAGTCCATTTAGCTGAAAGTATAAAAGACCTTTATTTAGGACCTTGGAACTCAAAGGTTTAAAGTATGTATGTTTTAATATTACTTTTAATTGTGGCTGCTTTGCAATAATTGTATTGTTGTTTGTTCTAACTTTTAAAATGGAATGACAAGGTGCAGAAAACAGCATATGCCCTGCCACTAAATTTTGGAGGGGCTTGCTTTTCTCTTCCCCCCCCCCCGCCCCCCAAATTGGCCCTGCACCCTAGGGAGAAACAGGGAAATTTCACCATATCTTCCCCTAGGTCTTTAATGTTCAGGAAATGTTGGTTTTGAAACAGTACAAATACCTTCAAAGTTGTCTTCTCAGTCAATACTATATTCTCAGCTTATTGTTATATCTTTAATGGCTCTCTGTGCATTCTTAATGCCAAAATTCCACTTAGCACTCTTACATGCCCAATTGCTCCAACTTATTCTTAGATGTAAGGCAGACTGCTTGAACCACTACATTTTATGACCATTTTGGAAAGGGGACATATCCCAGGATTACTAGTTTCCTTCACTGTAGGTAGCAAATAATCTTAGGTAAACAAGGTAACACGAATAGGAGCAAGAAACAGGGAAATATTCATAAGAAAAAAAACAGAATGTGATGAATCTTCTGATAGTAGCACTATCAGTTTCACCAAGAAGGCTTGTTGTTGTTGCTGCTGCTGTTGTATTAATTCACAAACTGGGATGAATGGGACAAACACAGTTGAAAAACACCATAAAATAATAAATAAAAATGGACAAAAGATATTACTAAAGTACAATTATAATACTCATAGAACAAAATAAAATTAAAATGAATTTATTAAGAAGAAGGGGCAAAGGACTGGACTGTCAAATGTGGACAAAATCAAGTGAGAGGAGGGGAGGAGAAATATTTTTTCTGTGTTAGTCCAGATTCCCAAGCCTGCACAACCTGCGTCCTTCCAGGTCTTTGGGACTCCAGCTCCCAATGCCAGCTTGTCCAATGGGCAAGAATTATGGGAGCTGAAGTCCAAAACACCTGGAGGGTCACAGGTTGTGCAGGCCTGCCATATATCAAAGGGGAAGTAGGATTATTTATTGGGAGGAGGGACAGGGTTGTCCCTGATTTAAAAAATCCTTCTACTTTCTCAATTACACCATCTGCTTTTTTTTAAAAAAACTCATTTTGATTAAATTATTTTGTACTTAAAGCTTTTATGTGTATTATGTTCTTAAAAGATTGTGGACCATCTTAACTCCCATATTGAGAGAAGTGTGGCATATAAATAAATTAATGAAATGAATAAACAAAAACATCAAAAAAGAGATATGAGATATGAGCATAGACAATAAGAAGTCTCTGTTTTGTTTTGTTATGTGTGTGTGTGTGTGTTTGTCTGCATAATTGTTCATTTCAAGAAATAGCCAATAAGATTAATAAACCGCCTGCTCACCCTTTCATGTAAAATTCTTGAGATTTGAGTACCGAGTGCTTAATTGGGGGTGTTCATGCTAAATCTGCCCATTTGGGCGATACTCTTGTTTGTGATTTTGGAACCTAAACAACCAAGCAGCTATAAGAAGGAACTCCAAACAGATGCAGAATAGCTGACAAATGACAAATGAACCATCAGCCCCTCAGTCCCAGGAGGTAGAAGTGGAGAACCACACCTGATTCACTTTACAGTGAAATATATATCTGTATAGGACAACTGTGAGACTGGCTCAATTAATTAAACACTTTTATGATAGAACACATGTTTGAAAGATGGACCTTACTGTTTGACTACTGAAACAACTGCCTTCAGTGGCAAATCTTTGAGGGCAGCAGTAGAATTTCCTGAAATAGTTCTTTCTGATCCTTTTGTCTTGAAGAATAACTTTGTGGGCATTGCAAAGTTTATCCTGCACCTCCTGAAAAGCCACTTCAAATACACTGTCCCTTTGACCACACAAAATTATGATCCGAGTCACAATGCAATCAACTCTGTATATTGAATGAATAGGTTACCATCTTAACTTTTATGTCAAGAAAATTAATGCTTTGGCTATGGCTTTCTGTACTGACAGAACGATGCATGTTAAGTTGTATAACATCTGAAAGCAAGGTACTAATCTTTGGTGTAAATCTGAAATAGTAAATGCTGACGGGTCACAATGTAGTAGACTGCAAGGAATCTGTATGAGGTTTATTATGGTGAGATGGTAATGCTAGCAATCTCTTCCATATCGATTTAAGAAACATTTTAAACAATAGGAGAGGATTATGTGCTCTCACTCTGTTCCCTATGGCACAATGACTCTGATGGTTTAGCTATAAGGTTGTAGCACATAAGTAAAATCAAGTCATGTTCTCAAAGGCTATAGTGTAATCACAGAGTAAAGTCCTAATGCATTTGACTTTTGAGAGTATCTTTTCTTTTGATAGTATGAAAAAGGATTGGAAGACATTCTTAAATAGCCAGTTGCATTTCCCATCGTTTCATTACTGTTGCTGCTGTGTTGTGTCAATTAATTTATCCAATCAAGTAATTAAAACTCAATAACTTAAAAGGAGATTTTTATTTTTAAAAGCCAAAACACAATGTTTTAGAATAAAAATCAGTTTAGTTGGCAATTCTTGAATGAGTGCTTGCTTACATTGCCCCTAAACTATATATTAGCTGCAAATGGATCATGATCAGTCTTCATGAGGCACAGCAGCTTCCAATTAATATCCTGGATTTTTTTTTCTTTAAGCAAGCTTTGCCCTACTTTGGAAAAGTTGTGAAACACTCCAGAGTTTGCTTGAAACTCCAGTGTATCTGGGACCTTGGGCCATCAGGACAACAGGATCCGGTCTGATTAGGTCGATTCTCTGTTCAGACGGACACAGCTCTTTCATTACAATTTCCTTGCATTGATCAGCACAGGAAATGAAACATGTCCATGCTGCCCTCTCCACTTTTAGATTGCTGTGGAGCCCTGGCCACTATAGTTACCTCTGCTTGTGCCAGAATGAGGCACCTAAGCAACTAAGCAGTAGAGGAGGAGATCAATTCCCTCCTCATTCTTACTGGTTGTGCAGACATTATGTTCTGACATCAACAGAGGCATTCATAGGCGTCAGGAGCTTGGGCAGAGCTCTGTGGATGGCTAGAAGCACAAGATGACAAAAAGGAGGTAACAGCCCAGTGGGGACTGTTGTAATTCTGGCCTGTCTGAACAATGGCTCTGGACTAGATTTACCCAGGTGTAAATCTAGATAATTTTGTTTAATTATGTTTTGTTCTACATGATAGTAAGTATGTGTGCAGGACGGGGGTCCAGTTTGGGATCACCATATGGAAAGAGGGAAAATTTAAAGCTATCCTATTAATAGTTCTTTTTGAAACTTACTTCCCACCACAAAAAGGTGGTTTAAAAGCAGGGGAAACACCTGTGGAAGATTTTATTTTTATTTTTTTAAATTCTGTGTAAAGGATTTTGCAAAGAAAACAGCTGGATTGGAAAGATTATTCCACTTGTTGTGCATGATCATGTCAATGTAAACTGGGCCCCCAAATGCTTATTTTCAAATTTTTAAACCAACAAACAGTCAAGAGGTTCAGCAGCGCATTCTGTAATTAACTTAAATGTAATTTGATTCAAAGATACTGCCCAACATGGTGCATACTGCTTGTATTATTTAAAGAGGAGGAAGGGTATAAGTTTGAAAATAGTTGACTTTCTCATGGACATATTTATACAGATTTTGAATTGATCAGTAACATTGGTCCTGTGTTCATAACAGCCCTGAAATGTAATATGAAATTTAATATTACTGTTTTAAACTTTGTAAACTTATTAACAAATGCATGCTCAACAAATCAGTATGATCTATTAAATAGAATTCATTTATTTACAATGAAACCCCATCCCAAAGCTGTAGGTAGCACTTGATCGTGTAACAAATTTAAATGTTACATAAGTACTAGAGATAGATGTTTCTCTTTTATTGCTGAGTTTTAACTGATTGTTTTTTTATTTCTAATTTAATCAAGATTTTGGTATGAATTCAATGAAGTAATACTTCTGGGCATTCTGGGCATCTTTTTTTTGGTAAATATGTGAGCTAAAAACTCATTGAAGACATGAAATCATGAAATGCATTAAAAGTGAAATCCTAAAATCGCTGGGGCAGCATTTCAGGGACTATGAAATAGGTCAGAATTTTCTCTTTAAGGTAGGAGACAGGACTTCAGTTCCAAAGAGTCTCCATAGACTCTTCAACGTTGGCCACTATCAGCAGGCTTTGGGCTAGCTATTATTATTATTATTATTATTATTATTATTATTATTATTATTCCCTGCCTCTCCTCATGGCTTGAGATGGATTACAAAACATAATAAAACACACAATAGTTAAAAAAAAATACTCTGTAGAATACGCTCCTAAAAGTCGCTCCTAAATGTGATGCTTAAATGATGCAGAGTATGAAAGTGCACAGCAATCTATATAAATAGCAATGTAATGTTCATTTGTGGGATTAACATAACTCAAAAATCACTGGGCGAATTGACACCAAATTTGGACACAATACACCTATCAGGCCAACGAGTGACCATCACTCGAAAAAACACTGAAAAACACAGCGGAAGAGACTTAAAAAGCCAAAAAAATGCATTACAATGCATGTGCAAAACCACATATATACACATATACACAAATATATACACACACACACATATACACATATATACACCCACAAAACACATAAACACAGACTGGGCCACAGTAATGCATGGCAGAGGATGGCTAGTACAAATTAAAAGCTTTAAACAAGGATAAGTAAAATCAGGGGATACTTTGAAATAGAGCTCATAATGCATATCAGGTGTAAACCACATCGCATGGTGAAACAATGGGCATTCACGTGCCTTGAAGTGGGAGAAGTTTTCAAAAGGAAACAATCTTCCATGGCTAAGAAGCTGCAAATACCGTGGACTCTGGAACTGGGTAAGAACCAACCTCTCCGATGCAAGGCACTGCCAAGGTCTCGACCCAGTTCCAGGGCTTCATATGTAATCACCCCATATTGAAATCACTTCCTCCCCTGCCAGTTTCATTCCTCCTCATGTGGTCAGTGTAGAAGTGTCCATAGTTTCAGAAGAATCTGTTCTTTCTGATTTAGAATATGAATTGGATTCCTATATATTTGTATGGCATTACTTATTTCATTTCCAATGAGCATGCTTACATGTAATATAAAAATGGAGTTTGTTTTAACTATGGATTTAACGTTTTAGGGACTCAGCATATAAACAAAGAAACCACATTCTATACACTCTAGTTCCTTAATACTACAGCACCAAGTTCTGTGCAGAGTGGACTTGATAGGCTTTTCCAGGCACACCATAAAGCTTCTTCCTCGACCATTTGACAAGACTCCTGTGAGTGGTTTAAGATTTTAAGTGGTGATTAAGAGTGTAGTATTTTACTACTAAGACCTTAAAGAGTAAGAATATATATGTGTGTGTGTGTGTGAACTGTTCTTTTCTCCAAGTCCTCTTTAGATAATAATGAAACATTTTGAAAATGGACAGGAGAATTAAACATCCTCTGATCAACAAAACGTCATTCAGATCAGAAGTGTAGGTGGTGATGATGATGAATTGCCCATCCCAGAATTCCCTCTCCATGAAGACATGTTGAGAGCACAACTTTGCTTTTAGCAAATTACTCTACTGATTTCTGCTATCCCGTACTTAAATATTTGTTTTTTTCATTCTTTATTTTCATTTTTTCACCCTCCCTCTCTTTGTTCTTCTTTGTTACAGTTCTGGTCCCGATTTAAGCTTTACTTATGATTCCACAGTGCAAAACATCTATCTGAGTTTTGAATCAAATACTTATACCATTAAAAGTGAGAATTGTAACAAATAAATAAATAAACAAATAATGTGAAACTCTCAACAGAGATGGAGCCAGAATGTCCAGGTACAATTGTTCCCTCAGGGCTGTCATGCCATACCTCAGGCAGAAAAAATGTGAAACATATGATGTGACTGCAATTGTTTGAAGGCCTACAGAAAGAAGAAATCACATATGCAGCTGTGCTTCTTTGTGTTTTATTGAAAGAAGAATAAATAACCTAATAAATATGAAAATTGGGGTTGTTGGGATATAACGCATACAGACCAAATGAAAGTTTCTCTGTAACAACTCCACTAGAAATACCTCAGCTATGCTGGGCAATACTCTTCTTTGATGAATTCCTAGTAGGTCATATTCAAATGGGGAAAAGGTAGGGAAGTTTCTCAAGCTGTGGTTGCATCTGGAGATGCACAAAAGAACTATTATACTGAGAATGTCTACTACAGTAACGCTAAAGCCCCATCTCCACTGCCATATAAAATCCAGATTATTTGCTTTGAACTGGATTATATGGCAATGTAGACTCATATAATCCAGTTCAAAGAAGATAATCTGGATTATCCATTTGATTATCTGTATTATCTGTCAGTGAAGATCTAGACTAAGATGCCAACTACAGTAGCCACTTCTTCAAAGTAAGGGCTATGTAAGATGTAATGTATACTTTTCAGAAGACAGATTAAAGAATAGACAAACAGGGCCATAAATAAATGGACAGAACCATAAATAAAGGAGCAGGCCCCCAAATAAAGGAATAGAGTCATACCATATGCTGTTCTATGAGAAATTAGGTACCCGTATCTTGGATAGAACATCATTATGGATGCACTTGAACACTCTGATACTGTTTACACAATCGCTCCCGAACGTCCCCTCTCGTTGCATAGAGCCACACCGACTCCTTGGTTTACCGAGGAGCTGGCTGTGATGAAGCGCTGGAGAAGGGTTCTAGAGTGCATCTGGAGGAAAACTCACGATGTATCTGACCAACCACGGGCTAAAGCCACTATTAGGGCTTATACCACGGCTTTGCGAGCAGCCAGGAAAGTATTCTCAACTGCCCACATAGCATCTGCAGCAAAGAGACCATCGGACTTGTTCCGAGTCGTTGGGGAGCTCCTCCGGCTTCCCAAGGTTGAGGAGCCTCCTGATGACTTGGCAACTCAGAGCAGCAATTTCGTGCACCATTTTGCAGGCAAAGTTGCTTAGATACGCCATGAGCTGGACTCCAGTTTAAATGCAGTGCCAGATGAGGTAACCGAGGCACCTGTCTGTTCAATCTTATTGGATTCTTTTCATCTTGTTCTTCCTGATGACATGGAAGGGATCCTTTGGACGGTAAGGGCGACCACTTGCGCTCTGGATAAGGATCCTGGCTAGTGAAGCTGGCCAGAGAAGGGTTGTTGGAATGGTTTGTTGCAATAATAAATTCTTCATTGGGCCAGGGGAAATTCCCCTCCTATCTTAAGCAGGCAGTAGTAAAACCTTTATTAAAGAAGACCTCCCTTGACCCGACCGTGTGTAACAACTACAGACCAATTTCTAACCTCCCTTTTCTGGGCAAGGTTCTGGAGCGGGTGGTTGCCTCGCAGCTTCAGGGATTCCTCGATGACACCGATTTTCTAGATCATTTGCAGTCCGGCTTCAGGCCTGGGCATAGTACCGAGACGGCTTTGGTTGCCTTGGTGGATGACCTCCGCAGGGAACTGGACAGGGGGAGTGTGACCCTGCTGGTTCTCTTGGATATCTCAGCGGCTTTCGATACCATTGACCATGGTATCCTTCTGGGAAGACTTGCTGGGATGGAACTCGGGGGCACAATTTTACTGTGGCTCCGGTCCTTCCTGGAGGGTCGTTCCCAGTTGGTGAAGCTGGGAGACTCCTGCTCGGATCCCTGGCCATTGACCTGTGGGGTCCCACAAGGTTCTAATTTGTCTCCCATGCTATTTAACATCTACATGAAACCACTGGGAGAGGTCATCTGGAGTTTTGGAGTACAGTGCCACCTCTATGCAGATGACACCCAACTCCACTACTCTTTTCCACCAGAGTCCAAAGAAGCCCCTCGGATACTGGACCAGTGCCTGGCCACTGTGACAACCTGGATGAGGATGAACAAGCTGAGGATCAGTCCTGACAAGACAGAGGTCCTCCGGGTCAGTTGCTCATCTGATTGGGGTATTGGGTGGCAACTTGTACTGGACAGGGTTGTACTCCCCCTGAAGTCACAGGTCCACAGCTTGGGGGTCCCCCTGGATTCAGTGCTGACGCTTGCTGTGCAGGTGTCGGCGGTGGCCAGGAGGGCCTTCACACAGTTAAAACTCGTGCGCCAGCTGCGACCATACTTCGTGAAGTCTGACTTGACCACTGTGGTCCACGCCTTACTTACCTCTAGACTGGATTACTGCAATGCGCTCTATGTGGGGCTACCCTTGAAGATGGCCCGGAAATTACAACTTGTCCAACGCTCGGCAGCCAGATTAATAACTGGGGCGACTTACAGGGAGCATTCAACCCCCATGTTTAAGGAGCTCCATTGGCTGCCATTTAAATTCAAGGCCCAATTCAAGGTGCAGGTTATCACCTACAAAGCCCTAAATGGTTTGGGACCTGCCTACCTTCATGACTGTATTTCTCTCCATGAATGAACCCAGGCCCTTCGATCTTCGGGGGAGGCCCTCCTTTCACCCCTGCCAATCTCACAGGCCCCTCTTGTGAGCACAAGGGAGAGAGCCTTCTCCTCTGTGGCTCCACGACTCTGGAACTCATTACCTGGAGAGATCAGGAAAGCCCCTACACTAGAAACGTTTAAAAAGAACTTTAAAACCTGGCTCTTTTGCTGCGCCTTTGGCGAGTAGGTGCACAACATGACACTATTGCTCCCCTCAATGCTTCTGTCACTAGAGTTCATGCCCCCCCCCAAATGGGAAGTTTAGTTTCACCACCCTGTGTATCTTTATGAGCTCCCTGCAAATAACTACCTCCTATTTTTATCTCATTAGAGTTTTTAACATTTTATCCTGTACATGTGACCCGCCCACTGTTTATTGTGACTGTATTTTTTGTTTATTGTAATGCTATTTTGTTATTGTATTTTTTCCATGTAATTTTGATGATGTTGCTTGTTGTTTATGTTTTGGTTTTATTTTGATGTAATATGTTGTTCGGGCTTGGCCCCATGTAAGCCACTCCGAGTCCCCATCGGGGAGATGGTGGCAGGGTATAAATAAAAATTATTATTATTATTATTATTATTATTATTATTATTTGCTTCAAAATCACTGGTAGGTAAGAGAGAGAGAGAGAATGTCGCAGTGTTATTTAGGCAGATATCAATCTTCTGTCCTAGAAGTGCTGAAGAGGCAACATAAATCAAGTAGTTTTACTGTTTCCAGTAGTAGAACCCAAGCATTCTAACTTCTCCAGGAGAAATTTGTGGTTTTGCAGGACAGGGGGATCTTCCTCACTTAACATAAGCTTAATTCAAGGTGCAGGTTATAACCTACAAACTCATTTAACATCAGCTCAATTTAAGGTGCAGGTTATTACCTACAAAGCCCTATACACTTTGGGGCCAACCTTTCTTTGAGACTGCATCTCTTTCTATGAACCGGCATGGACTTTGAGATCACCAGGGGAGGCCCTTCTCTTGGTCCCACCACCCTCTCAAGCATGGTTGGTGGGGACGAGAGAGAGGGCCTTCTTTGTAGTAGCTCCCTGGTTCTGGAATCCTCCCCCAAAAGAGATTAGGTTAGCCTCCACCCTTGAATCCTTCAAATCCAGCCTAAAACCATAAATTTAAATCCAGATTATTGACCTCGAGTAGGCTGAAATGGGTCCATATGAGGTTGACACTCTAGCACTTTAATTGTGAATTGATGGCAGCGAGTTTTAACTACAGATGGTCTGCGTTTTTAAATTGTGTTATTTTATTTTATGTGTTGTTAGTTAGTGGTTGTTTTATCATTTTTATGTGATATTGTTTAATACTCATGTATCATTTGATGTTGTATACTGCACTTGGTGTGCCTTGTAAACTGCCCCGAGTTCTTTTTGGGAGATGGTGGTGGGATATAAATAAATATGATTATGATGATGAGAATGGTGATAATTATTTTTCTTTCATGGCCAAGATCCTAAATTCTCTTCTTTTGGCTGTGAAAGTGCAGCCAGATACTGCCCGCCACCCCCCCCCCCACCCCTTCCCTGGATGTTAATTGATAGTAGAGGTTCATTTCCCTGCAGAAATAATGTGTTGTATGAAGAAACATTGAATACCTTCTTTGTCAACACCATTATACTATACAAGATTATACAAATTGGCATAACAACATGTTACACCATAATATGTTACCGGCAGAAATCAGACTGATGTTTTAATTATAGTTCCACACTGTCCTAGTGTCATTAGGAATGACAGTTTAAAATATTCAATAAATAAAATACGTTGTATTTAATTTTTCATATTTTAATTACAATATAATAAAATTACATACAATTAAATTTCAAAACAGATTAAATATAATTAGAAATACATCAACAAAAAGAAACAATACCTATATTTAAAGTTTAAGCCAGCTTCAAAGCCAAAAGACTATCTGAATAAAAAAGCATCTGCCTGCCAACAGAAGGAGAACAGAGAGGCGACCAATTTATCTCTCGTAATGGAATTCCATGGTCTCAGAAGAACCAAAAGGAAAAGCCCTTTCGTGTCTCTACTAACATGCTTCTGAAGGTGGCCGGATTTAGATAAGGGCTTCCCAAAAAATATTTTAAAACCAGACCAGGTTGCATGGGGAAAATGCATCTTTTAAATGGCCTGGTTCTGTGTTTTCTGAGGCTTTAAAGATCGCAAGTAGCACCTCAGATTATTTCGAGAAACTATGGGTAGCTAGAAAATTTGAGCTAATGAAGTAGTGACTGCTTCCAGCCAAAAGTCTGGCCATAGCATTCTGAATTTCGAAATGTTTTTGGAATTACTAAATGTTTTTCAAAGATATGCCAACATAGAAACACAATATGTACCATGATAGGTATGGATCAGACATGGTTTGCTTTTAGAAATCTTTTCAAGGCTTTGAAAACATGACTAATAAAATGTGTAAAAAGTCTGTGAGGAAAAATGGGGGGGGGGGGATGAAAAAATGTACAAAAATGTACATTGTTTTAAAAATATTGCCAAACATGGATGGATTTTCATCTGTAAAATGAGGCCCCATCTACACTGCCATTTAATCCAGTTTCAGAATATAGATTAACTGCATTGAACCGGCTCATATGGCAATGTAGATTGATATAGTCCTGTTCAATGCTGTTCAATCAGCATTCTAAGAGTCCACATTGTTTCACTTTAAACTGAAATGGAGCCACAACAGTCACACCCTAAGAAATAAAAAGAAAAGAAGTTGACAAAAACAGAAATGATAGATGTGTGTATCTCTACGCAGCATAATTTTCTGTACATCTTTCAAAAAAGACTCTAAAAATATGTCAGTCCATACAACTACACTGACTACTTAATGCACTTTGAAGGCAGCTTGATAGTGTGGTATTTAGATCATGCACAGTGCAAACACATGCAGCAATGCAAATTGAAGGTTTTAAACGGAGATATGCAAAGCTGAGGGATTTCCCCAATTCTAGTCCCAAATGCACATCAGCATGCGTATATGTAAACCACATCACATAGTGAATCCAATTAAGGAACTGGTGCTCCAGCAATCCACATATGTGTATTGCGGCAGAGGGAGATGAAAGCCAGAAAATACAGTAGAGCCAGCCCTTTGGCAGCAATGGTGGGATTCATGGGCTCCCCTTCCTGACATTTTTAGGGCTAACAGGATGAAAATGGCTGCACTTGGAGGACACATCTACCATTGTTGGGCCACCAAGTTTCATAACATTTGGGTCATCCTCTTTTTAGGATATTTTTTTTCTTTCTAGAAATAATATCTCCTTTAAAAATCCCAAAAAGGTATCCCCCGCTGGCCCCGCCCTGTAACTTCCCCAGGAGCAGCAGCAGGGTAACATTCCTTCCTGCCAAATGTCAAAGATGCACTTCCACATCACACAGCCTATTACACTTTCTTTAGTATTAAAAAACAACAGCAACAATAACAGTAATCTTTTATGTCCTGGAGGAGATTGGAGTTAGAGAGAGATGATGGATTCTGTTGGCTTGACCAAGCTTCCACAGAAGCTCAATAGTTTTGTTATTATTAGTCGGCAACAGTGAAATTATTATTATTAAATGACATTAAGAAGGCAGACAGCATAGAGAGAAATATAAACAGAGAGAATTTGTGCAAAGGAAAGAAATTATTAGGTATTGGTGCTAAATTTAGGTAGGTAGGTAGTTTTTCTGAGGCTTTGCTGTGTGATGGAATTACTATAATTACTAATAACAATAGTCTTTTAAAAGTCCGATTTTGATGAAAGAGAGGAGGGAGGAGAGATAAGAGAAGAAGCTGAAGGCTTTAGTGAGTAACTCAAAGTTCAGAGCCACCCTAAAAGAAAAGCACATGCAGTCCCCAAACACCATCCACCCCACACTTTCCAACTTCCAGTCCCATTAAATAAAGAATCAAGAAAATAAAGAAAAATGCAACAAAATTCAATGCTAGGGAGAGGCCAAGCCAAGCCAAAAGCTAAAGCTCAGTGTGAGCAGCAAGGCAATCGAACTGAAGTACAGCTCTTTAGAACCAGGATGCAACTGAGCAATGGAGGCACTCACCCCATTAAATAGACACATTTTGATAATACACATCATGTTTTTTTTTCTATTCTGATTGGCCCAACAGACAGAGCTCACAGAGAAACTCTGTGCAAGCACATGACAGCCTCTCGGCGCACCGTGTGCTCCTGAATAGACCAGAAGATAGTTGCGACTGACCAGCAGTCATGTGGTATGGCTTGGTAAAAAAAACATGCTGGCAGAGTCCTTGCCATTATGGGTGACCAAAGAAGCCGAAGGCAAACGGTCAAAACGAATCTGTGTACAACTACAAATTCCAGGATTCCATATGATGGAGCTATGGCAGTCAAAGTGTCAAATGGCTATAATTTTGCACTGTGGAGGGGAGGCAAGAGAAACAAACCATGGTTTAGCATTACATCTGAACACTGTTGGTGTGTCCCTGATAGAAAAGGGTTTGCTCTGATCACACTGTTTCTCTAAGGGGAAGCTGTAATTATTCATTTTTCGTAGCTTTGTGAGACATGTGATTTTCAGCACTAACCTTTAAAAACACTCTTTGCTCAATACCGCCAGATCTGCTAGGAGCTTATGGACTGAGAGACTCTCTTTGCCAGGGGAAAGAAAAACGTGGGCTTAGCTGCTTACCATGGTGACTGATAGGCTCCTGCAAATTTCTGTTTTCTCTTTCCTACATTGCTAACCTCATCTCCTCAGGGCTTGCAATTTCTGCCAGGCTGTAAACCAGCAGGCGCAATATCAGTCTCTAATTTGTAATCACTGGGTCTACCTAAGATAGAGCTGGATCAAATGCTGATGGACCTGCCTTTATTTAATTAGGAGATGTGTACATTTGTAGCACAGTAGTATAATTGTGAACAATGTACTGTAGTCTCATTGCATTAAAGTTGTTTTTCCCCTAGTTTGTGTGTACTATTTATTTTATGGTAACCATAGTATGCAGTGGATCCTTATTATTAGCATTAATAACATTTGGCAATGTGCATATTTTTCAACAAAAATTGTTTTTGCAAAGGAAAAACAAGGATAGCACCTTGTAGAATTGAATCAGACTGTCTGCTCTTGAATTCTTACCTTTTTCCTTGTGCATACACCCTATTATTAATGTACATTATTACTTCAAGTATGTCAGAAAAGGAGACAAACAGTCAGAAGCAGAAATTTCTTCCTAATTCACTCTGCCTAGCCAGCAAAATGTAAGGCGAAATTATTCAGGGGAAAAATACAATTTTCTGTCATCTCTGCCATACACTGATAACAAAGCTACAGGCTAATATGTTTTGATATTTTTGTCACTCGTTTATCATGTGACCTTTCATGCTATCATTAATACAGCTGAGGGACAGAACAGACACACTGAAATAAGGGTGTGGAGAAGTCAGATTGCTTCTCTAACAACTAACGGTCAGTCACAGCAATTTATGCTTTTCTTCACTGTAGCACTGACTGAAGAAGAGAAATTGTTATTAAAATTTGATATTACTGTCTAGGCTCTGCCACCTAGAATTTGCAACTTTTAGCTCTGATGAGAATGCTGGGAGGAGGGTTTAATAAATTTCCCTTTGAATTATGATATTAATACAATACGACATGCTTGCTTAGATATTCAAAGGGTGGAGGGGGAAAATAAGATTCAGGACATTGGAACACGGAATATTATCTGCACCCTTGAAATATTTTAACCAAACAGCAAATCTGAATAACATGGACACAAACAATGGTCTCTATTGAAATTAGTAGATGTCCTTAGTTTACAAGATGTAAAAAAGAAAACCCTGATAAATGTTTGTAATAATCAGCATTATGTCCAGACATACCAGGCAATGCATTAAATCTTCTCTACTTTCTTCCATGAAAAACTATACATATATTTGCATTCAGTACAACAACACTTCTGACGATTGCCTTGCATTTTTTGTGCTGGCTACATAGAGCCTAGTCTTTTGAAATATTTCGGTGTAAACCTCATTTATAATTTGACATTAGTTTATTAAAAATAAACTACACAGTACATTGGAATTGAAAATAAATGTTTAGTTTTCAGAAAAATACAAAGTGAACATGATTTTCAAAGCAAGGAGAACCTTTTGATAACCTTAAACCTTTTTGTCCTTTCAAAATGCTGTATTTTTAAAAAAAACCTATTTTTAAGAAAAGACTGTAGACAATAGCAATGCAATTTTTCACATTTGTTGTATAGAAAATGTTTGTATGCTAAATACAGCTATGCATCCCTACTCTTTTAACAGCTACTATCTCATTTTAGCAAGGTATGGGATAGAATAATGACATAAAATGACAAATATTTACTAAAACTATTTAGTAATTTTGAAACTTAAGACACACCAGAAATTTCTCTTGTATTTTATCTCCTTTGGGGAAATTTCTAATCATAACCAATAGACAATTGTTATGTACAGCAGAAAACTGCAAAATTTCTACATTCAAAATGTTTTAAATAGGTCCCAAGGAGAGATGATTCCTATAAATTGATTCAGTTTTGAATGAAGTGTGGAATAAAAAGTATAATAATAATAATTTGTGCATGCAAATGTTTTTAAACAGTGATAGTGTATACATTTGTTTGTGTGTGTTATAAGATCAAACTGTAATAGGTTTAGCAACAGGAATCAAATAGCTGAAATTTTTATAAAACAGAATAAATGAATTGCCTGCCATTCACCTGTGTATGTTTGTATGTCTGTAATGTTGCAGTACCTTACTGTAGCTATGGACATTTGTACTTATCTGCTTTTTTTACAATTTTAATATGCAGATAAATAATAATATACTGCTTTTATATGTACCACATTTTGCTATTTTGCAGACGATCAGTATCCCAGCTATATTCAAAATATATTCAAATTCTATGCATTTTGGATTTAAAAATTAATTCGTAATTGTACCTATTTTGTTTTAAAAAATATTATACTTTCTTTCAATATATTAATCTTAGCTCACAGCAGCTTAAAGGCTGTCCTTTTTTTATCAATTTCATGAAGGAGGATCATGTTAAAAACAGTATCTTTAAATCCCAGATTGGTAAGCCTGAAATAAAATAGTTTGGAGGCTTTTAAGATGTTTATTTGAATAGGAGGTTGTAGTAGTTCTTATAAAAACAAACAGTACACTGAGATAAATTAATATTTTATAAAAGGAGAGGAAGGTTAAACCCACTACGTGTGTATGACTTTTTTTTAATGCTACAACATGAACAAAGACTTCTTTCCCCTTTTACCATTCTAACCCTAATAGCAACTCTGACCTGGAGATGAATCCTCTCTATAAAGAACAGGAGTAAATACAAACCTGTCCTCATACTTGCTGAGCCTTACATTACTTCAGAGCATAGATTATTCATTCAAGTTTACATTACATACAATTTCATTTTCATTTTTATAGGGTATGCATATGTGGAGAAGAGAAAGATGGAGCATGGGGGGGGGGGGGTATTGGATTATTAGCATAGCCAGCTACTGTGCATTATCAGCCACTATTGTGTGAATGGTTAATTTCATATAGATTTAATGAACTATTAACTTGCAATTTTAAGAATGAAAAGTTTAAAATCTTAATCCTAAAAGAAATCAATGCTAGAATAAATACTTCTTTCTTGGATTTTCTTTTCTTTTTGTTGAATAGCTGCAATTGTTTTTGTGCCACTACTCAGGGTAAGTATTAAGACACTAGGCCAACTGCATTTAATGCCTAAGGGCATCTCTATTTTTTACAACAACAACAAAAATAAAATAAAAAGATGCCAATAAAAAGTAGAATTAAGCCTATCATTTACCTTTATTCCTATTTTAATATCAAAGAAGATATTATTTCAAGCCGTACATGTGAAAGATCCATTGCTTCTGTCCACCTTGATGGCATATATATTCATTTTCTTAAATGGGATATGATACACTTATTAATGTTTATAATAATTTTATATCAGGACACACACACATCTATCTTTTCCCAATCTAGCCGCATCATATTTTACAAAACCAGTGAGGGTGTGTATATATATATATATATATATATATATATATATATATATATATATATATATATAGAGTGGCATTCATGTTTGCATGTAAATAAAGCAAGAACCACAAACAAAGCCAGCAATCTTACATACTTGCCTTCAGTGGTAAAGGATGGAACGCCTGCCTGCTACCAATCAGCAAGTGGTTGCTATGGTTACAAGGTCAGGAAATATGCCTTTTCCCCTGTTGTCCAAGGCTTGCACATGTCACTTCTGAAACTATGAATTTTATATACAGGTCAGGAGATGCATACCAAAGAAATAAATAGTGTATTGGACCATAATGACAGCTAACGTTCAAATGTCCTTGAATTTTTTTTAATTCTATCCAAACACATTTTGTCATTTTGAATGGGTTGGGGATGATTTCTTTTTGTATAAAACTGGAACAATTCCATCCTGTAATGAAATTTGGCAAATGTACGTACAAACTGCGCCTTGTTATTAGAAGCCACGTAATATTTTTCTTTGAAAAGATCCTTGTCTTTTTTAGCTTAATTTGCTGATACGTTCCTCTTTTTTTAAGCACTTACAAATGACAGCATTGAATTATGTTTAAAATTATCAATTTGATGCCCCTTCAATTCAAAATAGTGACTATTTTCTTTTAAAGCAAACACAACCAAATTTGTCACTGCTGTGTTTATAGAGAGACAATGTAGATGTTAAGCTGTTGATTAAATGCAGGGGGTCCTCTATGGAAATCTAACTCCTGATTTGCACAGTAGATATACATATACATGCATGCATATCAGCAAATCCTAAAGTACTTGCTATACACTGAAAAATGACCATGTTTGTAACATTGGTATTATGTGTCAATGAAGACTTTTCTAAGAAAATTATTCAGAGGCCTCTCATTGGACTTTGCATTTGCAACAAAAAGGTAGGTCAAGTAAAGATGGTTATTTTAGGATATATATATATATATATATATATATATATATATATATATATATGTTAATATCCTACTGATCTTTATTTTGGTAATAACCTTTCTTAAAGTTGAGCGTTTTTATATATTAGATGTAAAGAGAGCAATTGTTTACTGTAGAACTTGCAGTTTTGGCTCAGCTGACTTAAGGCGTGGAAGAAGGTTATGAAAAGATATATAAAAACCTGGCAACATTTGATGTTTTTGCTTAATCCACACTGTTAATTAAAAATCTTGCTACATCTAAATATATCTTTTTTATTTGGATAGCCTCATTTTATTTTCCTCTGTAGCTGAAGGATGAATGGACAGTGAAATGATGTGTACCATTTAATAACACAGCCTTCCGACATGGATTCATCAACCAGTTCTAACATTGTTATTCCATTTGAATATACTGTCTGTAAATTTTACATATGAATCTTTCTAATGAAAGGTGAACAATGCCTCCTATCTTGAAATAAAAGTTTTTGATGCATTACATTTCAATATTTCTTCATGAATCATGCTTCTTATTTGCTATGCAACTTTGCTATAGTTCTTAAAAACTCATCCATTGATGATTAGAAAGTCTAAAGTGTACTGAAAGAGGGATATAACACAAAAGAGAAGAGAGATGTTGTTCCCTTTTGCTTTTTGGATTGCATCTTTTGTTCAAAGAAATATACCTCTCCCCCTTCTCTTTCACTCTCATTTGGCCAGGAAAGATTAGTCTGTACCTTGATAACAATCCTTCCAATTTTTCCCCTCTTTTTTCCCCCAGAAAGCGGCATTCAAATGAGAAACTAAGCACAATTCTTTTCAACAGGCAATTTACCCCATGACGAGATATGCTTTCACTTATTTTTCTCTGACATTCTCGTATCTAGCAGCACAGCAGGTATCCAGAGGTTAGGCTTCAAATAAAGGATAACTACCTCCTTATATTAATAGATGCCATTGTATGAATGTCATATTATTGCAGCATTTAGCTCCTTTAATTGTTTTCTACTAAATTATATATGATAAGAAAAGGCCCAGACAAGTGGAGAGGAAAAGAAAATCTCCCCAAAACTAGTCTTTTATCATTATTATTATGATTGTTCTGTTTGCACGTTGCCTTAGAAAAATGTTTTTTCCCCTACATGCAATGCCACTTGAAAATAATACATTGTTTTGAGAAATTAGCTTTATGATTGAAGTATAGGATATGTCAATTAGCTATTTGCTATTTATGCTTTTGATCATTTCAGTATCTGCACCTGACCTCTCCTGCTGAAACTAAAGCAACATTGCATATTTTAAATGCTTCATATCAGACGGTCAGTGGCAAAAATCCTTGTATTGAAGAGGGTGAGCTATTTTTCTTAAACAGCCAGCTGCATAGCATCTTTCATCTCTCATGGTTATTCTATGAGACTATATCAGGCTGTTTTCATGTATATATTTTCCCTTCGTGACTTTTTTTGTGTAGCCAGATGAGTCCAGGTTATGCATCTTGTGGCCTGTGTGCAACCTTGTCCATTAACCAGCCTCTGCACCTTTGATGTGAACCATCAGCCCTCTGGTTTCTGTGGTTCATTCATTTTTGTGGTTCTGTAACGATCTCTGCCCTAGTCCTGAATCCTGCTTTTATTGTAGACAGAGCTGACAACGGGCAGTCTTGTCTTTCATTTCCTTGATGTACTTTGTACTGCAGTATGGCTTTTGTTAGTATTGATGCAAACATTACCATAAACCACCACCTAGGGACTGAAAACAATTGACTAACTGTTTTCAAATCCAATACACTTAAGTTGATCAGATACAAAGTTTAAGTACAGTTAGCTTGGAAAAAGGCACCAATGCTGTGTGGTCTCTGTGTCTCGTGTTCTGAAAAAATAAAGAGCAATGGAATGTGGCTGTCAAGAGAAATGGCAACAGAATCTATTCAAGAGGTGAGCACTGGAGCCAAGGACACGCTCCTTCCACAGGCTGATAGGACACATTTTTGCATCTTTTTGGCCTCGTTTAAAAAGATATCCCCTTTATCTCATTTTAAAGGCTCGTTCCGAGCAAGAAAAGAAATGGGATTATAGAAGGAAAGTAACTATGTTATGAGCCAGTTCAGATTCTGATGAGATGTGCATTTTAAATTGGCTGATGCTAAAATTCTCCGTTAAATTCTAAACAGCAGGCTAACAATCATGGCACTCATTATAACGGAATATTTCAAATCATATGGAAGAATTTCAAAGTTGACTGTGTTGTAAATGCAAAACTGTGCCTGACCCTTTTTGAGAAAGGAGCAGTAGCAGGGTCATTTGCTTTTTGAGCCTTGTTAGATCCTGGATTCATGCCTTTGTAAAAGGGGCTATTCAGATTCAGTTTCCGTACGATGCTTCAAAGATGTCAGTTGCATCTTTGAAGTTTCTTCCTAAATTAAGCAGTGGAGAACTTGAGAAAGTGAAACAAAAAAAAAGATTCACAAAATGAATCAGGTTCAAAGTTCTATGCATATTTCAAACCTGATAAAGCTCTGCTTCTTATTAAGCATACAAGAATACTGTGACTAACTTCCCAATTTGCTCCTTTTTCTTGCAGGGCTAACGTGTTGTAATGAAATCTAATATTTGGAAAAGGAAAAATAAAAGCTTTAAGCTGTGTTTGGGCTCATTATAAATGAAGTGATCTGAAAATGAATTAGGATGTTTCTGCCTTTTGGAACTGACTAACACACCTGCATTCTAACTGATTTTGTCTAAATTATAGTAAATTAGCAATAGCTCTTTATCTTATTGACATGAATGTAAAAAAGAATGCAGATTTAGCATGCAATCTTTGAAGTCAATAACATTTAAGTAGTTCAACTGTGCATAGGGTTGCAATTCCAGATATCTATCTTTAAATGCATCTTGCTATCTTAATGCATGCTTAATAATTTTGAAGCTGGTTTGTTTTCAATCACCTGCCAAACCACAAGGCTAACATTTTTCTGACATGTCTGGCATTGGGTTTGTATCCAAATTTGTATACATTAATTGTTCCTTTATAGATTGAAATAATATTTCTTTAGAATTTGTTTATGCAATCTATTAAGAATAAACTATTTTTCTTTTTAAAATAAACTTCAGTTTTTTTGCTCTTACTCCTAATTTTAAACAGGTAAATTTGGATGCAATAACATTTCCAAATATCAATAAAGGAATATATCTGCATGTTTATCAGTTGTGGTATGTATACATTTCCAGTTATAACAATGAAACAGAACTGTTTAATTTATGTAATAAAAAACCTGTTATGACAATTCAAAGTTTTCTCTCTTTTTTCTTTTCCAAACATTATGAACTAGACTGAATAAACTCTCTCCTTTTTTTGAAAATAAAATATAATCAGAATACATGTTAGCTGTTAATTTATAATTATGGTTATATGTAGGCTTTTTATATAGCTTTAAAGATGAATCCTCACTTGGGCAACTCATGATCAACTTCAGTGCCAAGCTCATTGTACATCAAAACATTCTTTCAAGTCATTTATGAGAACTTTGTTTAACATCTCAGTAATTGTACATGATATTGGAAATATCACACAACTGTAAAAGTTATCAATAACAATTGACTGTGAACCTTTAAGAGGCAGCATATCTAAGTTCAGTTCATACAATAAAGATGCTGACGAGCCATGGTGATTTAAGTCTTGAGTTCAATGTGTCATAGCCTCCCTGACATCACTTTATTTTTTAACCATCATCCAGTGGACCGTATAAGATATATAGGGGTTGGTGGCTTCAGCTGCTTGAATTTATGTGCAGAATCTCTTACTGAATTGTCCCATAATTGGGTTCTTAAAATAGATTTTCTTGGCTAAGTACATTTGTGGTTGTGTGTTGTTACCAGGTTTAAGCTTCTATATAACGTAAGCCACCCATAAGACGTTATAGGAAAATGCATAATGGTCAATTACTAATAGTGATTATATAGATTTATTGTCATATTAGAAGAGAAAAATAGTTAGTAGATCAAGAAAAAGGGGGGGATTTCATGAAATTGCATTAATAAAATATAGAGTATTGCAGAACTTCGAATGTTATATTTTCACTTCACATGTACACAATTATTTACTTGATCAATTCAACATATTTTTGTTTAACATAGCATACAATTATCTTAAAATGTTATTATGAGCTGATTTTATCATTAATATGTCACATCTAGGTATTGTTTTGTGTTGTAAATTCAAATGAATCCAATAAAATAAACTTTTTCAAAAGAGCCCATGCCGCATATATTGTAAGCATGAAACTTTAGTTCAGATACATCAAATCAAAATATTAAGATATTAAAATAATATTTGATTTGATATCTGTTGAAACAGGCATGAGAAAACCAGTTGCTTCTCTGCTGCAGTATGAACTCATTTACATGTAGTAACAATGATAAAAGGCAAATCATTACTTAGAAATGCAATAGGAGTTACAGGAAGAAATAAAATTTTGCTTTCTGAGACTGAAGTAGATGTAAACTCTCAAGGGATATCTTTCTCTGATCATTGTGTGTCTAGTGGCTGTCAGAGGTGAAATTCTGAGACTCTATGGGGAGACCCATTGTTGACACCCATGAACACAAAGTCTTGTAATGTCACTTTGTTAGTAAAGCATGAGTCCTGCATGTTGACATTCTAGATATCACATTAAGTAAGAAACTATGCCAAGGGAAGGGGAATCCCAGTGGATTGAACACACCTGAGTGTGAACAGGAAAAACTTGCAACTTCCCCATCTTCTCTTTCCTCAAAACAATCCTTCAAAACACATGGGGACCAAAGTTGCCAGTGGACGTTTACTTTAAAACACATTGGTCATTTGGAATACAGAAAGAGCTCAGAAAATACACTTGTTTTGGACTACAACTCCCATAATTCCCTAGGCAATTTTTGAATTCTTAATAGGGTGATTCCTAATGACTTTTATTCAAAAATTGTCCTATGGACAAAATTGCATGAGTGCTAAAGCAAACATTTTTATCTTCCATTTGTATTTTTTTCTCACTGTTTTTTTTCATCTTTTTTCTTTCAACAAAAATCTGTGAAGAATGAAAAGACAGCTTAGCTGTGTATTTTTTTTTTTTACTAATAACACTAGAATATGTTCATGGAAGTTGCTTTAGTGACACCATTCATGCTAGCAGGCCTGACAGGTGCTGTGGCTAGTTTTAGAATGGTTACAAACATTTTTTTGATAGTGTTCCTACTGACTACAATACTTACTGAAAGTATGAAGTGAATACAGAGCAAAACGTTGACAGAATTCTGGTGAGAAAGAAAGGGTTGGAATGGTACTAATGAAATTTCCGCCCATTACCATCTCCATTTACTGTTTTGTTGTAGCAAGTGACCTAATAATAATCCTGAAATGTTGCATATTATTCATTCTTACTTTCCATAGATGCTATTAGGAGTTTTGCTACTGGAGGAAAAGGACAAATTGCCTGCTCCCAATTGGATAAACACCTTTCCCTTATATGTGTTTTTTTTTTTAGATATTTACATGCTGCCCTTCTCCCAGAGCGGGAACCAGGGAGGCTTACAAAAGCAATAAATTAAAAGACAAATATCACAAAAATGTAAAAACAATTAAAATCATACAAAACATTTTAAAATCGATTAAAAACATACAAAAATCAAAAGATATATATAACATGCCTGATAAAAAGCCATCCCTGATTCTAACATTAAAAGCCTGTTTAAATAAAAAGTGTCTTCACCTGCTGTCAAAAAGAAAGCCCGGAAGGGGAAGAAGTTCCAGAGGGTGGGAGCAGCCACTAAGAAGACTCTCTCTTGTGCCCTCACCAAGCAAGCCTGTGATGACAACAGGGACAAAAGAAAGCCTCCACCTGTAATGTTGATATAGAGAGATATGGTCTTTCAGATATCCTGGCCTAAACTATATAGGGTTTTATAGGTCACAAGGGATTATATAGTCCCTGTAGCTGGCCCTGGTCAGTAATAAGGCCACAGCATTCTGTATCCAAAATAGTTTCTGAACACCTTGTAAAAATAGCAGTCTGTTGCAAAAAGACCGTTTAACAGGAGTGTGTTGTATTTGTATTTTTAATCACTATTAGTACAGGTTGAGTATCTTTTATCCAAAGTGCTTGAGATCAAAAGTCTTTGGGATTTTCCCCAGGTTTTGGAACATGTGTACTAGGGCTGGGCGGTTTCGTTTCGTTAATTCGTAATTCGTTAATAATTCGTTAATTTTTTTAATTACAAAACGATAACGAACCATTCTGGAGCATTTTTTTAAAAAAACAAATTTTTAAATACGTTTTGTAAATGCTTCGTATTTCGTTATTGTATTCGTTTCGTTATTGTTTTGAGGTCGTTTCGTTATTATTTCCGCATGTCTGGGGCAAGTTTTATGGTTGTTTTTTGTTTAATTAGTGAAAAAAAATTATAATATCACACCAACAATCAACAACAGAGGGAGAGGGAAGCTTCAGAAGTTTTTGGAGGTTTTTTAGGGTATTTCGCGGTCGCGTCCGCCATTAACGAATCGATTCGTTATTGTTTCGGAAATCGATTCGTTAATGTTTTGTAATTTTTTTCACATTTACAAAATTTCGTAAATATCGAACTTTTTAAAAGGAAAATTTTGTAATTCTTTTAAATAACGAAACGCAAAAACCCCCAAAAAATGAATCGATTTTAGAAACAAATTTTTCCGTTGTTACACAGGCCAAATGTGTACATATATAATGAGATATCTTGGAGATGAAATCCAAATCTAAACACAAAATTCATTTATATTTCACATAGAAATTCCATAGCGTTTGTACCATAGTAGTTAAAGTGGTGTCAAACCACATTAATTCTATAGTGTAGATGCACACATTGTCACATTTGAAATGTAGCCTAAATAGAACCAATTTCCTGACCTTGGCCCTGTATATTTCAGAATATAGTTAAGCTTTCACAAACACCACCACCACCACTATGATGTATCCGAAACATATCACTTCCCCTTGTAATTTAAGAGGCTGTTTTGGGGACAAGATACCAGGCTATCAGGTAAAAAGCAAGTTTATTGACATATTGTATATCTTATATATTTACTCGATTATAATGCACCTTTGAATGTCATATGTACCTCAGTTTTGAAGGTGTGCATTACAAAAAAGAATTTGCTGTGAAATGTAATGTGAAATGGTGGTCATCACAGAAAGGCTGTTGGGAAGTTGTGCTCCTTCATCTGGCCTTCCTACCAACCTTTTCAAGACCACCATCACCTTCCCACTGGCCTTTTCATGGCCACCACTGCCTCTCCCTCCTTTGTCACTAGCTGGAACCTCTTGCCCAACAGCACAGATGGGTTTAGGTACATGAGGTGCCATCAAATCTAATGTGCACCTCATTTTAAGCAATGTAATTCAGCACAAAAAGGTAATAATTAAACTTGAGTATGTCAATATATGTTAACCTAAGCTCTGGTTTTCAGTTGAGCCATAGCTGTTCCATATCAATCCAATGTTAGGGTCCATGGCTCTGTGGAAAAGCATTTGCTTTGCTCTAAATCACAATTGTTACGCTCTTGTTACATCCCGATTAGATTACTGCAACGCACTCTATGTTGGGTTGCCTTTGAAGACTGCTCGGAAACTCCAACTAGTACAGCGGGAGGCAGCCAGACTGCTCACCGGGGCGTCATACAGGGAGCATACCACCCCCCTGTTGTGTCAGCTCCACTGGCTGCTGATCCAGTTCTGAGCACAATTCAAAGTGCTGGTTTTGACCTACAAAACCTTACATGGTTCCGGCCCAGTGTATCTGTCCAAATGGATCTCCCTTTATGTCCCATCCCGGAGTCTAAGATTTTCCGGGGAGGCCCTGCTCTCGACCCCGCCTTTATCACAAGTGAGGTTGGCGGGGACGAGGAGCAGGGCCTTCTCGGTGGTGGCCCCCCGCCTGTGGAATTCACTCCCCGGGGAAATTAGATCTGCAACATCGCTCCTTTCCTTTAGGAAAAAAACTGAAAACATGGATTTGAGACCAGGCATTCAGACAATCGGGCAGATAAAGAAAGAACTTTGATGATGATTAGGAAATGATTAATGGATTAGAACTATGGAACTCTGAAAGACAAAACGCTGAGCATGAGAATAGGTTTATATGATGTGTTATGTACTGGTTGTTTGATTGTTTTAACTGTGATAATTGCTTTTAACTATGGTTTTGTATATTATGTGTAATTTGTATAGGCTTCGAATTGTGCCTTTTTTGTAAGCTGCCCTGAGTCCTCCCTCGGGGGTTGAGAAGGGCGGGGTAAAAGTACCCAAAATAAATAAATGAATAAATAAATAAATTTTATTCTGTGGAAGGTGATGTTACTTGATTAATCCATGAGTCATATGAAAAACTTGCTAAAATAGATAACAGTGTTGGTGGTATTCTAATTTCTATGACATATGTGATGGTTCTCAGAAAGCTTCTGACCAATCACGTATGTGTTTATGTTAAATATGGATGCAAATTGTACTGCAAAATAATAGGTTTCCCTTACTTTCCTGATCTGTTTATTTTTGAACTCTGTGGTCTCTAATTAATATAGGTGAAAGATTCTTGAAGACTGCATATTTATTATGCATTGCTTTGCTTCTTCATAGAATTTTACATGGATTTTTCACTTCTATCTCTCCCATGCTTTTCTATTGCTACTTCTGTTTTTTTCTTTTTTGTAAAAAATATATGTCAAGGAAGAAAAGACAGACTAGCTGCTCAACACATTTTGACTGGTAGTGTTAGGAGGCACCCTAAATGTCATATGCAAAATGCAAAGCTCACTAAGCATATTATCAATGATTAAAGAGAGAAATATTAATACATATTAAGTATAGAACTCAGGGCTGGTATCATGGGTCAGCTTCAAAGGGCATGTCTCTTTGAGGTCCCAGCACCTTTCGTCTTTCTGTTTTCTAATTCCTCAAAATCTAATTATCATTTTTGTAAGATTATACAGGAGTGAATTCACTTAGGCTTGTGGAAAGGGTTTCTGTTAGACCAATGGACCTATAGATACTCTTTGCTCTATCACAAATTACTTTTGAATTTCCCATTAGTTACAAGGACCAGTTGTTTTCTCTCTGGGTAAACAAATATAACACACATCCACATTTTACATTCATAGAATTAGATGCTTTGTTATTCAGGATCCCAGTCTGTCTATTATTTCCTCCTAAACCTATACTACAAGATCTGAACACGGCAGCACTCAAAAGATAATCAAAATCCAAGGAAATTCTGGATAAATCATCAGTTGGGAGGTGGACCTTTTAAAGGTTGCTAGCATATTGGTTGTGCTTACATCTTGATTAAGAATTTATATCACCTCTTAACATGGGGCAGAATGAAGCAGGCACTTCAGACTGCAGTTTTTGCATATCGGAAGATGCATTATAGTACTGCTGTGTCTATCTATCTATCTACTTACCTACCCACCTACCTACCTAACTATTTATTCATTTCTCACTCCTGGGGAGATTAAGAGAGATGTCTGTACAATTTTCTGTTTCAGATGCCAAAAGAACCTCTTTGATTGGATGCTGTTTACCTCGCTGAAACTTTTGCAATTTGCTGATTCCTCTGCCTCAGGCAGCAAAATGATTTAGACCAACTGTGAAGTCTCAGCCTAGTTTTTACCCCTCTGTTTGTTCCCTGTAGTTGGACTGTTCCATTCTGCCAAGTTTTAGAGTAGTAGCTTAGGATCCCTCAATAGGCCGAGCTCTATTAGTACAGCCCATTCTGGCTCAGAGCTTGATAGAAAGACTTTTTATTCCATTCTTTTTGGACAATAGCTTATAGTTGGTAGCCAGAAAGTGTCTGGTCTGGCTTAGCAATCTGAACAGGCCATCCTTAGCACATATTTGCCTAATAGAATAGCTATATTTGCCATATAGATTAGAATATATTTGCCTTATAGTTTACATAGTACATATACATGCCCCAGAGTTCATAGATAGTACATGCCACATAGAACTTAGAGTTTATATCATTATAGAATATATTTGCCTTAGAGTCTATAGATTATAGTATATGTTATAAAGAATAGTTGTATTTACCTCATAGAATATAGTTGTTGTTACCTCAGAGTTATACCTTATACCTGTTTCTTATTTTTCTAATTCTATACCATCATAATCAAACTGCACCTTTGTATACCTTGTTTTGATTCATCTTGATTGTTTAGTAAACTTAATTGGTGAATTTTAGTCTTGTCTCTAGAGTTTTATTTTGGGGGAATTAAAGTACATATAGGGCATACCGATGGTCACTGGGAAAATAGCCAGACACATATAGTTTTCCCTTAATCTTCCCGGTTGTGCCATCATACCATGTCATTTCTATGTAACAGTTCTTTCTGTTAAGAGTTAATTGTAATAAATTCCTTCAGAAAATAAAAAAAAAAGACTTAACTAAATTATACACAAACTAACTACATGATGAGTTAGTTGCTCATATGGTTACAGTGTTGCAGACTGATTAAACGATAGAGAAGGGACATCAAATGTTTTGTCAGCTGCTGAAAGTTAGCAAGTTGTATTCATATTTGTAAAAGAAACTGAATTTAACTATTTTGATCAGTTTAGCTACTTTTAAGGAACATGAAAATAATGTTACAGTTTTAAACTACTGTAACTTCTTGGATGGTTTAGAATATAACTAACTGGGTAGAAATATTTTAAATAGTTAACTCTTTGTATGAGAGGGCTTTTATTAAAAATTTCCACTGATATATATTTGGTATATATACGACTAAGAAACTGCATGGGAGCCGTAGGCCACTTTTCTCCCAGATCCCCTTGCACATTTCTTCTCAACTACAAACTCAGGCATGTCTGTTTTGCTTTTCAGTTCCTCTCAAAATGAGAACAGAAGTAGGTGTTGTGAAAGGGGGTATTATCATGTGTGGGGGGCTTTGTTTTGTGGGGGCAGTGTTAAAGCATTTTTTCAGTAGTGAACTGCATTAAGCTGCTGCAGCAATAGCTGCCATTTCCACTAGGTCTCCTATCCCTATAGTACAGTGGTTCCCAACCTTTGTTGTAGAATGCAAAGCATGGAATCAAGATCCCTGTAGACTGGTAGTGAATATTCCTGGAGGACTATTGTTTTGCACTTCTACTCCAAGAAATCCTAACCAACTTACCAGCTGTTAGGAATTGTGGGAACTGAAGTCTCAAACATCTGGAGGACCAAAGGTTGGGAAACACTACTACATCTTCATTAAGTATATATGATATTTTTAGAGTTTGCTGGGGCTGTATATTGCCACTAGTTCTCTAGGAATACTCACTACCAGTCTACAGGGATTCCATGCTTTGCATTTCTGTCTCCAAGGCTTCTACAGTAATACTCACAATACACTGGCACTCCATTGCCTTCCTTATTCTAAACAGCATAATTCACCAAATTCCATGTATCCACTCCTCTCATGCCCTACCTTTTGGGTACAACAGTGTTATATAAGCACAGGATTTGTTCCAGGATACAAGTGGATACCAAAATCCATTGATGCTCAAGTCTCAAAGGCATAGTAAAATGGTTCCCTTATATAAAATAGTAAATTTAAACTTGCCTTCTGGAATTTTGAAAAAGGATGGTGAAATCTGCAAATGCAGAATCTGTGGGTTTGGAGGGCCCACTTTACAATGGTTCTATAATGATGGTCTGACTCAGATAGTAGTGACCCAGTATTGAACATACCATGGGATGCCAGTGGCATGGTTTTGGATTTCACATTCCTTAACTTCCTCATTGCATGCCACCTCTCATTCCACACTCATGTTCTCTGAATCTTTTACTTCCTTGGTTCAAGGTGAAAACCACAGCTACCAACCAGAGTGACTTCAGAGGCCCCATGAGGTCTGAACTAGAGCTTGAAAAGGTTTTCAGGTTACAGCACCACAAATCTTCCAGCTAGCATGACCAGTGGAAGTCATAGCTCAATAAAATAAGTTGTCCAAACTCTGCTATGAACTTCTTTTTGAATACTTAAAATCTCTCACAATTGAAATGCAAAGGCTTAGACATGAATAGGATGAATTAAAGAACTGTCCTTCATCTTTTTAAACTCATTTATGTAGAAAGACTAGTTTCTTTGAACAGCGTTATTATCAGCATAATTAAATTGGTTTTATTTTATAAGATATTTTAAAATAAACAGTTTTATGTGTTCTCTCTCACACACACCAATTCTTTTGTTGTTATGACACCACTGATTCTAAAACTTGAAAATAACTTTTTAGCCTTTTATCTCAACCTGCATAAAAATATAGAGCAAGTGTTAACATAAGGTGTTTACAACAACAATAAGGCAACAGGAAGACAAGAAAGAAAAGAATTGTGCAGCATTCTTCCACAAGTTTCAAGGCATTTTATGTCCTCTAAATAGCTTTGTGACAAAAATCAATTATTTATGATGGCATAATGCAGTATTTATAATAACAGGGTTTTGCATGCAGTGACTTGGATGTGTGTAAAAATAAATTGTAAAGCATATTTTGCTTAGTTTTCCTTTTAGAAAAAAGGGGGTAGAAAAAACTCACTTTTACCAAAATAAGCAAGCAAAGTATCTCTTATGCTGAAAAGAAAGCAAGCAATTTTGCTAGATGAATGGAGTGTTCAGCATGAACTATGTTTAGAATACTTTTAAACACTAACTCAGCTGAATACAGAGCAGCCCTAAACAATTATTTCACATTGTGTACATTTGTAGTTGTGTACAAGACACCATTTAGAAGTTGTTAAATTTGGGCTATTGTTTTGAAGTCAAAATCTTTCATCCCAGCTCATCAACAGCACCATACACTTAAATCGTCTCTCAATTGCAATTGCATGTGATGATGTGGACAATGCTGCAAGGACCGGCACCATTATTGTACATCTCTATTGGCATTCTCTTGCATTCATAAGGGATCCTCAAAACAAGTGCTAAAAATCTGGGAAATTCATGTAAGACCATTCCTCCTGGCTCCAGGATTGCTAGTGAGTCTTGCACACATGCCATCAACCCTTTTCCATCTGGAAAATAGCCATGGTACCAATACTTCAAAACATGGAAGCTACCTTCTACAGATTTGAAATCGTCTGCACTTTCCATGAATGAATTGTGTACAGTTTTTTTTTTTCAAAAACGGAGCAAGAGTATAACTGATGTTACTAAAAAAGTGCAGATCTTTTTTTATAAAAAAACACAATTCCATGTTAAATACAGATTAGAAATTAATTCATCTTCCTTGTGGGTCTCAATTCTTACATTGCCCATGCTAGGTATGGAAATAATATTTTAAAAATATTCCTCTGAAAAAAAATGTGCTTCTCAAGTGTTGGTAAACTCTGACAAGAAGAATCTTAGTTTAATCAGAATCTTTGCCATTCAGGACTTATTTTGTACAAAGCTTACATCTTTTGTGCAAAAAACTGAATTTCCCACACAGAAAATATTTGTGTGCATAAATATTGTTTTCTATGCAGAAAATGCTGATTCTTATGCAGAAAATTCTGGCTGAGATGCAAAGCAGTTGACACTAGCTACCACGTTATCATTATACTTCATCTCTCAAACTGACCTCCCAAACCCACTTTAGAATCCAGCCAATAGCACAGGAGGGGTGAAGTTCTGCAGTACTAGTGCACAGGATGTGGAAAGGTGATGCATTCAAATCCCTCCCAAGAAGACATCCTAAAGGTCCCTTAGGATACCAGTTTCTTTCCTTACATTATGGGTCACCAGCAGGAGGAGGCTAAACACATCATCCATTGTTGCCCCACTCTTCAGCACTACAGAACATAATTTGGTGTGGGTGGATTTCACGGAAGGTTTGAGGGACAAATGCCAATGTTGCAAAAATACCACAAATGTAAGCAAGAATATGAAGGTGTTACATGGTCAAAAATATAACACATGACACTGTAACTGATTAACAGGATGCTAGCTGTTTATTCCTGTACAAAATAAATCTACAACTATTTCACAGAATAATTCCTTAGCTATATCTTTTCTGTGAACAAAACAACATTGACTGTGGATAAAATAGTGCTTCTGCACAGAAATATATTTTTCCATTCAGGCCTCAAACTGGTTCTTGGATTTCCAGTGTAATAATCTGCACAGTGAAACCACTTTCTTCAATACCAGTTTGAAACTGCATTAAATGATCAGTGTAGATGGGGCCTAAGGGCCAACCATTAGTTTCCTATTGTGAGAAAGAATTTATATCCTGATCTCCCACAGTCCTGCCACTGAATTATACAAGCTGCTTTTGCCTCTCTTCAACCACAGAGCCCACCGGCTCCCATCATATGACATAGATCTACTTCTGGTGGGGCTCCATGGCGCAAATGGAGAGTAACCGGTATATGTGGTGTATTGCACAGGGATCAATGGAGTGAAACCAATGGTGGATGCTTCTCTCCATGGGATGAGATAAGAGGGAAGCCGGGCAATGGGGGGCAATAGGTTCTCTCACATTTATTTATTTATTTTCCATACTTGTACCCTGCCATTTTCACCCTGAAGGGGACTTGGGGCGGCCTCAAAACTGGAAGCAATTCGATGCCCAACAAACAAATTCCAACAATAACAATTACAATTAAAACAGCAATAAAGCATAAATTATTAAAACAGCAATTAAAATCATTCAAATTCAGAATTGTAGTCCTGAATCAGTCTTAGTCTGTCGCTCTCTATTATTGCACTGCTATAATTACTGCTCGAATGCTTGGTCCCATAACCATGTCTTAAGTTTTTTTTTCCCCTGAAAGACATGATGGAGACGGCTGTTCTGATTTCATTGGGGAGGGATTTCCACAGACAAGGGGCCACCACTGAGAAGGCCCTGTCTCTCATCCCCACCAGTCACAATTGCAAGGAGGGTGGGAACGAGAGCAGGGCCTCCCCCAACAATCTTAACCAAGGTGTATCATAGAAGGAGATACGTTCAGACAGGTAAGCTGGGCCAGAACCTTTTAGGGCTTTATAGGTTAAATCCAGCAGTTTGAATTGTGTTTGGTAGCAGACCAGTAGCCAGTAGAGCTGATGTAATGGGGGTAGGGGTGGTATGCTCCCTGAGCGCCACTCCGGTGAGCACCCATTGGACTATTTGAAATGTCCGAATAGTCTTCAAAGGCAACTCCACATAGAACGCATTGCAGCAATCTATAAGGGATGTAACAAAGGCGTGGACCACTGTGGCCAAGTCAAACTTTCCAAGGTACAGGCATAACTGGCGCATAAGTTTTAGTTGTGCAAATGTTCCCCTAGCCACTGCCGAGACCTGGGGTTCCAGGCTCAATTATTAATCTAGAATCACTCCCAAGCTGTGAACCTGCGCCTTCAGGAGGAGTGTAACCCCATCCAGCACAGGCTGTAACCCTATGCCCTGTTCGGCCTTTTGACTGACCAGGAGTACCTCTCTCTTGTCTGGATTCAATTTCAATATGTTAGCCCTCATCCAGTCTGGCACAGCTGCCAAGCAGTGGTTCAGGACCTGCATAAGCCTGGGAAGGCAGAGTTCAAAAGCAAATTCTAGTTATAGCATTCTTGTATTAATAAACTAAAATGGGATGAATAAAAGATAGGATGATACTGCCCTTCATGCCAATGGAGTTGCACCCTGAGAATAATTACTTTTTATAACCCCAGTAATTTGCTATCTAGTTTCTTTCTTGGTCTGTATTGCTGGATATCTGGATAGACCTCATTTGCAATATTTTCCTTTTGCTTCATTTGGTGCATGTGTTTACTTTTTAAAATGGTAGAGAGATTGCTGCATAGCTTTGATTTTGCAGTTTAACCATGTGGGCATCTTGGACTTCTGGTGCACATTGGCATTCAAATTGAGCCTCTATTCTGGTATTTTTTTAAAACCTTCCACACTGCCTAAAGGGTCTGACCTTCCAAACCGTATCTTTTCACTTTCCTTTGAACTGTTGTGGTCACATTTAAATTTCTCCCTTTGAAGTCAGACTAAGTTTTTTGGGGAGGGGGGATTTCATATATATATTGAATCTAATGGGATTATTGTTATAGTCCTGTTGCTAAGAAGCCCAGTAACACTTAACCCTTGCAATGTTCCCTAAACAACATTTTCTCACCTCTTGGATGATTCTTACTGCTCAAAGGCACACAGATTTTTTTTCTATCTAGAAATTTTATCTGTCTGTCATGACCTCAGTTGACATTTATGCAGTCATTCCAAACTTACCTGTTATTATTAGATTCTCTGTGTTTACTGCTTTCCTCATTATTCATGGATTTTAACATTACCATCATGAACATCATCTTGAACAGTGTTCAGGAATGATTGATTCCTAAACACAATAAATCCATAATGTCACTTTATCTTCTTCTTTCTCCAGAAATGTAATGGATTTTATAAGTTTCTTGATATATATATAACAGCACACAAATTCCACTTTGACATAAAACTTTCTTGCACAAGATAGGTAAACCAGCATTGCAGCTAACCACTTTAGGGAGACACAGGATCAATCCATTTTCTTTTCTCTGCTGACAAACACAAGGAAAGGGAGGTGCTCTCCACACTCTGTCTAAAATGTGGAGTGGCTCTGAAGTTTTGCTGAAACTCCAGAGCATATTTTCCTTAGTGCATACCTAAATCAGTTCGATCTAGTTTGCACCACATTGAGGTCTGGAAGTTTCTAGACATCATGAGGACAGCCAGGAGTGACTTCTGGGCCACTTTGGAATTTGTGGTTAGTACAGACAACCCCCTCCCCCATAACTAGTATGAGAAGGTGTAGACAAATAATTTAAGGTTGCAAGTTATAAATAGCACACATGGTAAGGGGTGTCCTATATTGCTTTAAAACATCACCTGGCACATTCATTTTGCTTTTGTAAAATTATGAAATTATGAGATCAAAAGTTTTTATCCTAAGATGTAGAACACTAAGCATTGCTCTGCAAGCAAATGCAACTGATGCTAAACAAAAACTTTTTTATTTTGCCTGAGCAATGGCTGATTTAATTTAAGAGATAGAGAGAATAGTAAAATATACTTCCTGAAAATAAATGAGAACTACATCAGAAACAATCCAGTAGATTTTTCAGTAAAAATGAATACCTATGAAAATGATATATTGGGGTGGTTATTGTAGTATTGCCACATTCCTGGACTGATGAATGGTGGCATTAAAATGTTTGTCAAAGAAGGAAAAGTAGAGTGCAAGGAAATGCCTACACAGAATATAACTGAAGCTATTTTATGCTTGCTTTGCTTGGCTTTTTAATGGGCTTTTTGATTAGCGGGTGCCAACCAGAATTTTGAAACTTTCCCTCTCAAGTTCTCATGAATGCATAATACAGAAAGCATGTGGCGTGCTAACCATTTATGGTCAAATTATCTATTACAGTGCTGCAAAAGTGACAAGAAAGTATAATATTTTTACTATTTCTGCTCCTTCTAACCCAGAGATGGGAAAACCCTGGCCCTCCAGGTGTTTTGGACTTCAACTTCTACAATTCCTAACAGCTGGTAAACTGACTGGGATTTCTGGGAGTTGATGTTCAAAACACCTGGAAGGGTGAAGTTTGCCCATGCCTGTTCTAGCCCCTTAAAACACTACTCAGGAACAAATTGTATTCATTTTCATTTATATTTTTGTTTGTGTGCATTTCAAATTTAAGGTTGCGTTCCAATAGACATATTAGTGGAATTAGGTCTATTTGATTAGAGGCAGTATGGCTGAAGAAATGCTTTTTGCTCAGAGATTGGAAATCCTGATGAGGTGAACTTTAAACTAGTTTGTGTCAGGGAGGGTGACAGTGGTTTTAAACCACTTCATTGGATGTGTTCCAATGGCAGATTCCCAGATTAGTTTAGTGTTTACACCTTATTTTATTTTCTGGTTATTTAATATTTAATGTTTTGTTTACTTAAGTGATATTTGTCTTTACTGTTCAAATGTAGCACACATCCTATGTAAAATCATACTACGTATTTTTGACATTAATATTGAAATCTGAAATATATACAGAAAGTCTTTACAGTAGTTTATCAAAGTCTGGAGTGAACAGAAAAAATATTAAAGCGAGGGCTGGACAAACACAACAAGTGCCAAGCAGCAAGAGGACAATAATCTCAAATAATCAGCAAAGGGGAATGTCCCATGAGCTTTATGCTAATGCCCACAGCATGGGAAATAAGCAAAATGAGCTGGAACTCCTAGCACAACAAAGCAGTTACGATATAATAGGCATAACTGAAACCTGGTGGGATGAGTCCTATGCTTGGAATGCAGCAATGGAGGGGTATAATCTATTTCAGAGAAATAAACCAAACAGGAGAGGGAGTGGAGTAGCATTATATGTCAAAAATATTTACACCTGTGAAGAGATGCAAGACTTCAGTCCTGGAAACCAGGCTGAGAGCATCTGGGTAAAATTAAGGTGAAAAGGACTGAACACATGTAGTTGTGGGGGTCCGCTACAGAACTCAAAGCCAGAAGGAAGAACTGGATGAAGCCTTCTTTGACCAGATGACCAAACATGCAGAAAGAAGAGTTATAGTAGTAAAGGGAGACTTCAGTTACTCTGATGTGTTTTGGAAAACAAACTTTGCCAAGAATACAAAATCCAACAAATTCCCCACTTACCTTGCAAACAATTCTATTGTGCAGAAGCTAGGAGATGAAACAAGGGGATCAACTATTCTGGATCTGATCCTAACCACTACTGAGGTCAATGGAGTTGAAGTGGTGGGATGCTTAGGTGGGAGTGACCATGTTCTCATAGAATTTGTGATACAAAGGAAGGGTGAAACTGAGAGAAGTCAAACACGCATTCTAGACTTTAGGACAGCTGACTTCAGGAAATTTAAGGAACTACTGAGCGTGATTCCATGGACAGGAATACTAAAAGAGAAGGGAATTAACGATGGATGGGAGTTTCTTAAAAGTGAGATACTGAAGGCACAATTGCAAACAGTGGCAGCAAGGATAAAAAGTAGGAGTAGTGTAAAACAACCAGAATAGATGTCCAAAGAACATTTAACTGAACTAAGATTTAAAAAAGACATGCACAAAAAAAAGGGAAGGAAACCACCAAAGAGGAATTCAAACAAATAACTTAGGGCCCTTCCAGACAGCCCTATATTCCAGAATATCAAGGCAGAAAATCCCACAATATCTGCTTTGAACTGGGTTATCTGAGTCCACACTCAGATTTTCTGCCTTTATATTCTGGGATATAGGGTTGTGTGGAAGGGTCCCAACTTATGTAGGTGAAAAGTTTGTAAGGCAAAAGCACAAAATGAACTCAGGTGTTGTAGCCCAGCCTTTGACTGTGCCTGCCTAGACCTGATCTTGCTGGGGATTCTGGGTCTGTTAGTCATTCTGATAACACTGGAGATTCTGGATCTGTGAGTCAGCAGGAGAGCCAGCAAGAGATTTTAAGCCCTGAAAGTGAGTGGTTTGTGTCTGAAAACCACATTACTGAAAGGCAGTTCACTAGGGAAGCAAGATCAGGCACACATCTGAGCTCAGAAGATACAAATGAAAGTCCAGGTAGACAGACTAAAGAGCAGTTAGATAGGAGATTTACATTCCATCAACATAGAGCTTCTCAGGAGGGTTTACAAAGGCCAAGAAGTCATTATCAGTTTCCCAAGGGAGAAGTTATGACTTTCTCTCTATATTAGCTAGCCCAGTAGATGGGTCCGTCAGTCCAGGCAACATTGGTGTTTGGGTATAAGTCTATTGTTAAGTCAAGGGAGTTTTAGTTTCAGGTTCCATGTTCCCATTTGTTTATGTCTCATGATTCCAAGTTTTGTATTCCTGGTTTTTTATGCTACTCCTGTACTCAGATTTCTGTGGATTATTCTTGACATTTGGACTTTGTTTTTTTAATACTATTTTACTGAATTGCTTTTCATTGATATTCTTCAATAAACTGCTTTGCTATTTTACTCTGGATTCTCTGCCTCAGACTGGAAGTTCCTTTTTTTTGGAAACTTTTAAACAGAGGCTGGATGGCCATCTGTCAGGGGTGCTTTGTTTGTGCTTTTCCTGCATGGCGGGGGGTTGGACTAGATAGCCCATGTAGTCTCTTCCAATTATATGATTCAATGAACATTGGGTTAGATTCTGGAGCCCAGGGTTTAAATCTCCACTCAGCCATGGAAACCAGCTTGGGTAAGTCACAATCTTTCAACCTCAGAGTAAGGCAAATGCAAAACAACTCTGAACAAATCTTGCCATAATTGCTAGATGTCAGAAATGAAAGCACACAAAAAGGGGGGGGGGGGAGAAAGAGATGTCCTGCTGAACTCAGTGGACCTTACTTTTGAGGAGGCATACATAGATGAACTGAAAATCTTAATTATATTAATATTTATGACAGACTTACTTTACAATAGTGTGTATGGTGCTTCAGATGTTTTTGAACTCCATTTTCCATTCTAGTAGGATCAATGGTTGTAGATACAAAGCACTGCAGTTCAACAAGATCTGAAGATTCATACACACCCTTCTTTACAGAGTATTCTCTACATTATTCTGATAATGTAGAGACAAAACTGAAATGTAGATCAGTAGTATTTTAGCTGAATTGTATATGTCTTAGTTGGGGGGGAAGAGGATAGCACTGGAAATGCTGGAAAAAATAGACTCCTGAGAATATTGTTGATGTAAAATCTGGTCCATATGCTGATAAATTGTCAAAGATGTGCTTTAGCACAGAAAACATTAAAGTTGTAATTACATAGCTTAATATTGTGATAAAACAATGGCAAGGCAATTTCATAAATAGCTTATTCAAAGCCTTAGATTCTCAAACAATAGATTTTAAATATTCTGATTCTGAAGTGCATGGCAAGGGGAATAGACCTTTCACTATGCTCCGATTTAGCACTTGCTTCAATCGTTGCTTTCTGTTTTGTGTATTTTTTGTAATTGTGAGAAATATATTTTCATTTCCTAGTGACTTCATCATTTGTATATAGTAAGACCACTGAAATAATTAACTCATATCTGAGGATTCACTAACCCATGCCTTGAGGTAAATGGTTTCTTTAAGAATTTACTGGGTTTTCTAGGCAACTCTGTGACATGCTTCTCCTGGAAGTTACTACACAGTTGTGTTAAAAGGATACCTCTCTATTAATCTCTAGGTCATCCAACAGAATTCATTGGTATTCTGGGACTGGAAGAGAGGTAATTTAGTGGTGTTAGTTCATAGTCACAGTTTCAGGTAACTGTGGTCTAGCCAGGAATGTATCCCCTGCAGATATAGGGGTATTACTGTACTTGATAATGTTGCTCTTTTATAGTCAAGAATTTTAACTAGATGTCTCCAATAGCTATTTATTTGTATACACAACTTATGTTCCTTGTTCCCTTTCCACTTTTCTGTCTCTTCCTCTTAATATAGGCTGGCTTTAGTACAGATGCTTGTCATACTGTTGAAAGTTCGGCTGAAACCAGATTCTGAGTGCAATAAGATCTTGTTTTTTGCATATTTGTACAGCACTTCCTCACAAGAACAGATTCATCATATAAAAATACTGATAATTTCACTGTCTCACACAGCTCAATCTTTTGTCTTAAATATCTTATCATGGCATCATTCCTCAGATCTCTTTCACTTTTACTGAATGCTGGGTGTTATGCCTTGTAAAATTTTGCTAACTTCAATCAATACTTTCTTGTCTAACGTAATGCCAAGGTGGTTGAATGAATAAGTATAGAGAGTTAGTCTGTTTACACTCAGGAGACTAAAAAATGCATTTGAGCATCTCTTGCACTATTTGTGCCATGAGTTGATGTTGTTAATATTGGATTGAACATGGAAGAGAAACTAAATCTATATTGCAGTCAAAGCTCCTGGGCAATGAGCTTGATATAATGGCAAAAGAGCTTGGGAAAAGATACTCTGAGACTACAGTTCCCAGAAACTCATAGCTAATATGATGGATACGTATGCTGGCCAAGGAATTCTGGGAGATTTAGATTTTAAAGTTCAAAGCTTTAGAATGATGTAGAGACATTGGACAGTTCCACAAGTTTGGAACATTGAGTCAAGTTGCTGAAACAATATTATTGACTGTACATGTGGCTCGTAACTCCTATGGCTCTTGCTTTTTTTCTATTCATAGTCCAAAAGCCTTTATGAGCAATAAAGTCTTAAAGGGTGAGAACCCACAACCTGAAAGAGACTACACACACTGAAATCAATGCAACTGAAGCTAGGCCCCATCTACACTGAAACTACTGCAGCTTTGAGATGTCACAAAACCACAGTGGCCACAAAATGCATGTTGCCAGCATGTGCTGCACCATGCATTTATGTTTATATAGAACTATTTTAGAAGTTACTGGAAAGTCTGAGTGTAGGCAAATAATATGCTGCAGCAAATGCCAGCATATCCAGGATCCAGGCCAAAATTGGTTCCACAAAATGCAGAGTTCATTGTAGACACCTGCCCCCACTGAAGCGCATTATAGACTTAGAACTAGACATGTGCACAAAATTAATTCCTACAGTTTCTACTGTTTGTTCATGTCTTTCATTTCTTAGGAAGCACAAAATTCAAAATTGCCTCCTTGCCTTGGAAAGAGGCTGCATGTGTGGTGGGGCATGCAGACAGGCAACTCTGGAACTCAGCTGCAGGTGCACTCTGGGCCTGCCTGCATGTCCTACCACACATGCACTCTCGGCAGGCAGGTGTGGGCAGGGTGTGCAGGGTGTGCAGGACAGCATGGGGCATGCCTGCAGCTGAGAGGCACTCAGTTGCAGGCATTAGCAGGCACACAATTTCTGGGCCTGTCTGCATAACCCACCACACATGCACTTTCTTTCCAAAGAGAGTGCATGTGGCGGGATATGCAAGCAGGCCCAGGAAGCGTGTGTTCCTGCCAGTGCTTACTGCTGAGCACCTATTACTTTGGAGTAGAAACAGCAGGTTTCAGATAAGAAGAATGCATGCTGAGAAGAGCAGCCAGTGCCTGGGAAGCTCTTCCCCATAATGGTCCGATTTTTGGCCCCAAAACAAAACAGAAAACAACCCTCCCAATTTTGGGAGACTTAAAAAATTGATGGGGGCCCCCAACGAAATCTGGGACCTGAAATGGGAGAAGGTTTGCCCCAAATTCAAATGTCAATTCAAAACAGGAGGATTGATAAAAAGCTCCCCATTACAATGGCTGGACAGCACATGGTAATTGAGTCCCTGAGAGGATCAATGTATTACTTCAGTTCCTATCTGTCACTTTTTTTCAAACCAGTTCTGGATCTCTCAATCTAATCACTGGTTAGTTTAAAGAGGAACCAGTTCAAACTGATTCCAAGCTGCATCATAGTGTTAGTGTATCTGTGCACTTAGTCTCAATTCCAGTGGGTGAACTGCAAATATACTTAAATCTGAGCACATCACATAATAATAATAATAATAATAATAATAATAATAATAATAATAAACCTTTATTTGTACCCCGCTACCATCTCTCAAAGGACTCGGTGCGGCGTACAAGAGGCCGAGCCCAAATACAATAGTAAAAACAACAACAACCAAATAACTCAAAAAACAAAGCAATAACATTAACAACACCAATGACGCAATTAAAAACAATGTCAGGGCCAAATGTAATAATAAAGTTAAAGTTAAAAAGTGCTGGGCATGACCAGGTGGAGTGTTTGGAGGGGGATGGGCATGCAGATATCCTAAATCTCTGATAAAGTGCGTTGGGACATGATGCTAGGAATTTCCTTATTCTGGAAAGGGACACTGTAACAACCACATTTTCAAGCTCCTCCTAAAGATTGCTAGTGACGGGGCCTGCCTGATGTCTTTAGGGAGAGAGTTCTAGAGTCGAGGGGCCACCACCGAGAAAGCCCTATCCCTCGTCCCCACCAATCGCGCTTGCAATGCAGGTGGGACCGTGAGCAGGACCTCTCCAGATGAACGAAGAGATTGTGTGGGTTCGTACACAGAGATGCGGTCATGCAGGTAGGCGGGTCCCAAACCATTTAGGTCTTTGCACCTTGAACTGGGACCGGAAAATGAATGGTAGCCAGTGGAGCTCCTTAAACAGGAGGGTTGACCTCTCCCTGTAAGGAGCACCAGTTAACAACCTGGCCACCGCCCGTTGGACCAATTGAAATTTCCGGGCCATTTTCAAGGGCAGCCCCATGTAGAACGCATTACAGTAGTCAATCTGGAAGTGACTAAGGCATTGACCACCCTGGCCAGATCCGCCTTCACAAGGTATGGTCGCAGTTGGCGCACGAGTCTTAATTACAAATTGTGTGCTAAACTGGTTTCATAGACTTCAGTTTTTATTTTATGCAGAAGTGGGTTTAACAAAATGGTTTGTGTTCATCTTCACTAATAATTGTTGCTATCTTGACCACATAAGATCAAAAAGTGTCCCAGCTTTCATCTGAAATGTTAAAGGTTATGCCTAAGATACTTTAGGAATGGTGGGGAAAATGATAAATAAATAAGAAACCTCTTAATTGTATGTCTGTTTGCATATTTGTTTGCTTGGTTTATTTCCCACCTTTCTTCCATTGTGAGATGCAAGTTAGCCTACCATAAATTACAACAAAATATAGCTAGAATTGTAAATGTAGAATATGTATATTTTATATGTGTTGGAACAATTTTAAATTGCTCCATCTTGTAGGAACAGGATCACGTAACATATTTCACCACAAATAGAATCTTGCCATTGTGACCAGAACTGCAATCTTGTTCCATGATAGTTGAACTAAGAATTGGCAGGTATTTCTTTTCAGTTTTATTTTTTATCTCAGTTTAACAGAAATCAACCATTTCTTCATATTGGAGTGGAAAGAACATGAGAATTTGAAAAAAAAATCCAGCATGTTGTTTTTTCTAAGAAATTCCTAATCTTTTAATATCTAAATGGCATCCATGTGCAAAATAACACTCTTAGTGCTGGAAAGAACTGTACCTTTTAAATAAGGTAAAGAAAATGTAGATTCCCCCCCCCCCAAAAAAAAGTTCAGTCTGTTTTCAAGAATTTATCTATATTCTCAAACTTTTTCATATTTGGAGAGGAAAGGAAAGATGTCAAAACTATAAGATTTCTCCATCATAAATTCAACAGAAAATGAATGAATGAATGACTAGGCAAGAAAATTCAATTTGTGGAACACATTAGGTAATGGTTTATGGTAAAGACAAATAGCTACCATGAGAAGTCTAAACAAACAAAGGATGCTGGTGCAGGAATTGAGAGCAGAAAATTGAGAAAGGGTAACTGACCTTGCCCTTCAGTATCTGGTGTGTCTTTAAATCAAGACCAAGCTTACCACATCTTGGAGGCTGTTGGTCACTGCTGTGTGCATATATATATAATTTGCTGTAGATAGAACAGGAAGTGTTCAAAAGAATGGACACTGTATTATATTGCTTATTGCTAGCCAAGACAGGAAACAGCATGCCATGGTGCTGTTTTAAGCTCCTGCCCTTGTAGCTCTAATGAATACTGGCTGTGAGAAAAATGAAGATCAAGTTGGGATATAAAAAAATTGAGAAAAAAGCCCACACTAGCTTTCACTTCATGTTTGCCTGAACCGGTAACACCTGCTATGGCCCGGAGTACAGTAAATGTAAATTACATCTGCAGTGGAGTTTGGCTTAATGAACCTTTTGAAGTCCTGCAAATTTTATATTACAGAGCCACCACTGTGTGTGTGATCACATGTAGAATTGAAGACAGTAAAGCAAACTGCTTCCATGAATAAATGCTCTGAAATTTGTCATCTTGCAGGGGTGGATTAAGCATTTGATATTTCAGGATACTTCTTTTGAAATCAGTTTTTCCTGCTGAGCGTGGCGGTCTAGGTTGGAGGGCCTGGCTGGACCATAGCTTCTCCACATCTTTTAAATTACTATATATCTGTAGTTTCTGACTTAATCACAAAAATAAAAATAAAAGCAGGCTTCATTTATTCAGATCCCCCATCCCTTGAACTTGTATACATTAGTCATGGTTTGTGTCATTTTCTATTTAGTGTCATGCTTATGCTACATACTGTATTTTATTCTTTGTTTGGACCAGCCTTATTTTTTGGAAAATGCTACCATTCAAATGTATTTAGAGTGAGAGTAATGTTTTATTTGTTTAAAAATGTGCTAGGAGAGTCCATACCAGAAGCATATCAGAGCTGTACCTTAAGCATGCAAATTCATATATGACTATTATCTTCTTCTTTTTTTACAAATTCAACATTTCATTAAACCCATAGATAAACTTTTTATGAGGGATTCAATAAAGAGAATGGAATAAGTCATGCTTTCCTAATTTTATGCATTCTAGTTGTGTTAGAATACACATCTCTTGGTCCAGTGATGACAGGAATTGTAGAATGATCTATCCTGAGATTGAACACAAGGCTGATTTTCAGAACAGAGCGGACATTTCAAACTGAAAAGACCTGCGTTTAAAACTTTGCTTAATTATGGAATTCCCAAAATACTTTAGCCACAGCCTCAATTTAACCTTCATAAAATGAAGTTTGACTTATTATGACTTGCTTAGATCATACACTGGTTTCCATGGCTGAGTGGGGATTCAAACCCTGGTTTTCCAGGGTTGTAATCCAACACTCATATCAGTATTAGGGTTGTCTTTTTCTCCCAAAAAGAATGTTATTGTAACATCCAAATTTGCTCAGTGCTGATTGGGCAGTGTTTTTTTTTCAGTTTGTGTTTACCGGAATTCCTTTTTATATGGAATAGAAAGAATGTCCTTGAACAGTAAAACTGATAGATTTTATCGTTTCCAAGTCTCTCTGTCTATCTACCTCTTTTTTGAACAGTGTGTCAGGATCTAAGGCAGATTGCAATTTTCAAATAAAGAACAATAGTACATAGCATTTTCTTAAACTGGACAATTTAAATGAATATATAAAGTCTTTGGAGGGTTTGAAAACAATAATGATGCAACCTTCAATGAAGAGCGAATTCCATAGATGTGGAGTCACTCTGAGGAAGGCTGTTCATGACACAATCAAATACTTTGAAAATCCAAAATCTACATGGTTTGAGTTTAGATTCCACAAAACTATAACTAGCCTCAAGAGCAAACAAATCTAAATTTAATATACATTTATGACTGTCTGTCTGGATTTTATATACCTTCTTACAATATGTGCCCCAAGGAGGCTTAAAAAAAGAGCATGATTGGAAACCAGTCATAATACTAACACACACAAACATGGTACTATCAAATACCCCTTTTTATTGTCTGATTTTTATTGTCTATTGTCTGGGTGTGATAAAAAAAACAAAGATATCAAGGACTTAATAGAAGCTGAAGAGATCAAGAGAAGGTGGTGAGACTATACAGAAGGAATCTGTATAATGACTAAGTAGTAACAGTAAGAACTGACCATGGAACAACAGACTGGTTCAAGATTGGGAAAGGCATATGACAGAGTTGTATACTCTCACCCAACCTACTCAATTTGTATGCAGAGCACATCATGTGATGTGTGGGACTTGACAAATGCAAGGCTGGGGTTAAGATTGCTGGAAGAAACATTAACAACCTTAGACATGCAGATGATACCACTTTGATGATCAAAAGTGAGGAGGAGCTGAGGAGCTTTAATCAAGGTGAAAGAAGAAAGTGCAAAAGCTGGGTTGCAGTTAAACATAAAAAACCCCCAAGATTCTGGCAACTGGACTGATTGATAACTAGCAAATAGAGGGAGAAAGATTAGTGCAGATGCAGACTGCAGCCAGGAAATCAGAAGACGTTTATTTCTTGGGAGGAGAGCAATGGCAATTTGATAAATAGTGAAGAGTAGAGACATCACACTGGCAACCAAGATCCGCAATGGTATTCCCTATAGTAACCTATGGATGTTAGAGCTGGAGCATAAGGAAGACTGAGTGAAGGAAGATAGATGCTTTTGAACTGTGGTGCTGGAGGAAAATTCTGAGAGTGCCTCAGACCACAAGAAGATCCAACCAATCCATACTTCAGGAAATAATGCCCAACTGCTCATTGGAGGGAAGGATATTAAAGGCAAAGATGAAGTATTTTGGCCACATAATGAGAAGACAGGAAAGCTTAGAGAAGACAATGATGCTTGGGAAAGTGGAAAGAAAAAGGAAGAAGGGCCGACTGAGGGCAAGATGGATGGATAGCATCCTTGAAATGACTGGATTGACCTTGAAGGAGCTGGGGGTGGTGACAGCCAACAGAGAGGTCTGGTGTGGGCTGGTCCATGAGGTCATGAAGAGTCATAGTGACTGTATGAATAAATAACAACATTGTCTGAATAATATAAAAATAGTTTATCAAAAATAGTTTATCAGAACTTAACAATTGGGATACAACTACAGCATCCATCTTCTAAAGACCTTCAAGTTTATGCACTAATACTTATGTAGTTCTTCTGCATCTTCAAGTCAACTTTGACTCATTGTGATCCTATCCTAGAGTTATCTTGGCAACATTTGTTTAGAAAAAGTTTGCCATTGTTTTTCTCTTATAATATGACTTGCCCATTGTCACCCAATGGGTTTCCATGGCTAAGTAGAATATGAATGCTGGTCTTCCAGGCTACCACTCAAGTTACCATACTACAGAGGCCCGTTTATAGACAAAATATTGCCTAAATAAAAATATATTTGTTTAACGGCAGAAAAAGAAAAAGAAGCAGCCTAGTATTTTGTGGCAACAATTTCCATGATCTGCCTTCACCACACGTGCCTATGAAGTTGGTGAGGCTGAGAGTTACAAAGGAAAGTTATGCAATTTTAATCATGAAAATGCCATGGAAAATATATTTAAATATATGTTGAGGGGAAGGATTTATTAGCAAACATGGCAAAATTTCAAGAGTAAATGAAATATTGTTAATATTAACCCGTGAAGTGGATTCTAGGATATAATCAGATAGACCCAAGATTTCAGTAGTGTTCGCAACTTGAATATACCTCAGGAATGAAGGTCACCCATTTCTTTATGTACAAATGTAAGAGCAAATCATTACCAATGAATAGCACAATGGTATATTACCCCAAAAAGTTAAATAAAATAAATAGCAACTATAGTTCAACCAGCTGGAAATGTAAATCCCAGGTTGGTACATTCATTCATTTGTTGTGGACCTTCTTGAAAAGAAAATAACACTGGGCAGGCTTTCTGATTCAAATGGTATTTGCAATTCAGAGTTTTATTTCTAGAGCTTTCAGTACTTTGAGGGGGAAACTCCCAACATAGCAAATGATTGTTTGCATGGCTCTTGCAACTCCAATATACTAAATATTAAATACAAAGGGAAAGACATGACAGAAAACATTTATGTTTTTAATTGTTAATATTAACATTAAGAACTATGCTAATGTTAAAGAAGGAATGTACTATTTAATAGACTTGTGCATGGATTTGTTTTGGATGTTTTCCTTCAGCTTCTTTGAATGCACATAACAGCAAGGGCTTAGCTGCTGTGTGTGTGTGTTTTTTTTTTCAACAGAGCTGCTGGCTGCAGCTTCTTCCCTGAAAATATTAACAACTAATTGTGTTGCTCTTTTGACTCTATACTAGTCTTTTCCTTGTGTGTGTGCATCTACGTGCACACACCCTTCTGTTCTCTCTCACAAGAAGCCTGAGCCTATCCCTCCACTCAAATTCAAAAAAAACAGTACTTTTAATTATTAATATTAATATATTATAATATATAGCATATATTATATATTAATAAACAACTAGCAACAAGGAATATAACAAGAAATCATGAGGTTTGGAGGCCATCATGCTGCAATGCTGGCTCAGGATCAAGTGCCAGTGGCCAGGCTTCCAGTGGAGCCAGGAAAGAGAGAGAGGAGGTACCACAACAACTGTATTGTCTTATTCTCCAGAATCTCAATCACTACAATCAGATCCTCCCATGACACCACCAAGAGTACAAAGAATAACAATAACATCCCATTTGGGAACTGCTGCTGATCCACCACCTCAGACAGTTGAGGAAGCCCCCAAGATGCCACTGCCACTGTTATTTTAAATTTCCACCAGCAGTCCTAAGTCAGTGGAACTTGTGCAGGAGGAGGAGGAGGAGGAGGAGATGGGGGTGATGGTAGCATCCGGCTAAACCTTCATCCACTTCACCACAGACCTTTGAATTTGAACTGGTGCAGCCCGCTCTTACCTCTCTCTGACTGCGCATTGGTGGGATAGAGTGGTGAACATGGAGACAGAGCGTCGCTGCTGGGTCATGCTCCATGTCAAAATCATGGATAAGGCCCACACTGCTACTCATCTCATTGAGGTCATAGAATGCATGATTGATGTGTGGCTTCTTGACAATGCCTTTTCTCTCTTCCACCTTCAAGATGGGCAGGAAATTTCCTCCTTTCATTGCTACTGAACATGGAAATGAGTTCACTGGGTTCTCCATATTCACTGGGTTAGGAAAATAGAACCCCCACAAAAATGAGAAAAACAGAAATAAAACCCACTATTTTTCACACTTGAGAATCTCTAGGAATCTCTCTAGAAATCTCGGGGTCCTCCAGCACAATGTTACAGACAATTTCCAGTGAAAGATGTCCACACGGTAGTGTTGGGAATCCTAGGTGTGGGACACCACATTTGGATGCTCTATCTCAGCTACACATCTTACTAGAAAGGTCTCATGCAAATTTTAGTGACCCAAGCAGAACCATAAGGAATTGCATGCCACTTGTCCTATTCTTTCACAACTTTGTTGACTTGGGACCCACCAATGCTTTCAAAATATCAGTTGTGAGTGGCTGCTGCTCACTCTCATCCCTGGTTATATGGTTTCGGATTCCAGGGCCAATATAGTATGAGTGATCAAAGACATTGGGTTCCTTGTAATGGGAATTTCTTATAATGGGATATTTTGTCCTTTGCAATGTTTTCAGAGGGCTTCCCTGGATTTTTTTTAAAACTCTGCAAAGCCTTTGCCACTGTTTAAATTGTGGTGGATGTCTAACCAGGATGCCGTGCTTCTTTATGCTTTCCATTATTTTCTCTTTGTCCTCCCAGCTTCAATTTTTCAGCAATCTAAACATTACCAGATGGATCCCAGCCACATGAAGCTATAAAGAAATTTTAAAAGAACTTGCCTCATAAGTATTTGTATGTCATATAAACTTAAACATTGTTTACAAGTGCAATTAATGCCTAAGACTTCTTTAGATTTATGGCTTTCCAAATCTTCCTTAATACAGCGTGTTGCCAGAGGGTGGATTTCAGATGTGAAATACATGTTTTGTTTTGAAAACATATAGGATCTGTTGACACTGAAATACTTTTTAAAACATGTGAAATGCTATTGATATTGTAAATATGCCAATTGGAATATATATATGGCTGTTAGTCCTCCTCACAGCTCCTGCTAAACAGCAGTTTGATTATTACACAGGTAAAATATTCAGTGTTATGTTATAGCTACTGCAAGCATTGATTAAAGTCTCTAGTGTTCATGAAGGCTGACAGGGATTCAAAGGAGGAAATGTAAAACTTGAAGGTACAGCAGTATAGTGACATTTCACTCTATAAAGCTGCCAATATTTTAATCCTGCACGTAAATCATTTCCATCAGTTCAATTCCATATCTTAATTTGTGTAGCAAACAAAGTATTGGATTGCATTATCTTTAATAATTAGGAATGTAGTACCAGTTTCTCTGCATTTCATAATCTTCATCAAGAAACCTGGGTAAATTCTAGTTGGGGGAGGGAAGAGTTAGCTGAACATGGAACAGTTAAGAAAAAGAACTCATTTTCATTCTTTGATCAGCCCACGTTTCATTATTTGCTCTATAAACCCTCTGGTTTCTCTGGTTTAAATGATCCCTTCATCAATGATGATGGTGTATTCGTTTAGAGTGATGATTGATATGGTAATAGATACAGTGTGATTGAAAGCAACCTTTGTCAGTAGGGAGGCCAAATACTCAAACAGTATATTGGTCTGACTTGGCTCATTATTGGAGGCCTTTCATAGTCATATTGACTTGCTGTCCAAATGTTGTTACTTACCCGAAGCTTTCATTGTTTAAATGGTATAGACATTGGTATCGAACACGGCTTTCCCCAATATTTATCCTAAAAATACACACATGGCTCAATTATCCTCTGGAAATGTTATACCCTGTAAGTATTAAAATGGCATTTGGTAGCAGGGAACAAAATCTGGATTAAGAGAAAAATAGTAATTGGCAATGCAATTGGCAATGCAATTGTTTGTTTCCCCCCAGTACATATGCACCATTGCTGTGATATTTTTGTTTATATAGTTCAAACAGAAGGTCACTACACTTTGACTTTCATTGATAAAAGTCTGTAGCACAACAAAATAGAGAGATCTCTGCACCTTGAGGACAATTTTTAACCCTTATTAGTAAATATGTATATCAAATGTATTTGAAACCTGAAGCCAAAAGAAATTTGTAAAGTTCTGGTGTTTCCTATGGTCACTCAAACTTCCCTCAGAAGTGAGTATATGCCTCCACATTCGCTGAGGTTAGGCACATAAAAATCTCAAAAGAGTGGGTGGAAATGAATAGAAAAATGCTATTCTTTTTTTACCCAAAAGAACATCTCTAAATCTCTAGATGCTCCAATATGACTCTATGGCCAATTTCCTAGAGAGATCATATAATAAAATCTGCAAATAATCAAATCTGCAAACATTAAACATGCAAATGTGGAGGATTGACTGCAGAACCAATATTGGATCCTACATGATGCTTTGAAAGTGGTTCAGGATTTGGATATCGATAGGAACTGATGGTTCTGGTCAGTGAGGAGGTAAATTGGTGTGGAGTAAGTAAAATATGTGTGGAGATACCTGCTAGTCCCACTTCTTCACTGTGACTTTCCTGACTCTCTTTCACAGTACAAAATTATAACATTTTGATCCATATTTAAGTACTAAAACTGTATCTTATGGAATTCTGAGATTTGTAGTTATATGAAATATGACAGAGCTGTAGTGTAAAAGCAAAAGATTCTGCAAAATACAGCTATGGCAGTTTAAGGGATATCATACCACAATAATTATGCAGTGTGAAAAGGACCCTTCTGCGAAAAGCAACAAAATTAGGAAGGCTTGGCAATGCATGTAACTGAGAACCTAGAAAAGCAATGTTACTGATTTGCTTTTGATATCACAACAATGATGTGAGTTGGAATGCTCCCTTTCTCACATTTACATAAACCAAATTACAGAATGTCTGAAAAGAACATCTTTCTACAATATTATGATTACTGTCACAGAAGACATGATTATGCACAGACTTTTGTCCCCTTACAGACTCTACAGCCCCAATGTCTTAGATGGACGACTCACACATATATCCTAATCCAAGGGTCAATTCACATTTTGTTCTGTCTGTTTTCAGACCAAGCAAACCATTTTGCCTTTTGCACAGACAAATGACATTCTGCAATACTTGACCCTTCCCCCACCCCACTGCATTAAATAATAATAACAACACAGAAAGTATGAAACAACTATTCCCAATTACTATTCTCTGCAAGCCTTGTTAAGGGAAATCTAGGACTGAATGTCTTCACACAGTGAACTGAGATTTCTACGGCTCGATGATTTTTATTTCACTTAATGTCTAACCTTTCATTACATTTGTCCCAGCTATGGATCCTATTCTAGAGAGGTTTGTGCTGTAAGGCCAATTTTGATATAATTTACATGGATAAGTGGCAGAACATGATTCTCGTGCCTAATGTGACATTAAGGTTTGCATAAACTATAACTCTTCCTGAAGTCTTAGAGTACTTCCCTAATGAGCTGCTTTCACATAAATGATGTGAAGTTGAAGTTGGGGTGGTGGAAAAGTGGAAGGCAAGAGTGCATTCACGTACACAAAGCTTTTCAAAAATGGCTTAGGAACTTTTATATTGAAGATAACATTTTCTCAATAATGGCATTCAATATCACTCAACATCTGGACTTTTACCCCATCTTTTCCAAGATTTTTTGGAAGATAAACACACAGTGTATTGCCAAAGTATCAAAGTGGATGAATGAGAATTTTGAGGTACAGTAGAAGTTTCTATTTCCACTAAGAAGCCATGGCTTATTTTTTAAATGTATCAATTTTCATGTCAAAATTCTATCATCAAGATTCAAGACAAGTTATGCCACCCAAAGTCCTGGTCACCAATTACAGCTGAAAGAGAGCTGCATACATACCTCCTACAACCTGATTTTTAGAGCTCTGGAGGAATAGCTACACATACACACATTAAAGTTGGGCTTTTGCATTAAGGAAATGAAGTATACATTTACAGAGTTGCTTTGTGTTTTTGGGGCTGTATGGCCATGTTCCAGAAGTATTCTATCCTAACTTTCACCTGCATCTATGACAGGAATTCTCAGAGGTTGTGAGATCCATGGAAAACACACAACAACCCAGTGATTCCAGCCATGAAAGCTTTCGACAGCACATTGTACATTTATAATCACAATACAAAAGAGTTGTGCAATGCTGGCTCATTAGTAAATTGTGACATTGCACAGCTGAATGATCAAATGTACATGTATATTGGTGTATGTAATGCCCAGTGTATATTCATAGAGAATGTATAAGCACGTCAGTGGCATCACATGTGCAGTTCTGAATCTGTAACCATGAACTGAATACAACTATTCTATATTAGGTAAAAAATATCCAACTGGAATTTTATGAACACATTTTGCACAAAATTCATTGGCCAAAACTTTTCAAAAAAATGGTATGTGCAGTTAATGATTGTTTTCAATTGGGTTTTTTTTTTGGGGGGGGGTTGGTTTTTTTGCAGAATGTAGTTAAGAAAGACATGGTGTCTAGTAAATGTAAAAACGGATTCCCTGTGAGGTGAACACAGCAAAAATTATTTATGCCAGGAGAGTGTGCAAATCTTTCTTTAATTATTTTCACAATTCCCAACTACTACGAACTGCATAATAGTTGCTATTTTGTTTCCATTGACTTATTGGCGAGCAAAAATGTCTTAGATTATCATTTCTGGGGAACATCTTTTTCGGGGACATCTCCCAAACTCTTCCAAAATTTTACTTTTTCTACCCAGAAAAAAAATCCTATTTATAAATAAAGTTACAAGCTGAATGAGTCCAGGGGAGATAGCAAGGTTGCTGGGCTCACATATTTTCTGCAGTTGGAATGATTCCTTTAGAGGGCTCAGATCTGCCCCTTGGTTTACTGGTAGACCTTGTTTCCATAGTCTCCTTGAGCTTCTCATAATTATATTAGAAAAGAATATAATGTCAAAAGTTGCCTTATACTGATTCAGAGCATTCGCACATGTGCTATCCCCACCAGAAAGGGGTAATTTGTAACCATCCGGATGCAATTCCCTTCATTCATCACTATTGACCATGTTGAGTTGTACTTGGAGAGTTGCACTCCAACATCATTTGGAGGGCCAAAAGCTACTCCTATCTAATTCACACTGCTTGCCAATATTCTCCAGGTTTTCACATAGGAAGCTGTACTTCAAGGTGTCAGTGGACTGAACATGAGACCTTTACAAGCAAAACATGTTATGTATGAGAGTGCTTTTGTAAATATTTCCTTACTGGTTTTTGTACAAATAAATTATATTTCATTTTAAAGTTGCGCATATCTTCCTTTTGAAATCACCTTGCTAACTCTGCATTGTGCATTGTCTTTTAACTCCAGAACCCCTGAATAATTAAAATGGCATTATGTTTGTATGCTATAAACATGTAACAAATTAATGAACATAGCTTGGGCTACCAAGCCAGCTTTGAATTATCATCATCACAGGAGGAGAAAAGATTGATGTTTATTTTACTTTTTATTTTAAAAATCTCCTTTAATATTAAAATGCATATTGCATTCCCTATGTATCTTGTTCCTGATATGCTATACCTGTTTCAGATTTTAATTTGTCTGAGCATGTCTTATCATCAGAGATGTAGTCTTATTGATTAAATAATTCATTTAGCTGTCCTCAAGATAACAGGCCTGCTTATTGTCACAAGAAAAGTTGATATAGTGCACTTTATTTGTTAAGGTTTTACAATAGTGAGAAAGCAACGTATATCCACATCATTTTTTATAGATTTTTACACTTTATGTAGCTACTATATCTAATAAAATATGTATTTATTTGATACAAATTAAAATGAACAGTAAAATTATTCAGATTTAACAATTGTCTTTAAATCAAGGGGGTATAAAGAAAACTGACTTAATACATATACATCCTTTAAAAAATCTCATCAGGCTTTCTGAGCTTTCAGATTTAACTCCTTCATCATGATGTGATGTGTGTAGTCAGTGAGGTTGATTGTTTTTCAGCTCATTGTGACATTTGACTGCAAGGAAAAGATATATGGCATGTTCCTATAATTACATATGGAAATATGTATCCCACTTTTTCTGGGTCAACCTTTCTTGCACAGGAGGTATGGAATGGGTTAACGAGAGTTTATCTTTTTAATCCTGCATTTTAAAATATAATCCTGTTCCCACTTCAAGACAGCAAAGTAGGCATATTTTAAAGTGATGAGTGTAAAAAAAATCTCTCCAATAACCCTCCCCCTCTAGTCCTAGAATTATGTCCTAGATCTAGATTAACATATTGCTGTTTTAAAAGTGATCTTGCTGTGTTGTCATCTCTTCCCATCTGCTAAATATTGAATATCATTTCTACCACTCTTCCTAACTAAAACAGCAGCCAGTTAAAAAATAAAAATAAAAAAACAGTTATGGTGTTTCTGTATGTGCTATGTATGCACTGCTGTTTATGTTGGTTTCAGCTGCACCTTTTCATCTAGGAAAAAGTATCAGAGTAGATGGTTTCAGGTCTGCACTGGAAAAAAGGAAACAGTAGAATAACATGTGTTTAAGAAAGGTGTATGTTTCAAGTACCAATTTTGATTATTTGTTGTAGACCATGTTTTAATGGCATGTTTTGAGGCAGTGCTTGAAAATTCAACAGATACCTTTGGGGGTTTAATACAGGATTTAGACAAATAGGTTGCAGTTTGACCAGTCCCCAATGACAAAAGTGGGACTTCTTGTTGAAATTTTGGACATTTTTGGTCTAGGACTTATTTTTGGAGATCACAGCTTCCAGTGTCCAATTTCCACAACAACTGGGGCGATAGCACTAGCAAGTAACTTTTCCTTGTTCTATGTGTCACATACTGTAAGATGATTTCCTCAAATTCTTCTCTGAAATTTTTATGTTAACTTACCTCCTGCTGTTTTCTGGATGGGTAAATACTCAGCCAAGTATTTGACAGTTATATTTTTCACTGGTTTGCAGGTGGATTTAAAACTTTCTACATTCAGGAAACAAATTCCCATAACAATTGGTCTGCCAAGAGATCCCTGTATATTTGGGATTAATAGGGTTGGGAAGAATATTTGCAAATCTTTGAAAAATTGTTGAAAAACATGTTTTTGAGTGTTGAGAAACCCTGATGAGAAGAATGCTGTATTGATAAGATTAATCCCAATTTTGAGCTTATTCTGTACAAAATTCAGACTTGATTGTTTTGGGTAAAAAACAGTTTTTATGCAAGTATTGTTATTACTGCATTGAAATATTTTAATGCAGAAAATGCAGTTTCTTGTGTAAACCAACAACATGAAACTTTGCACAGAGTAGTCCCAAATTATAAGAAACATTTAAAAACTAGTTTTTTAAGACTTTCTTACAGGGATAAAGAAAAATGCTGAAATTGTTCATTTCCACCTTTGAAAATAAACTTAGGGCATTCTACACAGGCCCTAAAATACAGAAGTTACCAGGTTAAAAGGGGGCTGGGGTGGCTAAATGATGCTAGTGGTAAATCCATGCTGATTCACAGCAATGGATGAAAAACATGTGTTAAAAAGGTCTGCTTATATCCTGTTTCTCGACAGAAAATGTTCATCTTTGCATCACTATATATCCCTGCAGTCATGCAAAACACGTGTTTTCCTTCTCTCCCCCCCCCCCCCCTGTAGACTGCTCCTGCTCACATGCACTTTTTAAAAGACTGAAAAAGTTGATCGGCTGGCTGGTTGGGCTGTCACACAGACAGACAGGTGGCTCAAGGGAAGCACAAGTGGAAAGCAGTTAGATCTTTCTGAAGTGTATTTTAAACTTTATAATATTAAACAGAGCTTGAATTAACAATTGGGGAAGAGAGAAATCCAGTGGAAGTTTTCTTTTTAAAAAATCCCCTTCATATGTTCTGGACCTCATATGTGCACATGTGAATTTGCTTATATTTATATTAAGATATTTGCATGTGCACATATATGGTCCAGCACATTTTTTTTAAAAAAGACTTTCGCTGGAAATCTCCTGTCTGCCCTCCATCTTGATTTGCTTCAAAAGAAGACTGTGAGAATGGCAGGGGACTATATCCCGGGATTGACAGTTCTGTGTGTGGATCTGCTGTCAGGTCCTGGGATATATGTATTCCATTTAAAATGTGGATTTTGGTACTATCTGGAAGCACTGTTAGTGAAGACATACATCCCTATTGCCATAAAAGCTGGCACACTGCAGATAATGATGCAACCTATATTAGGCTACGCATTTTCAGACAATCTACACAAGATAATGCTTGGCCTTACCATCACCCAATGAAATCTCTGCTCTCGCTCTGGCTGTGTCTTTAGTCACAGATCAGCAAAGAAAGACAATCACTCTTTTGAGAAAGCTTGTCTTCTCTTACTAATCTCATTGAGGAATTCCTGAACAAAAGTTAGTGCTCCTAAGATGACAGGGTTACAATCCACTGGTATTCCATATCTGAAAGAGCTTTATAATTATCATACAATAGTATTTAATATTCAACAGTATTTTTTCTGTAATGTAGTTTTTATCTGACAGTATTTGATAGATAACATACAATGCTAAGTAGTATTTGACAGCTGATGGCTCTGTATTGGAATCCTGCCATAATGAAAACTGTCAAAGAGATGACAGTGAGTCAAAGCGATTCAAATTTCAAAATCTGAGACAAAAAATTCACTCTCAAAATATGAATGGCACGTTTGGAAAATCAACCATGTTGTGTTTCATCTCCAACATCATGGCATTTGGGCTCAGATTCCTTCAGCATGGAGCAACATTGTCCTTTGAAGGGTCAAGGTGCCCACACAGTCAAATAGCTAGTACAAGGTTAGCAGGATATATATGGATTTCCCCCCTTATATGGATTTCCCCCAATCAAGTTCACTTGCTTTTTTTGGTCTTATCCAAAAGAACTTTTCTGTTGTTCTTATGAATTTGGACATGGCCTTTCATCTTGTTTGAGAAGTTAATTCAGGAAAACCCTATTTGAAGCTGTTGTATGAGGATAAGAGCAGGCCTGCCACTTTTCCTGCCCTTTCTATTCCATTATCTTATTTGCCTATGCAAGCAGACTACTCTTGTTATTTTAACTCTATTTTATTATGGTTCTGTATTTCACCATGAGTTGCATGTGTGACTTAGAGGCCCCCATCAAGAAGTCAAAGGCAGAGCAGTTTATTATAGTGATGAGTGTAACAGAGGGAATGAGATCAGAGAGAACAGCCCTACTGTTTTCCTCATGTATGGATACTCACATGAATAGGTAAATGGTATACCACATAGGGAACTGCATGGGAATATGGTATATATTGGCTTTGTGCAATCCTGACCTGTCTATAACTACTGCAAGTTTCAGCATCTGTGATCAATGGTCAGATGTTACTAAAGTTGCAAAACAAATTATCTAGAGTATTCCTGTACAACCTGTGGCCCTCTGGGTGTTTTTATTTCATCTTCCAGAATTCCTGACCACTGGACAAGCTGGCTAGAGCTTCTCAGAGTTGGTCTACCAAAAACTTGGAGGGACACATGTTGTACAGCCTGATCTAGAGGAAATCTGGTTAGGTGAGCTGTGGATTGCAAAATTACAATATTGTTGTTGTTGCTGGTGCTGCTGTTATGTGCCCTCAAGTTATTTTTGACTTATGGTGACCCTAAGGTGATCCTATCATACATTTTTCATGACAAGTTGTGGGGGGCATGTCCAAGTATTTCAATTGAGGTTGAGAGTGTGTAACTTGCCTAAGGTCAAACAGTGGGTATGTCTGAGCAGTGCAGAGATTTGAACCCTCATCTCCAGAGCTGTAATCCAATGCTTAGACCCCTACACCATGCTTTACAGTACTGATGCATATGAAGATAAATGTATACTCATAAGTGGTATGTCCCAGAGAAGTTGCAAATTCTTCTGTATGGTTAAAAAAAACCTAGCAGTATCAAATGAACCATACCGTATAAATGAAAAAATTGTGAAAATGGTGTTTACACATATTAAATAGTTGCCATCATAAATATTGAAATGTTTGTTCCTAATTTTCATTTTGATTTTGCACTTTTCTGTGGGGGAAAATGTTAATAGTGTCAGGCTAAAATTAAAATCATTTTTATTTAAAAGGGCACAAATTATTGATAAACACATCTGAATCTTCAGATTGGTTATTTCTTGGAGGTTATTTGGGGTCATAATTATAAATCTCATTATCTTGCTTGAAGGAGAAGGCCTCTTTCATTATTACGGTGCTGAGGTCCATATCCCTGAAGCTAATTGCAAGGTATTGCTGCAGAGTTCTAATTGTTTGCCATCAAAATAGCTGTGTAAGCTTGATTAACAGTGTTCAGCAACATTCATAATAGTCCAGGCCTGGTCCTGCATAAAATAGAAACTGGGGGGAAAATCAATAAGATTTAATAAGATCAGGAACAATCACTTACAATAGTACATCAATCACACAAAGTAATAGGTGCAGGATTTGATAGGGTCCTGAACTGCCTGAGAGATTCATAACCAGTACTCGTTAATGATTTGTCCATTTGCATTTTATCAATTCAACTACAGCTGACAAGCAGAAGGAGCAATAAGGAAATATGTTGACTTAAACTCATCAGGCCTTGCAATTAAAAAAATAACAGATAATAGCAGATAACCTGTCATGTGGAAATCAAAAAGAGCCAAGGACATGAGGGCTACATCTATCTGACTTTCTGAAGTGTGAGATTATAATAAATTGGCATAATACAAAGGCTATTAGCATGCCTATAACCTTTCACTAAGCCTCATTATTCCTCGCAAAAAGCAAGACAAAATATAAGATTTGAAATTTTTACTATGCTTGGGGTTCACTCACCCTCCCCCTTCTCCTTTCTATCCATTTTTCATATAAGTAGATCTATAAACATTTCTAAAAATGTAAACCTAAGGTATAGATGATTGCCCGGTTCTCTGCCTTTTTAAATAAATAAAGCCATAGATTCTATTTTGGGTCAAATCCATATCAAACAGTCAACCAATCATAATGACATGGCTTTTTGATGATGATTGTTTACCTTTAACATAGTCCATCAACTTTTTTTAAAAAAAGCTTACTAAACCAGTTTAAATATATTTTCCAAAGTATTAAACTATGTCAAGGCTTATTAACAAATGCTATGGTTTCCATCATTCACGGCTTGAAATATTCCAAAAAACCAAAATTACAAAAAGTAAACCTTGATTTGCTATTTTGTAAAAGGGATAACATTTTACTACACTATTAAATTTAAAGGGACTTGAGTATCCTTGGATTTTGGTGTCACAGTGGATCCTGGAATCAAATCCCAGCAGACGCCATGGGCCCCATTACATCACATATGAGCTAGCATCTAGATCCAACTGGAGTAGATCTATTTGTTGCCTAAGAACACCCTATGAAATGCACAGCAGTGCCATAAATCCATGAGTGACTCCCATCACAAGGGTGAGATACAAGAGGTTCCTAACTCATTTTAAACTGGCTCTTTCTGCGAATAGGAAATGGTTGAGGCAGATATAACCTATGGCTAACTGCTTTTCATTTTATGCTGTTCTGCTTGGAGCATTTTCATCTCTAGCTCTTACAGTGTTATCTAGCATCCAGTCTTCATATCTAAATTTCATGCAGGTGCTATGCGTGGATAGAACTAGTTTGGATCTATTATGTATGTAAGATTTATTTATTTATTAGATTTCTAGTGAAATGTCACTAAAATGCTATGCAGTTTTTAGTAATGTGTTAAAGACTATCTCTGATATTATATGTCTCAGTTTATATAAATATCAGAACAAGGGATCATATGTTTCTTGTTCTAAATGAGGATTATGCATTTTTACTATGCTCTTCCACCATCTGCATGAACTACCTGTTGGGTTGATAATCTGTATGAGAGCCTTTGTGCATGCAAACTAGTCTTTCAATTTCTTTCTGTGACAGAAAAGGGGTGCAAATCAGGCTTATATATTAATGACCTGCTTCAGGAACCTAGGTTTCAAAAACTGGTGAAGGCAATAATCTCTTCCATTTTTGCTCATATTGATTTTCAAATACTTGTTTCATCTTTTATTACTTGTCCATTAAACCCTTGCCATAACCCTGATTACTTCTTTATTATCATTTCCTAACAATAGAGAGGCAAAGGATCAGGAAACCTGGTTACCCACTCATCCATTAGCCTATTTATATTGAATAATAATAATAATAATAATAATAATAATAATAATAAATTCTTTATTTATATCCCACTTTTCTCCCTGAGCGGGACCCAAAGTGGCTCACAACCTTTTAAAAGCAGTACAAAGAACAAACACATATAACAATAAAACCATCTATAAGAATGGCATAAATAAACATTCTAAAAGCAATTAACAATTACAATTATTGGGGGAATTTATCAATTATACGAGGGGCTGCTGATAAGTCTTTGGCTTTACCCAGAAAGAAACGAGATAGGAAGATGAAACTTTACATTTATTCCACATACTCTTTACTGATATCAACACACTTCTTACATTGGTATTCAAAGTTCTGTAAGCCTTGCAAAAAGAGGGATTTTGGTGTGAATTTTGGTACCCTTGAGGTGTTTCTTCAGGTTTGGAAACAGATGATAGTTGGAGGGAGCTAGATCCGGTGAATAAAGTGGGTGGTCAACCAGCTGGAAGCCTAGCTCCACCAGTTTTGCCATGGATGCTTGCACAGTGTGAGCGGAGGCATTGTTTTGCAGGAACAAGATTCCTTTGGACAGCTTGCCGCACCTTTTGGCCTACGGAACTGCTTTTAATTGGTCCAAAAGTACAGTGTAATACCTTGCATTGACGGTGGAATCATAAGGAAGTTCTTATCAGTCTGGAAATGCTGACAAATGGACCGGGAAGTTTTCACTTGCATGCTTTTTTGATCTGTTGTCAAACATTTGGAGACCCACTTTGCTGAGAGCTTCTTCATGTTCAAATGTTCATGGATAATGACACAAACATGTTCATGAGAAATCCCCATGATGTCTGCTATTCCTTTAGCTGAAATTCACCAATTCTCCAGTATGAGGTTGTGCACAGCATCGACAATATCCGGAACAACAACCACTCTCGGTCATCCAGGACATTCCTCATCATTGGGGCTGAAGTGGCCCATTTTAAATTTGGCAACCTCACTCTTAACTATAGAATATGAAGGGCATTGATCCCCCAATGTCTGCGATATATCACAAGGAATATCCTTCGCGGACTTTCCTCGCAGAAACAATAATTTTATCACTCCTCTGCTCTCATTTGCTGTGAATATCACCTTACAGTCCGCCATTTTGTTTTCCCGCATACTTAGATCACTGTTGCGGGAAGTTTGCTGTGAATATCACCTTAGAGTCTGCCATTTTGTTTTCCTGCATACTTAGATCACTGTTGCCATAAGCTACTAATACAAAATGTTGAAAACATATATTAGACACATAAGGTTTTCATGTGATGTAACATTTGTTACCATACAAATAAAACAAGAACACAAAGCCAAAGACTTATCAGCAGCCCCTTGTAAGAACATACACTTCACACAACTCACTGCAAGTTAGCCTATCCTACCTTTATCCCAGGCTGGAAGGCAGTTTACAAAAAAAACTACAGAATACAATAAAACACCTATAGTTAAAACATAATACACATTTAAGATTAAAACAATGGCCACTTCCACACAGTTCAGAAATCCACGCCAAAATGGGTTTTGAAAATCCTTGCAAAAACAGGTTTTAAAAACTCACTTTGGTGCAGATTTTTGTCACCACCCCCCCCCCCCAAAATCCCGGGCTTTCCCGGGGAGGGTGCCAACATGCCATTCCGATAACAAGGAGGAACTCAATGGCAGCCAGGTAAGTTTAACTTTATTTCTACAGGTACATTAGGGTTTGTGGGGGGAGGGATAGGTGCCCTCATGGTTTTTCAGGCTCCCAGAGCCTTTACTGAGATGGTTGTGTAGATTGTGCCAAGGGATCACTTAACATGGTTCCTGGGCCCAATCCACACAGGACCCACACCTGGTAAGTCCCAGATGTTACCTTTAGATCAGGACCTTACCAGGTGTTTAATTAATTTAGAACAAAGTAGGGAAACCATCCAGTTTTATCAGAAGTGTCATCTGGATGCCTCCAGTAAAACCCAGATAGATCCCGTATTACTGGTCTGTCTGAATGGGCCCAATATTAGGTAACAGCAGAAGTACCAGTTAAAGTTTTACTTTAGAACAGATTAAAAACAGTACAGCCTTTAAAAACTGTTTCCAAATATTTCTTAGAAATGAAGGCTTTTAGCTCACCACCAAAAGGGAAAAAGGTGGAGTCATGTTAACTTCCCTAGGGAGGGAATCCCAAAATACAGAAGCAGCCAGAGATGGTCTTCTCCCATATTCCTATCAACCGTATGCAGGCCCGTAGCCAGGATTTTTTTCAGGGGGGGCTTCAGGGGGGCTGAGTTTCGGGGGGGGGGGGGCTGAGTCTGAGTGAAAGAGGGTCTAGCCTAGCAAACCTTTTGTATCATTACCCCAATACCCCCATGTATATGGGATATATTGAATATGGTGATCAGATCATGATATGAATAAACATAACAGTTTAAACACCAGTAAGGCCTTTTTTCGAACCACCATGAGAATTTGGGGGGGGGGGGCTGAAGCCCCTCGAGTCCCCCCCCCCCTGGCTACATGCCTGACTGTATGTGTGAAGGTGTAGAGATAGAGAACAGTGCCTCCCCTCCAGAACTTAAAACTCAGACAAGCTCATAGGGAAAGATAGGATCTTTTAATATGTTCTGGCAGGATCTCGGTTTATCATGAACTGCTCATAATGAGATGTTCTACTTTGTCACAAATTAAATTGGAGGACATGGTTACCTTGGATTACATTTCATTCCAATCACCTTTCTAGATTTACTACAACTAGTAGAAGTCTATAATTGATTATTAAATCACAATCACATGTCTTTTTATATATTCCCTCATTTTGGCTTACTAGAATACAAGAGTAATTACACAGATGCCTAATAAATACAACCAAGAATTTAAAAGACATACTGTGTTCACTTTTGATAACATTAGGTTGATGTTGATTACTACACTTCACCCCTTAGCTCAATTTTTTTTTATTCTGCTACATGTTTGACCTTCATCAGTATGCCATTGTTTTTCTTGTGAGATCTAACAACGCCATGCTCAGCACTTCTTTTGTTACCATATTTGCTTTAGTATAATGCACCACCAAATATAATGTGTACCTCAGTTTTGAAAGTGTGCATTACAAAACAAAGGATTTCCTCTTGAATATAATGTGAGATGGTGGTGACCACAAAACAAACTTTCCCTGTCCCGCAAGGCTGGGAAGGGGGAAGTGACTTTGCCACCTCCCTCCGTTGAGGAGGCGTGGTCAGGGGTCGGGCTATGCCTTTGCAGATGCCTCACTCCTTCACTTCATTCAAGGACATTGACCCACCTGCCCGCCACCAACAGTATAGATTTCGGTTGCCTAGGGGCAGGAATTTTTTCCCTCTCATGTTCTGGGAGGGTTTTGTGCCTACCCTATATTGTTATTGTGACAAATTGGGAGGTGTGGTCAGTTAACTAGGGCTTAGCAGAAAAAGGTAGGAAAATGACACATCCGGTGTACACCCAGGCACCTGAATTTTGGTGTTGGCCAGAAGTGAATTCCTCCGGCTAGGGTTCAAACAACCCAGGCGGGGGATGATGTTGATGGCCTAGGAACAGGAGATGTTTGACCACAATTCCTTGAGGAAAAATTCTCCACTATGTTTCCCTTAAGGTCATCCGGGTTTAATTTCGATGGAGGCCTGGTGTTTCACCCAAGTTTGTTGCCAGGGATGGGTCGGGAAGGACCACTTCCTGGTACTTAGCTCTCACCAAATGCCAAATTCCAAGACACACTCCGAGTTATGATATAGTTAATAGTTACAAATTTTAAACTTGGTAACAGTTAAATAAAGTTGCTCAAATTTTATCCCAATACATTGTGTGGTCTCCTTATTTCGGAGGGATGGATGGCAAAGGCTGGTGGGGAGCCATACTCTTCCATCAGGTCTTTCCACCAGCCTTTTCATGGTCACCATCAACTTCCCACCACCTTTTTGTGGCCACTGCTGCTTCCCCTCTTCTGTCCCCAGCTGGGATCCCTTGCCCTACAGGGCAGATGGGTTTAGGTGCGCGATTGTAATGTGCCATCAAATCTAATGCACACCTCAATTATGGCTATTTAACTAAAAAAAGGTGAGTGTTAGACTTGAATAAATATTGATATTGTTATTCTGAAACTAAATCTGGTGTTTTTTTCACAACTATCTGATATTATTAAATGCCTTAAGAATGCCTATATTTTATAACATGAAAAAGCAAATAATTTTTGCACTGTCTAAAGATGCCCTGCATCCCAGCTTGGACATGGTTGCTTTGTATGTAACAGCTCTGGTATGTTCTGCCTCAATAAGCAATGCTGAGAAGGAAAATATCTAGCACTGGGTGTTCTTCCATAAAAAAATGAAGGGAAGATCTGATTCTAGGCAACAACCGCAGGTCAGTAAAGACAAATCACACCAGAATGATTTTTACCCCCAAAGGAACAGCAAAAAGGGAACGGTATCAGCTGTATGAAGCTGGTTCATGTAAGAGAAAGAATCTTGCAATAATGTTATGGCCTGTGGCTGACAGTTTGTGATTTTGTGTGCCAGTTGCTACACCCAGAGAATTGTCAAATGAAGGCCACGGTTAGAAGGGTTACAAACAGTTTTATATGGAGAAAATAAAAATGAGAAGTCTGTAATGTCTTCAGACACTGTTGATTACTCCAGCTTTTATTTTTCGGTTATATTTTACTTTGTTTTAACATTGGACAAGTACAATGGGAAAAATGGGATCCAAAACCAGATTTTCTTCCAGTACAATACATATGCATCAATTGAGAAGTAAATCCTACTGAATCTCATGCCGCTTATTGCCTAGTAAGTGGGACTTGGAGTTAGGACCTAACTTATCTTAAATTTCCCCCATTTTTTCACCATCTTTATAAGCTGGTGTAATGGAGCCCAACAACACACAGCCACTTCATTAAAATCCATGAAATGATGGAGAGAAATGTCCATTTTCAGGAGTTGGGTGTTCCTCCCATTCCTGATAGAAATAATAATCATAATCATCATCATCATCATCATCATTTTTATTTATACCCTGCCACCATCTCCCCAGTGGGGACTCGGGGCGGCTTACATGAGGCCAAGCCCAACAACGCAATACAATAAATAAAATCAGAACACAAACAACAGCATGATAAATTACATAAAAAATAAAATATAAAAACACAGCAAACAAAATAAAATTACAATACAGTCATTCATAACATAGAACAGTGAGCGGACTGCATGTACAGAATAAAATACTAAGGCTAAAAACACGGCTAAAAACACAGGGTGAGACAACAATGGAGCAGGTTATTTGTAGGGGAGAAACTCTTCTGGAATGGGGTCGAAAGGAGCCTTCATACAGAAGAGGAGGGAATGTACACTAAAAACAGATGTTGAGGGATAATAGCAATATGAGACTATATGATTAATCTCCAAAAGCTCAGCAGAAGAGCCAGGTTTTGAGATTCTTCTTACAACTTTCTAAAGTAGGGGCTCATCTTATCTCACAGGGCAATATATTCCATAGTCAGGGAGCCACTGAGGAAAAGGCTCTCTCCCTTGCGTCCCCAGTATTAAGGATGCTTTCCCCCCACTTTCCTCTGCTTTTCTCTGCTTCCCCCCTGCCCATGGGATAATGTCAGTAGTTACAGAAGTTGTGAAGTGTTATGTCTAACATTATTTGTATGGCTGCTTTGAATTATTTATTTAAATACAACATCTTCTTCCTCTGACTATGGGCCAGCCCAAAGTGTTTCCAAACCCCAGAATTGTTTCATTATACATTTCAACAAAAAGATATGGTGTCCCCTCTGTCTTTTATTGAAATAAATAGGACTTCTCTAAGGCTGGATCTACATAGCTATATAATCCAGTTTCCGAATCCAGATTATCTGCTTTGAATTGGATTATATGAGTCTGTACTGCCTTACAAAAGATAATCTGGATTCAGAAACTGGATTATATGGCAGTGTAGATGGGGCCTAAAATGGATGTGTATATCTTAGCATGCACAGATCTCTGGTTTAAAGAGATAAACTGAAATATGCCAAGTGTTGCAATTACAATTGATGTTCCATATCCACAGTTTCTGTATCCACAGATTTAATCATCCACAGATTGAAAATATTCCCACCTCACCCCGCAAAAATATCCAAAAAGCAATCCTTGATTTTGTTATTTTATATATGGGAAACCATTTTACTACGCCACTATGGAACTTGAGCATCTATGGATTTTGGAATCCATGGGGGGTGGGGGGGGGTGGCCCTGGAACCAAATCCCAGTGGATACCAAGGGCACACTGTACTCACAGATTAAACTGCAAAGGGGTTTGTTCACTTTAATCGAAATGCAGTGAATGTCTGTTGTAGAAGCTGGAAAATTACCATTTTTTTTAAAAAAAAACCAAAAACTTCATATAGATCTGTCACCATGTTGGTATTTTTGTCAGAATGATTTGATATCTGGAATGACTGCATAAAGTCAAGTTACCAGTCTCAGAGTGTCACTACTTATAACTTTGCAGCATGTTAACTTTCTTCAGAATTTACATAATGTTTAAATAATATACCTTCTTTTCCCCTTATCCCTACATTAATGTGATTAGAATCAGTTGAAGAACTGTAATTTTCTTGTAAGCCTCCTTTCCACCTACGCTTGCTTATTATAAGTATAATTTATAAAACTAGCAGTCCCTGATCAGTTTAGCTGTCACATTTTTTTGCTGAGAGTAAAAAAAGGCTTTATAAATTATATTATTGTTTCTCTTTAATAGCCCATCTCAGATAAACAAACATGAGGAAATGGTTTGCGTTCTTTATGTATTTTCATGCTTTATCTTGCTGCTGTAAACAGCAAAGGAATACTATTCTGGGACTGATATATTATGCAATTAAATTGATGGATGGTTAATTGAGCCAATATGGCATACCATATGTGTACTCATGACCTGAATGTCATTGGTCAGATTAAGGTTTCACACATTTGACCAAAGAACATATGCTCTTATGAAGATTGCAAGGGAGAGTTATCTATACAATGGTGAAATAAACATAAATGCTTTTTCTTTCTTTCTTTCTTTCTTTTAAATGTTTTCGGTTAGAAGACCACTAAGTCCTAATGAGTACAGCTGCAAAGGAGCTTTTAGAAAAGAACCCTGAAAAGATATTAATTAAAAGCTTACTGACATCATGGTCATTAACTATGGCAGACACTTTCATTAATTTGTTTGATCTCTCCTGTTATGTGACATATTCTGAACATGGTGTTTGTGCCCTTATGACTCAAGCATGAACTGTCATTGAACTTTTAATTTTTAATTATCCTTTGCTAACTTTTCCCTCTTTTTACAAATAAAAGCATCTCATGCTGGTAGGGTGGGAACTATGCCTATGGGCGACAACAGTAGGAAGTACAATAATGGTTAAATGGCAGCTACGTGTAGAATGTTAGCCAAATACAAGGCGCACACTGGAATGTAGATAATTGCATTTGGAGCAAATAACATTATGATTTTGTACTTCTGAATTAACAGGGGTGGAGCTTATACTGATATTCTATCAATGAACAGCTTCCACCAAATCAACTAAGAGTGGGTTAATTTCTCCTTTCTTCTGTGCACTGCTAAAATCTTCTCTAGAGGACTGGGTTGACCTCTGAACCATATTGTGGAGTGACATGGATGGCTGCAACTGAAAGGGAAGAAGTCCTGTCATGTTAGCAGACATTACAACACTGAATTCAATCTCCAGTCTTGTACCAAAGGTGAACTGATGGATCAGGAGCCCTCTATGGTGTGTTCTTGCTAAATGTAATTTCTTGATTTTGAATAGGATGTTATGTATGCATTGTTGCCCTGTCTTCACTTTATTCCATTCAGTTCTGTCTTTTATACACTTCTATACTTGGACAAGGTGTATGTATACATTAAAAAGAAATCTCAGTAAATATTCCTGATATTACTCAAAGTGTGTTTTGGTGTAATCATACATAACATTATACATAATCAGTTTTATGGGTTTTAAGTGCACAGGTATATATTGAAGAGGGGAAGATGCAGATGGAATGATGCAAATTGCAGATTCTCCCATCCTGGAATTTTTGAAACATTCATAAATAAGAATTAGGGAAATGCGGCAAATTTTTAGAATGGATATGGATGTATGCAACTGAGAAATCTGCTAATCTTGGTTTCAGCCCCAACCCCCCAATAGACATCAAAAACCGTGTACCTGTTTTCATGATTATTGGGTTTATCTCTTTGTGGCAGCCTTATTATTTCTGTTGTATTTTATTTATCTGAAATAGTATTTAATGGCTTTGTCAGGTGTTTTGCATATATTTCTTCTAAAGCAGCTATTAGGGAAGCAACTTCAGCATCACAAATGGTTTAAAGTAAATTATGTTATTTTACAAAATTTATCACTGTAAGAAAACGTATATCCAAGGCAATGCTGTTTTATCTTTGACACTGCTTTGATGAGTCATCCATTTTGACAGGTAACTGTCTGCTTTAAAGCTATTTCGTTTGCATCAGTGCAGAGATAAAATGAGAGCAGATCACGAGGTAGCAGAGAGGCAAAATAACACCCATCACTGCATTATTAGAAAAATAAAGATTTGAAATGAGCCCAAAAGGAGAAGAAGCTAATAGAGAAATGTCTTTAATTTAGGCATTGATTATTGCTGCAAATGTCCATATCCTTTGTCCACTGGTATTAATCTGGGAAGAGAATGGTCTGCCCCTGCTATGTAATTTGTTACTGACACTTTGAAGAAGATTATGATAATGTGCATATAATGCAATTGACAACAATGGAGGAGTCCTGTAATTGTGAACTAAATTCAAGGAGGCTTGCTTTGAGAACTAACGGTGCCTTCATTTAGATTAGCTTACCTTTTCAAGTGTTCTGCTAGAAACCTCTATCACACAAATTGAGGCAGGAACTTTATTATCATCACTATAGCAACTGCAAGGAATTTTATTTCAAAACAGTTGGCTACCTGAAAATTCTCACATGATGGAAAGTACCACAGATGATATATGCATTTTAATTCATTTTCATTTTATTCCTGGTTTGAAGTGTTCCATAAACCAGCGTAGTGCACTTTTTATGAAGAAGTAGTAGTAGTGGCAGGGGGAGAACAAGATAGCTGGTTCCATCTTAAATTGCTTCTTTAATACAGCTATTTTCTATCAGGGAAAAAAAGGTGTTTGCTGACCTTGGTGGTATTATTTCATGTAAAACTTTAATTGTACCAAGTGGCAGAGTAGTTTTTTGTTCCGCAGTATGTCACTATGATTTTTAATAACTCAGCCCACAAAGCAATGAAGGCAAATGCTTCAATCCAAAAAAGCCAATCTGTGTGCAGAAACTGAACCAGCTTTATTGTTACTGTAAAAACTCACTATAGGAAAAATGTGAACCTATTCCAAGATTTGCCTGCGGCATTGGGCTGCCAAACGGCCATCAGAATCCATCAAGTCTTGATGTGAGGGGTCCCTTTTCTTAAACCAAGGGTGGCCAATTTTGGCATAGGTGGAATAGAATTTTGGCCACTGGGGTTATGTAGCTATGGAGTGAAGCAAAATGATGGCATTGGCCTCAATGTCCGAGGGTCATCCAGAAAATAGGTTACAAGATTTTTTTAAAATACAAAGGATGAATATATTTTAATAAAACTTACCTGAATTGTGGCATAGGCATTATATTATTTTTCCACATAATCACCATTCAGTTCAATACATTTTGTCATTTGTGGGATGAGTTTTTGATGCCTGTGCCATAGAAGTTTCCCACCGCCTTTTTTAGCCAGTTCATCACTTCAATTTTCACTTCATTGTCATTGGAAAAGTGTGAACAGATGATAGTCACTGGGTGCGAGATTGGGGCTGTGAGAGGGGTCCCAACCAAATGAAGTCAACAACTCTTGTGTTGCATCAGTGGTGTGCAGACGTGCATTGGCATCCCCTGTCAGCTTCCCACAACGTTTGTTTTGGATGGCTCGAAGTTTCTTCATGGTCTCACAACATATTCTGTACCCATTTTGTCACATGCTGTCATAACATTACATCATCTCCATAAACTGAAATGATTTTGTGATGAATCTCAGTGGCATTCATGTCCTTAGCATTTAGGTAGTGTATTACAGTGTAAACTTCGCACTTTGAGGGAAACAGAATGAGGGTGCTCATCTCTAACCTTCCCCACAAGGCCAGTCAATGAGCTACTGACGACTGGCACTAGCTTCCTGCTACATGGCAGTTATACCAAGTCCCCCAAGAAAATTCCCTTGTAACCTTATTTCCAGATAACCCTCATCTATTTTTTTCAGTCTTCAAATTTATAATATCACAAAGGGTGAGGCATTGAAAACCATCCACACTTATCAGTTTTATAGTTGCTGATTCTTTGGTAACTTTGCCTTCCCCTTTTCTTCAATGTCTGAACGGAACGTTCAATTGAAGTTTTAAGTTACTAAAAACCTAGAAATCGAGAGACTTATCTTCTCATTCAAAGTACATCCATGTTGGAATCCATCATGAGCTGAACCAGTCTTGACATTGTTTTTTAAATCTCTGAATAACCAAAGTTCAATGCCTCTTTTAATTAAGTATGGAAGAAAGTGTTGGACCCTCCAACATGTTAACCCCAAACCATTACTAGGGAAATTTCTAGAAGCAGTGAAGCCCCATTATTAAGTAGAAAGGAAGGTAATGGATGCAACCTTTGGACCAGTTTGTGCCTGTTTCTGCTCTAGACAGAGAGCTGGAAACCTGTGGCTCTCCAAGGACCTTGTCACATTGGACTTCATCTCATGGGATAAATAAAACATTTGGGATCATTTTTTCCCCCTTAAGTTTTGCAAATCCCTATTTTGAAATTAAATGGATGATTTTCCTACTCCAATCACATGGTTTCCCCCTTTCTGCTGTCTTTTCTAAGTATCTGTTTGCCTTCTCATCACACAGACATATTTCTCTTCCCACTGCCTCCTCCCCCATTTCCTTTGGATATTGCAATTTCTCAAGTACAGATAGCTCTCAATTCAAAAGTTAAATCTGTTTTTTAATGTTTAAAAAGATATATAAATTATCATTCCTTACTCCTTGGTCCTAAAACAGTAACGGCGGAAGAAAGGAATCAATACTGCCCATCTCGGCTCCTGCCTCCATGATGATGTCATCGTAATCTTTGCAAGTGGGCAAGAGGAAATTCCCATCACAAGTCTCTACATAAGGAATTGAATTATTATGATTATGATTATGATTATGATTATGATTATTATGATTATGATTATTATTTCTTACCCACCTCTCCTCACAGTTTGAGATGGGTTACAACATTGCTAAAACACATAATCATTTAAAAACACTCCCTAGAATACACATATTAAAACACATTTCCATAAAATACATATTAAAATACACAAAACAAAAGCTAGCCATAGAAGTTTAAAATTTGTCATTAAAATTGTCCGGGAAAAATAAGTCAATTGCCAATCCACTCAGGAAGCATGGGGGGGGGGGGGGAGCACACTTTAGAAATGGCAAAATACCTGGAACCCACTGTACTCATGTGATGGGCTCTGTCAGTTGCTGTTTCTTAAACGTGTAGAAAGCCTGATTTTATTTCATCTGATGAAGTCCACTGATGAGGCCCAGTGTTCCAATTAGCTAGTGTCTTGTGGTGAATTGGAGGGCAGTGGGACAATCCTAGTGTTCTGTACCCCATCTCACTGCCAGCTGAAGCTTCCCCATCACATGTGAGGAAGCGCCACCATATGGCTTCCCCCTGCTTTAGCCCTGTTATTCCAAATGAAACACGGGGAGGCTCTGGTGTTGGCGACACAGCATCCTACAACACTGCCACCCCAGTTGACTCATGGAGCTTCACTGGAAGTGAGGCTATGTTGTGTGATGGATGGCATGGGGCTCCATGGGTGGAAGTGTCCTAGGATACTGAATTTCTATCATGTGATGAGGTCCCAAATGTTACTCAACTGTCTCTCACTGGTGCCCATTGTGTCCAGGCAACCTGGGAGTGATTGTTTAAAGTTAAATGATCTATGGAGGACCATAGATTTCTTAGTCCTGCTTTAAACAGTCAGTGGATCCACAGAAGTGCTCAGGGAAATGAGGCCGCTACTCTGGGGCTTGTACCCAGATAATTTGGTATCACATGGGAGATTTAATGAGCTTGCATATTGCTTGCATTTATGGCTGCTTCAGTCATCATGATTATGCAAATTGTGGTTGTGTGCTAATGAGTTTGTGAGAATATTGTTGAATTGTGTACTCTTCAGAGTAAGCACATGAAGCCACTAGTGTCTGAGCAAAGTTTTTTTTTAACTATGAAACTGTTAATAGGAATAACATGAATATTTGTTCTGGGGTGCTTGGAGACCATTGTACTTTAACAAAGATAAGGGAATTCTTCACATTGTACTGTTATATCACTATGATTCTGCTATGATTGTCATGGTTCCACCCTGTAGACTCTTAAAAAGTGCAGTTCAGGAAGTGGTACTCATAATTTTTTCAGCAAGGTATCTCTAGTGTCGTCTCATACTACAAATCACAGGATTCCACAGGATGAAGCCATGGCAGTTAAAATAAATTTCCTGTTATATTTGTCTATTGGTGAAAGGACCACAGCCTTCCACTGGCAGCTCTTCACAAAATAATCATCATGCGTGTTAAACCTGGACTTCAAGTCTTATCACTCAGCTCCGCAAAACTCTAACGTGTACTCTTGAAATAATATTTTAAAATGAAGGTGCAGGTGAAACCATTGAATACAATAATTTATCTAATACTAATGAGATGAATCCACTGATAGAAAGCAGTGAACTCTGGACCAATTAACTTTGAACTAGCATAAGCATCCACAGAAAAGATTCCTACTTAATCTAATCATTAAACATGGTGCAGCTTTCACAGAACCGGGAACAACTTTCCAGGTTAGGTCCCTATTTAGTAGGTGCATTGGGATTGAGTTATCTGCAAAACTTTAGTTCCAAACAAGGACAAGCTGACATCAGTACTATATTTATTCTTGTGTTGTTGGCAAGGGTAGGGCAGGAGGGTTTTTATTTAAGAAAAATAGGGGAGAAACTGTCTATATAAGAGAAGTCATTTTCTTCAATTGCACACATTTCATATTAGTTGATACTACAGATTATTTCCAACGCAGCAATTTTTCTAAAAGTTCTTATTTTTATTATTATTATTATTGGAAATATTCACTATACTACAGCAATCAGTTGGTAAAGAATAGAGTAGCATTGTTTTGTTGTTGATTCTTACATCTAAAATGCTGGTAACATAATGAACCCTCTGGAGATGCACTCCCAGGTGGAGCAGTTTGTGTCTGTGCTTGAGGAGGTTTAAATTAGTTATATTTTTTAAAAGAATAACCTGTGATGAAAGCTGTGCTACCAACTGCTTTACTTGTCACCGACTCTTCAGGGCAATAAACCAATTACTTGCTGCTGTGGTAAGGCTTCTTCCTTACTGTTTTTAAATGCATGTTAGGGATATAGCGATCTCCACATTTTGGGAGTCAGCATTTCCAGTTCATTATGACTGCAAATTAGTGGGCTTCCTTACAAAAGCAGTTTTGTTGTCAAACAGGACTGGTTACTGGCTTCATTGGTATACAAAGGGTTAGTATAATGGGTCCTGCTCCTGCACCTTGAAAATGCACTTTAATCCTTTTGTTCTTGAAAATAAAATCAATGACATTAATGTTCCTAATATGAAATTCCTGCTTTCATCATCTTTCCAATTTCTACTGCCCATGACCTAGTAACATACATGAGTCATGTTTCTTGGAAATTCTTTCATTTCAAAATATTCAGAAGCAGAAAATAGAGGGTCGCCATTGCAGGTGGAAAAAAATGCTATGATATCATACAGACCATACCTTTGGATGCTTCACAGAATTTTATCTTGGGGGAGGAATTTTTGTTTGAAATCTAGTGTTTTCCTTTTGCATAATAAACCTAATTTAGCAAAGCAAGAAAAGCCACATGGAAATGTGTTGCAGGGTACTGGGCATGGAGAACATAGGATAAAAGAAATGATCCACATTCTCTGGTTCAAGTATCATGTGAACCACAAACTCACTAAATGACTTTTTGAGGTCCCTGTTAGAAATCTAAGAATTTTGTCAAGACAGGTCATTTTGACATGACGAGTCAACCTGCTACAGATTTGCCACCTTCATGAGAAATCTCAGCTCCAGTGTGAGAAGAGAACAAATATTACTGGCTGTTGTGTTTTCTGCATTTTGTGCATCATGTTTTTGTGCATCTTATCCCTTTGTAAAGCTAAATACAGACTTAGGAAAAACACAAAAAAACTGACTGATGGGGCAGAAATTTTATCATATGATGCTGCTATCCTGGTCTAGTGGTGTAATCAGTGATTGTAGCAACTTACTGGCATGGTGAATCACAATATTGCAGTTCTCCAAGCATCACATAACACAGACTTTAGTGATCCAAGGTCCTGCTGCTACACTTCCAGTTGAGTCATGTTACTCCACTCTTCAACAGTTCTACCTCTTTGATTTTTAAGCCTTTTAAAGTTAAGAAAACCTTGCAATTCCAATGAATTGTAGTTTTTTTTTAAAGACACCCTGGAAACACATATGAAAAGAACAATCCCATCTACTGATATCATGTCTCTGCTGGCATGCCAGTACAGAAACGGGCGGGGATCATCACACCAGGTGTGTTGTGGCACTGGTGGCACTGTTGTGGATGGATTTGTCATGTGGAGGTGGTAGACTTGCAATGGGTCGTGCATAGCCTCACACAATAGGAATTTTCACCAAAGGCGATGGTCCTGCTTCTATGCCAGATTGCCATCTCCATGCAATAAAGTCCAAAGATTCCAACAATCAATCCGAAGTAACTTTTATTGCTATCTCATGCTACAAGGCAACTTTAATAGCATGTTCTCAATTTTGCACATTTAACAGGAAAGAAGAAGAAAAAAATCTCAAAAATGCATATTATCTCCTCCTTCTCCCTCTGTCCGAGCATTTCCACACTCAAATACCTTCATCTTTTGGGATGATTTAATTTATCCTATTGTTATCTTCAATATTGAACAGATATTTTTTTAAAAAAATAATCAATCTGCTTTAATTTGTTAAATTATTGAATGTGTTTTTATCATGTTGCTTGCTTAATGTTTTATTACTTCAAACTTCTTAAATTAATTTTCCTTGTATGCCACTGTGAACCAAAATTGGTTGTAATGTAAATGTTTTTTTAAAAATTAAATAGGCAAATGTGAATAGATCCAGGAGCTTGTGAAAAAAATTTAGTTACAAAGTTTCCTTATCTGTTTTTAACTACAGCTACCAGCATCCACAAGCATTTCTAGCAGTGGTATCATAGCCTTTGGCTATGCCAGCTATGGAAACTGTTGTCCAAAAAGGAATTTTTCCAAGTTGCAATCTGATGCACCATTTTATTCTTGGATGGTATATATTCTCGGTTAATCTTGTTCTTTCCAGAAACCAGTCAAGATTTCTGGTGTAACCCTGACAGACTTCTTCTTCTTATGATTTTATGGAGACTATAACTAGAAAACAATCCACAAATTGGGACAAAAAGGATGATGAAGACCTTACAATGAGCAGCTGCCATCATGTAAAATTATACAGTAGGATAAGCCAGATTTGAAAAGCAAATTAATAGTTTTTAAAATAAAAATGTGTCTTTGCTTTCTAAAAATCTTCCTAGGGAATAATATAATAATAATAATAATAATAATAATAATAATAATAATAATAATAATAATAATAATTTTTATTTATATCCTGCCATCATCTGAATGAAGAACCATGCAAGTGTCACCATTTCAGATAATCAGAAGAATGGGTCAGTGATGAGAAAATGAAGGGTTTGCATGGTCTAGCTTCACACACACTTAGGATGAAAGTTCTAGGGAGTAGACAGCAATAGGATTATAGCCAAATAGGATACTTCTATTTGGCTATAATCCTATTGATTTTTGAAGGACACAGGATCAGATTTTGGTAAAGATACCTGACTGAAACACCTGATATTTTTGGAAAAGTCCCCTGTGTCTACAATAGTACTCACCATGGACTGAGAAAGAACACTCAAGGTACCCCTACTGAATCTCACCAGGGTGAAAAGGGCAATAGATAGAGTACAGGAAGGAAATGTATTGCTGTTTAAGTAGCAACATCTCTTTTGAAGTAGAGGATTAATCCTGAATAAATTCAGGACACAAGGCCTGAAAGGCAGGCTTAAGGGAAGATAATCTGCTCAAGGCCTTCTCCTTTGCATGGTTGGAAATAGCTGGGGGATCTGCCTAGGTTTATCTGCCTTTTCTTTCCATTTACTTATCTCATTTTTAATAATATCTTGCATTTATAGTGCCTTTCATCCTAATGATTCCCAAAATGCTATATAAACTGATAAGTGTTGTATGTATGTCCATGTACGTGTGTGTGTATTTACAAAAGAGAGGGAAGAGGAAATAGACAAGTGTGTGCCTGCACCTATAGAAACAGAAACTATACATAGAGATTACTGCATGAACAACTAAAAAGCAGTCACCAAAACAGCTGTTTGAACACAAACATTAGTGCCATTGGCGATTCTGCTTTCTGGTAACATGGTGACATGTAGCTGTCAAGATGTTCTTTCAAAGGTTAGCAGAGTTGTCATATGTCCTAAGTAGATTGAGAACTTGTCAATATCCAGAAATACACATTCACATACCTCACACTCTTTTTAAAAAAGAAAAGGGAGATGGATTTTTCTTACTATCATTACTAGAGCTAAAGATATTTGCTTGAGTTTGGAGCATTGTTATTATTCTGTTTAAAAAAGGAAACATGCTAGGTGTTTCTTGTAATTTTTTATAATACAGTTGGCTCTCTCTAGCCTTGTATATTACAACCAAAGATTCTAACATCCCAGTATGAAAGTATTTTTTAAGTAAACCAAAAGAGACATCATTCTTACTATTGTAATGTGTGAGTCGGTATACATTACCAGCATATTTCTTTGTTTTTCTGTTAATTTTTAAAAACACTAAAAATAAAATGACCACCAAAATCCCTCCAAAACAATGTTTAAGAAGTAACAGGGAAAAGTTCCTGCCATAATGATTTCTCTAATGCGCTTATGCTGCTGTTCTCCCTCCGACTCCTGAGCAGACCTTTTCTCCCTGCTACTAGGAGTAGCAATGCTATCAACACGCTGAACTACAACAAAAAGTCTTTTTTTGTAAAAATAAAAATGCTGCCAACGTATTGGGTATACAGGTAACATCTGTACTATATATAGAGAGAGAGAGAGGGAGGGAGAGAGAAAGAGAGAGTGTGTGTGTATGTGTGTGTGCATGCATACACACACACAGGTAAAGGTTTCCCCCTGACATTAAGTCTAGTTGTGTCTGACTCTGAGGGGTGGTGCTCATCTCCATTTCTTAGCCGAAGAGCCAGCATTGTCCGTAGATGTCGCCTAAGTTATGTGGCTGGCATGATTGTATGGAGTGCCGTTACCTTCCTGCAGAAGCGATACCTAGTGATCTACTAACATTTGCATGTTTTCAAGCTGCTAGGTTGGCAGAAGCTGGGGCTAACAGCAGTAGATACAATACAATAGCCCACTTGTACACAGAAAGAAAAATAAATCAATTCAGCCAATAATGTGACTGGTGAAACTTATTATACAGTTCAAAATCATAACATTCATAAAACAATACTAACAGCAGTAGCTCACCAGGCTCTCCGCATTCAAACCACTGACCTTTTGGTCAGAAAGTTCAGCAGCTCAGCAGTTTAACCCACTGCACCACTGGGGGCTCCACACATACATACATATACATACTTTGCTATGAAAATCGTTGTCATAAATTGAAACCTACTGCTTTTTTACACAGAGAGAGCTTTCATTCTCAAACTGTTATCACACTGGTCTCTTTTCCTTTCTTCACCTAGCTTCATCGTCATCTGACCTAAAGTATAATACTTTGAAAGAAGTAAAATGTCATCTTTACAAAAGGTATATAACAGAAATGAACACTCTGGTATGTTCCAGATGTCTTTCCTACTCGTCTTACAATCCACTGGCATAATGTGCATTGATAGTCCTGAATTCTTGGAGTTGGGAGTCCAGATCCACTGGAGAAGAAAATGATATCCATTCTGATATAAAACATTACTATCCTGAAGTAGGGATGTAAATTCTGAATTATCTCCTTCTTGCATGTCGTTTTCTAGCTGATGAGGAGGAAAGTAACTATTTTCCCTCAATAGTCTCCTTGTACTCAATCATTCCAAAGTGTTGTGGAAAATTATTATGTGAAGAAAAAGGTGAAGTGGGGTTTTTTTTTTGGGGGGGGGGGCTTTTTTTTGGCTTTAAACCTTTTTTTGTTCAGAAAACGGTTTGTGTCTGTGTGTAGAAAAAACCTCTCACATATTTTTCTCTGTGGAACAATTGTTCTGTAACACTTCAGGATGTTGGAATACCAAGGAAAAAATGCAGAAGTCTTGCTGTTTTAGTATTCTTCCCAAATTGGGTTTCTGGATTGTTGGAAAATGTGCTTTTGACCTCAAATATTCTTTCCATCCCTAGCCTGGGGCACCTGAGATAGAGAATAAGCTATAAAAGGACACCTGATCTGAAAAGATAATATCCTGGATTCAGATAGCCACTCACAGAAAGAGATAAGGAAATCTCAGAAAGTGTCTCCACCTGCTTTTTCACATTATCCCCCTTAATTGTGTAACCCATATCACAGTCTACTCCATTCAGCAAAACCTCAGACCTTTAAGGAAACATTTTTAGAAGTGGTTGGAGAAAACATGTTGACTGGAGAAAGTAAATTTCTGCCCTCTATATTCTGTGAACAATCTCTCACTTGAGCCCATTGCTTCTTCTCCAATCTGCATTGACAAGATCAGTGGTTCTGCTAAATATGAGTCAGTTAGGACAGTTTAAATAATGCACCAGTAAGGCCTTTTTGCGAACCACCATGAGAATTTCGGGGGGGGGGGGGGGCTGAAGCCCCCCAAGCCCCCCCCCCCAGCTACATGCCTGTAGGTCATGAAGAACCCAATGTCTATTTCTCTAGAGCACATTAAAATGTCTACCATTACACAGTGATGTTTGAATTATGTGTATTTCTAAGCTTTTTAAGAACTGGAAAGGGATATCATAGGACTATTGTCACAGGTAATGATCTACTATACTTCTAAACAATGTTACAGCCATTCTGAATGTGCTCTATGTCTAAATTTGTAAATATAATTACCTTCATGTAATTAATATGCCATAATAAAATGTGATAAAAAATCATTTTGTCAAATTGACTGTATTTTGTGAAAATCATGTTGTAGAAGGCACATGGAATGACTTTAAAGAAGACTATCCTACGATATTAACATGCTGACTGACTGGTTCTGGATACACACACATACATACACATACACAAATAAATAAACATATACTTTTAAAGTTTAAAATTATTAAATTAACTTACTCAAATATGGGAAGTGTGGGAAGGTGGAATTATGAGGATACACAGAAGTATATTCATGTTAGCATGGATCTTCAAATCAGCACAACTGTGCAAATAAAGATAGATGCAGTATTGTCCCAGTACAAAGAGAAGTATTCATTCCAGTATGCACCCACTCTCATGACTGTGATAGAATAGCATCTATATGCGATAAAGTATTAAAATTCTCTTATACACAGATTTTAAAATGGATTTTAATACCCAGGGGGCACTACAAAGCCCAGAAAAATGGAGACAAGGTAAGGGTGGTGGTTCTGGTGCTGCTTGGCCATGTGGCCACCATCAAGCCACCAGGTTAGTTCAGGGGCATTCAATGAAGATGCAATTTAGTCCTGAAGCAGTCTTAACAGCTGGTCCTGAGGATCCTGGAGACACTAATCCAGAGTATCTGAATCACCATCACTGGTTTTGATCGGTGATTATGCATCCCTGGTCTTCTTTATAAAACATATAAAAGTACCCTTGCTTACTAAAATATGTGTATAACCAAATACATGGTTTTACAGTGCACAGCACACTTAGCAACCATACTAAGGAGCAGTCTTTTGGTGTTATGTTTAAGAACAGGTGAAAACATTTTCTCAAAGTCTGTTCCAAACTTCTGTAAGAAGTCTTCAGCAACTAACTTTGCCTTGCAGAATTTCACTTTTTATTCTGAATTCTATTTCAATTTAAACACCCATAGAGAGATAATACTGTAATAGAGTAATCAAATCAGAATGCAGAGGCGGAACAATTGGTCCAATTTCTCCCAAACACATGCACATGCACATATTGAAGGTGCAATTGAAGGTCCTAGAAATAACATTTTGTTTTAGGTAACTAATTTATGGCAATTAGCAGTATAAATGATGAACACAACAGAGTTGCCATATAATGTTTTGACACCCATTTTAGTTGTGTGTTTGTTCATGCCACAATATTTGTTTTATTAAAATATTTATATCTTTCCCTATCTCTAGGCAAGATAACGAGTTTGGAAAATTTAAAATCTAAAACAATAAACAACTGAAACATTTTAAAAGGTTGGAAAATTCTACAAGCAAGTTTGTATACAGACTTAGATTAAACCATGGGCTTCGATTTTTTTAAAATTCTGGAGAACCAGAATATTTTGGTGGCCCTAAATGAACTACAGCAGTTTGGGTTTGTTTTTGTTTTTTCTCCTTTCTAATGGGCCAATATAGATGCTTATGTACTTTACCATATTACTGAAATACTTCATATTTGTATATATGTCAGTTATAAAAAATAACAACACAAGGCACTTTCTCTGCTTTCATGGTGTACCAAACAATGTGACCTATTAATGTTTACTTAGAAGTAAAAATCATTTGTTCAACAGGACATTCCTCCAGGTATATATGCATAGGACTGTAGCCTAGGGTTGACAGTGTTTTGAGCATGGAAATTGTTTAAAGGAGTCTGGACAATGAACATTGCTTCAGAAATCCCCAAAGGAGATATGATAAATTCCAGGGGAACATTTATAACAGCCAGATGTATTTTAATAGTAGCAAGCAAAACAGCAATTGCTGAATTGCATTGCAGCACTCATTTTACTGGCTTTTGTGTGCCAGTTTTCTTTTTTAGAGTGCTCCCTTTCCTCTAAGAATACAAGCAAATATTCTTCATGTATCTTTATTAGTATCCCTATCCTTAATTATATCATTTGTGTTTATGCCGTGTACTCATGCACTTTACAGTATAATTTCAGAGCATTTTCCTCTCCTTCAGTCCCATTCCTCCTGTTTTTTTCCCCTATATGTTATGCTGGGAAACAAGGCACATCGACTGTTTTTTTTAAGACACATGGGTGTGTAGAATCCATTTTGAGACCTGCCTCTTGATGTTTACCTCCATGCACATGTCTGTGTATTTGCTTGATTTACATTAAGCAATATCTAAGTGCAAATAGTAATCATATACCAAAGTAAACCGAGCTATATGCAATTGCCTCATCTGTTTCTTCAATTGCTGTTGCAATCCCATAGATTCCAATCTTGACAGGTAGCATAATTAGAAAATTCTCTTTGTCTTATTAAATGTGACTCTTCTCAATAGAATTCACTTCGTTGTGAGACAAGGACTGAAAATATACTTCAAATCTAAAACGGGAAATCGAGGGGGACTGTTTTATTTTTATCTGTCTTTGTGCAAGCGACATTATTATCAAAGGATATTGTAATGCCGAAAATGTACTTTGGGGATTTAAATCACGTATTAGCCTGGAAAGCAAAAAGTGCTGTAGGGCCCATGCAATATATTTTCTCATTAATCTGATTGAAAGATTATCCTTCCTATAGCTATGAAAAGTCTAATACCCATATATCCATCTTTCCTGCTAGTAAAATTCAGCTTTGTGTGAAGTCATTGTCTCTCGTGTCTGAGGTCCTACGCTCTTCTTCATTTCTCCCTCTAAGCCTGACTGTATTAAAATAAATTCAGAGCAGGACGCCATTTCATGCACACATTTTGATTATTTCATAAGCTGCTAAGGAAAATGGAAGTATCAGCAAGTCATGCAGTTTTACTGGTAATGTAATGCTTGTCATTACCTCAGTGGTCATGTGAAAAAGTTTAGCTATAATATCTTTGACAAATGTTCAGCGAGTCAAAACAGTGCATTTAAATGAAATGCAGATATGAATGAGCCATTATTACAATCACAACTCCAGCTTAGAAATTATTAAATACGAATATATACACTTTCCCTGCAACCTGACATTTGTAATACATAACGAACTGTGCATTCCCCTTGCCCCCCTCCACCTCCATTCCCCCCACCCACCCCCATCTCTTACACCACATCATTCTTTCCCCCAATGCCCCCTCCCCTGATTCAGAATAAAGGAAGTCATTTTGATCAGAGGCTGCACACAGTAATTGAAGACACTCCTGATGATTTCATGCAATCAGAGTGGCACATTATTTGTGATGAAAATTAAGTAAAGGAGGAAAGCCGATTTATAGGTTGCCTTGCTTATGGTCAACCGCCTTTATGAGAGATCAGCAAGCCTCAACCGCACACACCTATACAGACGTTCCACATCATAGATTTACTGAAATTTTCATATAGCCTTCGTCATAACGTGTAGCACTTCCACCATTTTAAGCTTTTAAAAAATATGATGGAAGAAAAAATGTCTTAAACTGAATGGTTTCTCTTTTGGAACTCTTTTTGAGTGCTGATAGCATGAACAGTATAGATGGCTCCAGCCATAACTGTCACACAGATAATATTCTTTTATGCCTCGAGACACTAAGATGGTGCTGTAGATAACCAAAAGGAATAAGCTGCCACCATTACTAATCTCCAGCTTTGAAACACTATAGCTTTTGCATGGCTAAGAGAAGGTAAAATAATCTAGGGAGTGTAATATAGAAGAAAATGAACGTTGTGACAGGCAATGGAAGCTACTTCTATGGTGTAATTTCATTTCTCCTGCAAATAAAATTAGCCATGTGACCAGTTTTTGCCTTTTGTTTAAAGTGAGTTTGCTTAACGCACTTAGTAATGAAAAATACATTGGAATCCTTTAATCCTACAACATATTTTGGTTTTGATTACAGTTGTGAAATCGAAGTGTATAGAATTCATGGCCTTATTGTTCCCTTCAGAAATTCACTTCCAAGATCTGCAAAGGTTAGTTGTGGAACATGTGTAACCGATATTCACCACAGAGGCAGGAATCCAGTTCACTAAGGTGCTCTACTCAGAAGTCTTACTAAAATCAATGGGATGTAAGCATCTGCCCTGGATTCTGGCCAATGGCTGCTTCATGCCAGACAAGGGTTATTTATGTTGATTATTTTTCAATATGTGACTATGTATGCTATGGAGAGTTTAATAAGAAGTTGGGGGATTATTTACACCTCAGCATTGTATAGCACATGATTCCCTGTTAGTTGAAACATGGGGATATTGGGTATGTGATATTGAGTAACACATACTATTAAAGTTTAACGAAATCATTCTCTTTTACCACTTAGAGGAAAATTGCATTACGAGAGAGACTGATTTATATTATGTTTCAAAATGGATCTGATTTCTGACTGTTGACCCCATTCTGATTATTTTCCATCTTAAGAGATACTGCATTTTTTTTCTTTTTGTCTATGGTCAAGAAGATATGCTGCACAATCTTATGTATTTTACATGGAAATAAGCTCTACTGGTTTAAGTCTGGCCATGGTGGTACACACCTTGGTTACATCCCATCTGGATTACTCAAATGTGCTCTACATGAGGCTGCCTCTGTAGAGATCTCAGAAACTTCAGCTGGTCCAAAGAGCTGCAGCGAGGTTGCTCACTAGGGCTATTGCAGCAGCTCCACGGGCAGCCTGTCTGTTTCTGAGCACAATTCAAGTTGCTGGTTAAGACCTTTAAAACCCTAGACAGTTCAGGTCCAGGTTACTTAGCCAACCAAATCCCCTTGTATGAACCTGCCTGGGCCCTGAGATCTTCAGGAGAGGCCCTTCTCTCAGTCCCACCTCCATCTCAATCCTGGTTGGTGGGAACGAGAGTGTGGGCCTTCTTTCTTGATGGCTGCCCCTCAACTCTGGAACTCCCTATCCAGGGAAGCCAGAATGGTCCCCTCCCCGCTGTCCTTCTGGCAGCAGGCTAAAACCTGTTTATTTAGGCATGCTTTAAAAGATGAAGGTTTTAAAGATAAAGTCAGAGAGTGCTGTCGGTTTTAACTTTGAATATGTTTAATGGTTGTTAACTGTGTTGCGTGTGTTTATTTCTGTTTTAATGTTAGTATATTTGTATAGTTTTGATTGGATGCCAATGCTTTGATGTCAAGCCGCTTTGAGTCCCCTTTGTGGAAATAAAGCAGGGTATAAATAAATATAACAACAACAACAACAACAACAATAAAGTCAGATGTATTCTCAGCTAAATCTGCCTATAATTGTGTCCTCTGAAAGTGCATTGTCAATGTCCACTATGTGCCATCATTTTTCCAGCTTCCAAAGTTTAAGATTCCCTCTCCCAGATTCAGTTAAGAAACTGCAGGTTAAAAAAACTTATAGTTCTTAGATTCCTGCATAAAATGAAAATATTGGTGAAGGAGTAAATGGTAAATGAAGCACTGAGCTGGACTGACTGACTCACAGTATAAACCATACCCCAATTCCCTCTGTCTATCTCAAAAGAAATATAGTATATTTTCTAGAGAAATATTGCAAATCTATTTAGAAGTCATGAACAATATGCATATTCTTATTGAATTTGTGGCCTCTCGATGCTAATCTGCTAAGTTGTGCCCCCATGTACAATCACATTGCTAGGGCAAGAGCACAAAGCATGCAGGAAGCTATTAAATGCACAGCAGTATTTGAAATCGAACCACGGTGACTTGTTGTTATGGCATGCTGACATTATTGGTTCTTGTATTCAGTTACATAATGATCTCTGAAATTCACTTCAAAAAGTGTTCTATAACACCACTTAAGAGTTTTCAAAATCCAACTATAGAGGGCACAATCCACAACTATATTAATCTGATGTGCAAATAGAGATATTCCTTCATTGCTTTGATTCTCTTTCTGTACATAAATTAATTGAATGTGCAAACATATGCAATGGTAATAACTGATTTAAAACATTTCTTTATATACTACAATAGAAAAATAAATACTCTTAATTGAAAATGAAACTTTTGGCAGAAAATTTGGATAACAAAAGCTTAGAATTTCATTAATTATACAGAACTGAATTGTGAGCATGGGGACAGTTGTTTCAGGGCAATTTTCTCCAGTTACTTGAGTTACATCCAGGAAAAGAAGCCCACTCTCCTCCCATGTAATTAAAACAACATAAACATTCATCCTATTCTATTTCTTCCAATTATTTACTTTTATTATATCTCCTTTTTGAAAATACTGTTATTAGCTCATCGGAGACCCTATTGACCACTTGGCGCTCCTCAGTTTTGATTGACTGATGGCAAGAAGGGGAAAGCCAGAAGGAAGGCTGTCAGGAAGGAAAAATTACCTCTGAGAGTAGTCCACTTTTGGAGAAAGGCAGAGAGATAGAGAGATCAGAAGAGGGAGGAAGTGGAAGCTCCCACTAGGGAGCACAAAGGCCCTAGAAGGACCAGGAAGAGAGACTAAGGGGGGGGGAGATGGAGAGGAACCCAGCTGCTGCGGGTGGAGGTTACACAGTAAGGACAAACTGGAAAAGTTGCCTTCATGGACTCTGCCCATGGGCCAAGGTTTGAGGATGCCTACTCTAGAGCTAAAAGAGTAGGCAAAGAGTATGCATCCCATCTGAAATCCTGTGGCTTGCCCATGCAGAATTTTGGAGCTTGTCGTTTAGGGTGCTTCCAGACAGCAGTAATCCATGGGTTTTTAGTAAGGGACAAAAAATCCCTGGACTTCAGAAGAAGTCACCATACAGACTTGTTGGTCCTGGGATTTCTGCCTTAGTTTTCCAGACTTAATGCCTGTTCCAAGATTTTGAGCTTCCCAGGATGGCTGCCATTGGACTTCCACCGGAAACCGGCAATTTTTTTAAAAGTCGTGAGATGCAGATATGCGTATATGCAGAGATTCGGTTATGTGAATCACCACAACAGTTCCATTTTCTGTCCTGGCTAGAAAAACGCTGCCCTCCAGACATTTAATGAAGTATCTCCCACACAAACAAACCTCATGGGGTAGGACCATTACTGCCCAAGTCAGCACTACACATTGAAACAGGAACACACACTTTTAAGCCAGGAACAGAACGTTGTCATTATCTAGTCTTTTTAGAGCCTGGCTGCCTGGCCATCTGTCCAGACAGATTTGGTTGTGTACTTCTGGCATCAAACAACAGGGTGCTGTTCCTGGGTTATACATGGCTGTTCCTGGTTGCTCTTCTTGTGAAAAGATGTACAACATTGACTAGGGAGGCAGAGCTTTCTCCTGACCAGATAAAATGTGCCCTCCACACATTTCATGATGTTTCTGGCACACAAACAAAGTGTTTACCTTCTATTCAAGTTGGTCTTCTTTTTAGGAAACGGCCAATCAGGAACAAGCATTTTAAACTTGGGAACAAACCCAGGAAAAAAAATCCTGTGATTTCTGATTGTAGGGGCATACAGACATACGAAGTTTTGGATTTTCAGCTCAAAACCATGATATTCCTGAACCTGGAAATTTCATGGTTTTTGCCTTTTATAGCTATTGCTTTCAGGTTTACAAGGAAAGGCAGCTGGCCACCCTCCTGTTTACTGTGGAAGCTCCTGGGATAAAGGTTGTGTCTGGATGAGGACCTCTCTGGCTGAGCATTTTAAAGGCCCCTCCCATAAACTACAAGCACCAGAATACTGCAGGAGCCAGCCACAAGATTTCAGATGGAATGTATACTCTTTGCCCCCCATGCAGTCCAACCCCCTTCTGATAGCGAGCCCACCCAAGGCCCCTGCTTTCCAGCTGTTCTGAAAAGCTGCAGGGAGTTCCGCAGTTCCTGGATGCCCGGTTGGGCCAACTTTAATAAAATGTGCCCCAGCAGCAGCCTCAACCGAGGACTCTCTCCAACCTTGAGCTCTCTCCTTTTTGCTTTTCTCCCCGGCCCAAACATTGTAACAAACCCCTAATAAAGACTAATTGAATTGTAACCTTCATCTCTCCATAGTGATACATTGTGTCTATTTTTTGACTCAAAGGTATCAGGCTTTTTCAGGCTGCGGGCAGCCGCAGGCTCGCCTGGGATGCCTTCCAGGCATCCCAGGGAGGCCAAATCTGCTTTTCTTTAAACCGCGGATACAGAAAACCCTCGGGGCCCCATATCCACGAGTTAACCAAGCGACTCTATTTTGGTGCCATATTTTTCCTAGCCCAATTCTAACACTAACGCTATCTCACTTTTTGCATTTCGGACTCCTGCGCTCTGGGAATAACCTTTTTGTTTTTAAGAATATATTTAATAAGAAACAGCTGATTGTCAAATTGGGCTTCCTGCTGCTGCGTTGCTCCCACTGACACTTATTCGCCCTTCTGGAGCCCCAGGACCCAGGGAACTTGATGTGGTCATCCCATGAGACCCTCGGAAAGTGGATCTGCCACCCTCACTCCAGTCCTCAGAGGGAATTGTAGTTCTCTTCGGACCTAAGGGCAGACTTCAGCCTCAGTGATGCAGGACTCCATATCTTGGCTCAGTTGACTTACCAAACCACATCTTAACCCTTTTTGCCCCTTCCAAGGACCCTTTGACGATGATAATAGTTTCCCTCTTCTTTTTTTGGACTCTCACAAAATATTATGAACTATGGACATATACTGAGCCATGATCGAGGCTCTCATCAATTTCACTATGGGACTATGGTGGGAGGGGTAAGTGGGTATGTTTTCTGCACTATGATTTCTATATTTCTCCCTGTGTATCTGACCTTTCCCTGACCCTTCTGCCCTATTCTCTTTTATAAGAAATGTATAAAATATAAGAAGCCACACTCAGTGACCCTGGGAAGGAGGAAATCTCCTGTTTGAAAATAACCTTATCAAGAGACATATTTGCATGGACAATACAATGGGCAGCAACCCTGGGGCTCGGACTATGTCCCCGCAGAGGGCGATGCCCACTTCGCATAGATGATCACATCTCAACAGGACAAAGCGCCTTCGGAAAGCCACAATTTGTCCTGATCTGTTTATTCATTCAAACCTCCCTCCACCGAAACTTCAGCCAAGTTTGCCTCATTGTTCCCATATCTCAGCAGCAAAAAAATCTGGATTTTGGCAGGCTTGCCAGAGTTCAACGTTGATTGCCACCCATCAAAGACAATAGGCTGGCCGGCTAGAATGCCCCCGAGGACTCGCCAGCCATTTGGACACTACGTATCTCCATAATCCACTCAAGAATTCATTCTTTCCCTCTCATCCCACCTCCCTCTCTCCTGATTGGCCAGGAAGCTGAGGTGGCAGAATCTCATCAATTGGCCAGGGCACTCAGGAGGTGGCCAAGCCTCCTCCCAGCTGTAAAGCGCTAGCCAATCAACGCCGAGCTGGCTGAGGGGTGAGGAGTAGGAAATTCAAATCTGACAGCTCTGTTTTATGTATAAAAAGACTTTATTTTGTGTACACTGTATGCTTTGCTTGACGAATTATTGCGGCTTTGCATCCTTTCCAGCTGGATTGCAATAAAATCAACTCGGTGGTGCTTTCTTCAGCTTTGGTGAGATTCTTTTGGGAACTTAGGGGAAATCTTTTAACTGCAGTTTCTCTTTTCTTTTGCTCACCAAAGTAGCAAGCCCTCTTTGGTGGGTCTGCAGGGTCTCTCCTTCAGGGCGAGACCCTTCTAAATTCCTCCTCGACTTCACTTCTGCTATGCAGTAAAAGCAAAATCAAAGCACCGCTAACAGATGGCCATCCAGCCTTTGTAATAATAGTAATAGTAATAATAATAATAATAATAATAATAATAATAATAATAGGAGCAACCGCAGGATTACAACAATTAGAACAAATACCATCAAAGCCAGAATTGAAAAGTCAACGACAGATCCCAAGTGTAGACTGTGCAAGGAAGCAGATGAAACAATAGATCACATCCTCAATTGCTGCAAGAATATCATGCAGACAGACTACAAGCAGAGGCATAACACCGTTGCTTAGATGATTTATTGGAACTTGTGCCACAAATACCATCTGCCTGTGACAAAGAACTGGTGGGATCACATGCCTGAAAAAGTTACGGAAAATGAACACATCAAACTACTCTGGGATTTCTGAATTCAGACAGGCAGAGTTTGGGAGCACATCTGCATTGAACTGGATTATATGGCAGTGTAGACTTACATACTCTAGAACAGAGGTCCTTAAACTAAGGCCCGAGGGCCGGATATGGCCTTCCAAGGTCATTTACCCAGTCCTCGTTCAGGGTCAACCTAAGTCTGAAACTACTTGAAAGCACACACCAACAACAACAATCCTATCTCATTAACCAAAAGCACGCCCACAATTCCCATTGAAATACGAATAAGTTTATATTTGTTAAGATTGTTCTTCATTTTAATTATTGTATTGTTTTAAGTGTTTTTAAATTACAAATAAGATATGTGCAGTATGCATAGGAATTCATTCTCTCTTTTTTTTTCAAATTATAATCCAGCCCTCCAGCAGTTTGAGAGATTGTGACCTGGCCCTCTGTTTAAAAAGTTTGAGGACCCCTGCTCTAGAGCAAAGCAGTTAATCTGCATCCTGGAGCTGGATTATATGGCAGTGTAGATCCAGTCTGAGACATGCAAACACGAATCTTGTCTGCACAACTATGATTCAATTGCCTTGTTACAGGAGACACCAAATGAGAAATATAGAGATTAAAAGGGAATATCTATGAAAACAGAATGTTGCCGAGAACTCGTGGTTTGGAGTAGAGTAACGGGTTTGGGGTGGAGTGGAGATAAAATAACCCGATTCCAGGTTTCTGGCCTGTCTGGAAGGGCCCTAAATTCCCATGCGAAAGTTAAGTAAGTACACTGTGAGTATGAAGGAAGCATTGCAAAAGAAGGTGCAAAATATCACCTTGTACAACAAAGTCAAAAACTGTATAATCACATAATCCTTAATTTTGTCATCAGATATCTCCATCTAAGTGAGGTGAATCTATCTGCCTTCAAGATGTTTGTAATATTTTTACAATCCAGAGCAATACAAACTAAATTGTAATTCTAGACATCTATCAGCAAAGGAGAGTTGAATCCTTATATTGAGATGAACTAAGTGATATACAAAGTTACTAAGTACCATCTGCTAATTATACCAAGTCTGCATTGATATAATTTAGAATCTGGCAAGAAAGAAGATGTAAAGATTTATCAATTATTGTCAGTGAAACATACAGGAAAAAATATGTTGCCAAAATTGTATTATTTAGACAAGGAATTCATGCTTCAAAGTGAAGTGTCACAGGAAAACATATACTGGATATTTTGTTGAAAAAGCTTTAGTGAAGTGCCACAGGAATGCTTATATTGGATTTTTTAAAAAAATCAAAAGGGAAAATTATCTTTTTTCTGTTTCAAGTTAATAGTTAACACGGGACCTTATTGTAACTGCAGAAATGTTCTGATGCATGCAGAAATGAATTATCCCATCTCTTTTTAAGGACTGGAATTACCTGCTTAAAATACAATAACCATAATTTCACTTGGACATTATTCTTAAATCATGGCAGTGGAGAACACTTCCAAATTCATGATTACTGCTTCTCAGTCTTGGAAGATCAGCATTTAATTCTTAAAATGTCTCTGAAGGGATAGGAAATTCTGATAAGTGTGGTGTACAATTTCTGACATTTTGTCATTGGATTTTAGTAATGCATTAGACTCAGCACACTGCTCAGGATTTGTGCACTGGAGAAGGGAATGCTATGTACTCAAGCTCATTTCTCAGTGATGCCTCCATCAAGTATTATTGTTGATATTCTATGCAGTACCAAAACAATGATAAATATAAGTCACAAGGTGAATACAACACTACGAAAAATAGAGCTCCACAGCTTATCAGTTATGTCACTTTGCTACTTTGCTACTTAGTTTGCTTAGCAAGCTGTTGCATAATGAGGAAGAATACTACAACGGCTGATTAAAAAATGAAGTGTGTGTGTGGGGGGGGGGGAGTAGGTGCATGTATTATTAATAATAAAATTCATAATGTATTGCTTTTAAGAAAAGACCAAAAAGCTGTATAAAATAAGGATGATCAAGTCTCATGCTTCAAGGAGCAATCTGATCACTCTAAAGGTCAGGAATCAATTTTTCTGTCCAAGCAGATGTTTTGTTTGATTTGACTTGCATGAAGGCTGAGTATTTACTCATCTATTGATTTATTTTATTTTATTGGATGGGGGAAAGGGCCTGATACATTTTCCTAAATTTTTGTCTTATTCCTTGAATTTATTTTGTCCTGCTTTATGCTTCTCATGTATTTCAATATAATAGGAGACTTTCAAAAAACAGTTCTAGAACTGGAACCTGCTGAGTTTGCCACTAATGTTAGTGTAGTCATGGGCAAACTTTTTTGTTTTGGGGCTGTATTGCAGGCCCAGCCAGGAAGGCTGGGCCAGGAGGGAGGGGGTTGGGCACACACTGGGTGCGGAGGGCCCAGGATAGGACGAGGCCAGGAGGGCAGGGTCTAGGTCATCCTAAGGTTGTCCTCCCAGCATAAGGATGGGGCTGTTCACCCCATCCTTATGCCAGGAGGAAGGTGTGGCACATGGCGACTGCACCGATTCTCCTCCCCCAATCCTTGGGCTTTTCTCTTGCGATATGCCAGGAGGACAGCAAGACAGGCAGCATCTCAGAGTGCTCTGTGAGGTCCTCAGCCACTGTATGCCTTCCTTGAGCCTTCCTTCCAACATAAGGATAGGGTCACTCGCACTGTCCTCATCCTGGGAGGAGGGCGAGACACACGATGGCTGATAGTGCTCCAGGATGCTCTCAGTTGCTACATGCCTTCCTCCCCACCTTTTTGCCATCAGGACACAGCAGGGAAAATGAGCAGGACCTGAGGTAAGCATCCAGGGGTCTGAATCCGGGCCCCGGGCCTTAGTTTTCTCATGCCTGTGCTAGTGCCTCATTACTACAAACCACAAGTTCCATGACTCCATAGCATGGAGCCATGGCAGCTAAAGTGATATCAAACTAGATTAATTCTACTGTATTGATGCACCTATGAAGTACTTCAGATATGTCTTTTTCAGTTACAGCACCCCAAGTTTTAGAATTTCTTCCCCCAGAAGATGAGAGTAGTTTCTTTTTTATTTTGCTTCAGTTGGGCAAACTATTGCACTTTAATGATGCCTAATGTTTTGTCACTCTTCGTTTTGATTCCAATGCCATTCTCCTCTATTTTACTGTATTTTATTGCACCCCTTTGTCTCTTGCTTAAAGCAAAGTTCAATGTTTTTATTGCATCTAATTCTGGATGCCTGGAAGATGCAAGTCGTGATTTATAATTTTCATAAATAAATATCAATATATTTCTCAAGAATAAAATATATTTCTGCTACAATATATCCTCACATTTTAAAAACACATCTTTCATTCTAATTAGTGTGTGGAAGAAGTCACATCAAGCCCTGGGGGATTTTTTTTTGTTCGTATGCAGCTTTAAAAAAAATTAAGATTGCAGCATCAAAAGCAACAGAATTCATTCCCTTTTTAATCAATGTCTCTTGAATGATACTGAGAGAGACAAGAAGACCCTAATTGCAGCATGGACCATGGGAGAAAATGAAATGAAATGAAAAGGTCACACAGATTGTACTGCTTCCACCAAGGGAGGGTCAAGGTGGTACTAGAAACTTGTCATCACCATTTTTCAGACCTATTTGGAGAATAAAAAGACTGAGAAGAAAATTAGCAGGGTGAGACTGATTTGAGACATAAATGAATGGTGTAAGGACTGCCAAGTCTGCACATGTTAGATAGGAGCAGTGGGAATGATCTGTATATGAGGTTAGCAGTGAACTAGAATTCTGAATCTTGTCAAGAAGCCATGAGGGTTTAGGTGAAAAGGAGATTCTCTTTAAATGCAACGGTGTAAGGCTAGGGATAGGCTTAATAACACCAGGAAGAATATTTCAGAAGGGCTGAATCTAGTCTCAATAGGATTCACAGCAGAAAAAATATAGAATTATGTATGAGTTCATTTTATTTGGGGTAGTCTGGATTCATCTTCTTTTACTGTACATGATAGTGTTAAATAATCCCTGAAACTATTCTTTCTAAATTAATCTATTAAATGTTTTCCACTATATTAAAATAATATTTTGTACACCTGCATATATGTGTGTCTCTGTGTGTGTTTGCACAAGTATGTGTGTAGGGGGGAAGTATATCCCTGATGAAAGGAAGTATGAACAAACAACAAACAGAGTAATCGCTTGCTGTGAAAAAATATTAACCGTAGTTGGAAGTAAACAAGATCATTTTGGCTAGGATGTCCCAATTTATTGACACAATTGAAGATGGCAGGTGCAGGGCATCAAGAAGTGGGGCAATACAGAGGAACTGTGGAAATAATACCAATGGTTAGGAAGAAAAACAATATGAAAGCAGATGCAGAGAATGCCCCTTGCCTGAATCATCTTCAATACCAATTAACAGATCATGGTAAATATACAAAATGAAGTTGAATTCCTAACAAAAGAAGTTTCATTGATGCTCTTATAAGCATCAATGAAATCTCATGAAATGAGTATCATAATAGCTAATATGACAGAACCAGGGATCAAAGTGACTTTAATAGATTGGAGAACCCAGTCAAAACTAAATTTGGTGTGATAAATGTAAGCTACTAATATTTTGGAAATGAACAAATAATGCACAAATATGGAATGGATGACACCTGGTCTGAGATGAGATGATGATGGTGGTGGTGATGATGATTATTATTACCCCACTTTATCTCCCCAAAGGAGACTCATTTGAAAAAGATCTGTTCCAGAATGCAACTACAATGTAGAATTAATATAGCACTAGTCCAGAAACCAACATTTTGAGTAATATTTTATTTATTTATTTATTTATTTATTTATTTATTTATTTATTACATTTATATCCCTCCCTTCTCACCCCCACAGGGGGACTCAGAGAGCCTCACAAAAGGCATAAATTCAATGCTGTATATATATATAAATACAATAAAAATGAACATATGCAATTACAACTCAAAGAAAAACAACAGCAGTATTCAAACAATTATTAAAATCACATTATCAAGAGTCAAATCTAAGGCCATTCTATTAGTCATTTCACAATTCTCTATTATATTGCCATAAGGTGTAATCTATGAGTTTCTTGTTGTTTATTCATTGTCTCTTCCGACTCTTCGTGACCTCATGGACCAGTCCACTCCAGAGCTCCCTGTTGGCCATTACCACCCCCAGCTCCTTCAGAGTCAAGCTTGCCACTTCAAGGATACCATCCATCCATCTTGCCCTTGGTCGGCCCCTCTTTCTTTTTCCTTCCATTTTCCCCAGCATCATTGTCTTCTCATTGCCAATCTATGAAATTCCCATTGAAATCTGTGGGTGCACAGATAATTGCCAATTAAGACTAAATCTGGCAGCCAGACATCCTGTAATGCAAATCCCTGGCCTTCCATGCATCATCCTCTTTCCACACACAAACTTCTGCTTCATTCAAAACCTAGCTCTGGAGTATTTCCAAGCCCTCAAGAGAGTTTGACAGATATTTCTGAAGATTCTAGATTATGAGTCTGTCAGGATTCGAAATGGTCCTGAGTCTGTGACATAAAACCTATGATCTAATTTCACTTAGTACTTATGAGATTGTTATTTTTTCTTTTCTTTCCCTTCTGATCTGTCACTCGCTTCCACCCATTTGCTTACCAGCTTCCTCCATTGTTTCTTTCTATTCGTTAAAGTTATTGCTCCAGCATTCCTATCTACTGCATAAAGCTTTTCAAATTAAATCTAATCTAATCCAGTAGATTATAATAGTAAGCTTTCATTTTACAAAAATGCAAATGTTACTGAGTGCACTTTTCCCCTTTGTGTTTTTCATCTCTTTTTCTATCTTTGCGAAATATTCTGGCAATTGAACTGAGTTATGTAGGAAATCTCTTATTGGGAAATTTGTGAGTAATTATTTTCTTTGGCAAATAAACTGTGGAAGCTTAATTTTCAAAGGACTATCCTCCATTTTCAAATTTAGAAGGAAAACAATATCCAAATCCTCTTTAATGAATTATCTGATTGATTAATAATTTACTAACATCCTATCAATTACTTTCATAGAAATTATTCCTTTGCATGTGATGTTAATAATAGACCGAAGGAAGAGGTATCATCAATTTATTCTGATTGTGAAAACATTTCTCAGCTGTACAAGTTATTTGCTTTTATAATACACATTGTATTTAATGGACAGTTCGATTGTTTAATCAGTAACTACAGCAGATGCAATAGCAGACTTTCTGTCTTGTTTTAAGGGGAGGTGACTGTTTAGTCTCACTATCTTGATTTCAGGGCAAGATTGTGATGTGTGACTCCCATTTCCCCTTGAGTTCAGCATTAAGGTAATTGCATAATAAACTACAATCAATGAGGACCTTTAAATATTGCCACTTTATTTTCAGATGTTATTGTTTTTAAACACAAATCCTGACATCCAATTTTGGCTAACACATATAAAGTGGCATTCATAGTGGAAAGCCCGTTTGTCTGGAGGCATGAAAAGTTAAAAGCTGGTTTATCTTAGTTATTAGATGTCTTATATGGGGAATATTTATGTTTTCTATAAACAGGAGGAGGCATACATTCCAGAGGTTCTGTTTTTAATTTCATAAAATAAGTAAACAATTTCTCATTAGCTCATATTTCAACATTTCCAGTCTTTTTATTTATTTTGTGTGTGTGACTATTTTCTTGGCAGCTTTTTGGGCCTTGCCGGCAGAAAATATGCTGTATGGGTGAGCCAAACCACAGTAAATGATTTGGTCGAACTCAGAGAGGCTCTGCCATTTCTTTTTATAATTTATAATAAGATCTGACATGTCAATTTAAACAAAATACACAATATTTGCTGACGGCAGTGAAAACTTTATATTAAAACACCGTGTTGCTGTTAAGAACAGATAATTGAGCATACCAAACTGGTAGGTCCATCTGGCAAAGTAAATGCAATAACACTAATGACTGCTTAGAGTGAAAAAAAACTATATGAATGATTCAGATAGTATTTTAAGAAAAGGAAAAATTAAATTGGGAATCTGATCTGCTTTACAATTCTGACCACTTGGAAACATTTATATTTCATAATACTTTTTTCTCTCCTTAAGGTGAAAAACAACACAGAACAATTAAAGATAGTTATTCATTTTCTAAAAGGATAGGGAAAATAGTAGTAGAAATGGTAGTACTGATGGTTGTTGTTAGACACATCATTATTAGACTGCATACATTTCTTTTTAATCATTCTTGTCCTTTGAGTTATCAATTTCCCTCCCCCTGACAGGCAACGATCTTCCATCATCTTTTGTCGTACAAATATACCCTAAAGGATAAGACGAGTCATAAGGCTTTTATATTGTCAGTTTTTTTGACATTTTGTTTTGATGTTGTTGAGATTTACATGCTCATCTTCAAAACCACCTGCACTGGGAAAACCCCCATTGATTTGAGGATTAAAGCCTTAAAATGTCTCAAACTCTACAGCAAGGGAGCCCAAAGCTCCTATCTTTACAAGCCAAACACCAAAAACCTTCATGTGCTTAAGATCTATATGAAGACATCACTTTACATATCCAGGCTGTGATCCGTTAGAGTATGTGCACTGCAGTGTGAATACAGCTTTTTCTCTTTCTTTTTTTTTCAAAGAAAAAAGTTGAAATCCTGCCAATTGGTTGTTTGATAGGGAATTGCAGGAAAGGATGTTCAGTTCCTGACACCTCTTTCTGAGCAGCTAATCAGCAGGATTTCAACTTTTTCAAAAAGGATATCTATACAAACATATGCAGATCTCAGGCTGATAGATCAGGTTTAAGAACGCTGTATACAGTGACCTTCAGGGTTTCTAAAGACATTTTGTTTTCTGGGACGATTCCACACAATACTTTAATGGAAGTGCAATTGAGTTTTAAAAACATGATTGTACTCGCATTGAAGTCTACACACACCCCAGAAAGTGTGTGCTTTCAGGGGCAGGTGTCCAGATGCCCTTGTGGAACTTTCCAGGGGGACAGCCCCCACCCACTCCCAAAACCCCTTAAAAACAGCCGCCATGAAACTGCTGCTGGCCCTCTGTTGGTGGATAGAAATGATGTGCCAGGAGAAGGGGGCCAGGAGACAGTTTCCTCCTCCTTCCCCTTCTCCTGGCACTTCATTCCTATGTGCCAGCTGAGGCCTGGTAGCAGTTTAATGATTGCAGGGTAAGTTATTTTACAACCCCCCCCCCCCCCCAGTTTTAAGGGGTTTGGGGGAGAGGGTTAGAGCCCTCTCGTATTTTCCAGCCTGATTCAGCTTGGAAAACATGAGATGGCTGTGTGGACAGCCCCCTCAGAAGTCCCATGATTGGCACCTTGTTAACAGCTTGTTTATTTTAACTTATGTTGTACAGTGGATTGTATGCTATATGTATATGTATATGTGTTTGTAAAATATTTTTGATACGGTCAATGGGCTAAACAATAAAACATACTACCTGCTCAAAATAAGAAAATGTACTTTATATATAACAAAAAATATATAAATGCACATTCACATGGAACAATAAAGAAAGAAATATCAACTTTATTTATTTATTTATTTATTTTATTTTATTTACTGTCCTTGTATACCGCCGTTTCTCAGCCTAACTGGCGACTCAATGCGGTTTACAACAAAATATACAGTGCACAGTATACAATTAAAACCATAAAAAACATAATACACAATATTACACGTAAATCACAATCCAATACATCTCCTAACTAAAATCGTGGTCCAATTGCATCATCCATATTACCAATCCGTAATCAACACATTCATTGCACCGAATTAACCAAATGCCTGCTTGAACATCCAAGTTTTTAGTCTTCTTCGGAATACCATCAGCGAGGAGGCTGATCTTACCTCCATGGGAAGGGCGTTCCAGAGCCGAGGGGCCACCACAGAAAAGGCCCTGTCTCTCGTCCCCGCCAGCCGTACCTGTGAAGCAGGCGGGATAGAGAGCAAGGCCTCCCCAGAAGATCTTAGGGTCCTGGTGGGCTGATAGGCCGAGATACGTTCGGATAGGTAGGTTGGGCCAGAACCGTTTAGGGCTTTAAAGGCCAACGCCAGCACTTTGAATTGAGCCCGGTAGCAAATTGGCAGCCAGTGGAGCTGGTGCAGCAGAGGAGTTGTGTGCTCCCTGCGCTCCGCTCCAGTTAGTATCATGGCTGCCGACCGTTGGACTAATTGGAGCTTCCGAGCCGTCTTCAAAGGCAACCCCACGTAGAGAGCGTTGCAGTAGTCTAAACGGGATGTAACCAGAGCGTGGACTACCGTGGCCAAGTCAGACTTCCCAAGGTACGGGCGCAGTTGGCACATGAGTTTTAACTGTGCGAATGCTCCCCTGGTCACCGCCGAAACCTGGGGTTCCAGGCTCAGCGATGAGTCCAGGATCACACCCAAACTGCGAACCTGCGTCTTCAGGGGGAGTGCGACCCCATCCAACACAGGCTGTAACCCTATACCCTGTTCGGCCTTGCGACTGACCAGGAGTACCTCTGTCTTGTCTGGATTCAATTTCAATTTGTTCGCCCCCATCCAGACCGTCACAGCGGCCAAGCACCGGTTCAGGACCTCGACAGCCTCCTTAGTGACAGGTGGGAAGGAGTGGAGTTGAACATCATCTGCGTACAAATGACATCGCACCCCGAAACTCCGGATGATCTCACCCAGTGGCTTCATGTAGATGTTGAACAACATGGGAGACAATATTGAACCCTGAGGAACCCCACAAGACAAAGGTTGTGGGGTTGAACAGGAGTCTCCCAGTAACACCTTCTGAGACCGACCCTCGAGGAATGAGCGGAGCCACTGTAGAACAGTTCCTCCAAGACCCATTCCTGCGAGGCGTCCCAGAAGGATACCGTGGTCGACGGTATCGAAGGCCGCTGAGAGGTCCAGCAGCACCAACAGGGACACACTCCCCCTGTCGAGCTCCCGGCGCAGATAATCGACTAAGTCGACCAAAGCTGTCTCGGTACCATGCCCCGGCCTAAAGCCAGACTGTGCCGGGTCCAGATAAAGCTGTGGCACAATGGTAGAAACACAGAGTCGTGGCAAGGAAGCACAAAGCACAAAGTAAAAAGGTAGAAGCATCATTTTCTTCATACTGTACTCGTTCTAGCCTCTCTCCCTTTCTTGCTCTCTCTCCTCCTCTCTCTTCATAACACCAAACATACCAGGAATAAAAACCACACGAAATCAGCTAACTCAAAGCGGACAAGAGCATGAGGCATGGAGGCCTTTCCCTTGAAGCTCTAAAGCCTTGAACTCTTGCTCTAGCCCTCCCGCTGGTGCTAGCTCTTAACTCAAAATGCTGCTTTTATGTCAAAGCAAAACCCAGGCTGAGTTACTGCTCTTAACTCAAAACATTCTTAAGTTGGGATGCTCTTAAGTAGAAGTTCCACTGTACATGAAACATAAATGAATGTTGAACTTAGATCTGGATTCCATCACCAGGATATTTAATAATGTGCATAAATGCAAATACAGGTATTCCAAAATTTTAAAATTCAAAACTTTTATTTATTTTTTGCACACACCCTGTTACATACACTTTGGTATGCTTTCAAAAAAATAAACAGCATTTGGACAGATGTGAATCATTTCTCAATATTGCCTCATGGTTCATGTGTAAATTTAGGGAGACAAAATTTGGTAAGTTTACAGGAAAAGAAGTACTCAACAAATTTCTCACCCATCCCACATATTGATTGAATACACAGCATGGGAAAGTATTCACATTAAGAATTTTCCAATACAATTCACCCCACTGTTATCACCCCTCTTATTTATGGATTTGTTGTTCGACAAAGCTGAGGTTGCAGTTCATGGAAAGACATTTTGTACTGAAACACTTTCCATGAGATACCTCTTCCATGTAGTTGCATCAAACACGGTCACTCTTTTTGAACTATTGTTTATTTGTATTAGAACTGAGGTGTATTCTAATCAGATGTTTTCAAGGTTTTCTCTTCAGCTGTACAGGTTAGAAGCCTTATAATACAGAAAGAAAACATATGAAAGCTGCGATAGTGATAATTGTTAATTCTTTGCCTGGTAACATACTGCACAAGGGATTTTCAGACAATAAACGGAAGAATAGCAAAAAACCCCGGTGGATCCTGTGGAACTGAGTAATGAAAGTTGAAATTAATACAGGTGATGTAAGAACAAAGAATAATACAAGGTCATCTACAGCACTGGGCTATATGAAGACTGACATTTTTTACAATAGTTTTTAAACACAGTGAACCGATTCTAAAGTACAGGAGCCTGAACAGAATTGAGAATAACATTTTAAAGGGTATACAATAATACAATGGGTAAAATGGCTGTCTCAAAAATTATGTCTTTTCGAAAGCTCTGAAAGTTTCATAGAAACTCTTTTGTCAAGTGAATTTTTGTTTTTCACTCAGTAGTTTCATTTCCATTGACCAATGTTTCAAATGTCAGAAAATAGTCCCTCAGAATTAAATCAAACCATGGTTTATTGGCCATTTTTTCTTAATTGTGTTTTTCTTATATGTACTTAAACTTTTCAGACTTCATTAAACTATGGTTTCCTGCTATATCAATAATTGGAATAAATTAATATGCGACTACAAAGTACAATCAAAGATATAGCAAACTTGTTTAGAAGTAGGCTCCTCTGAACGTTGAATAAAATATCCATAACCAACCTTTTCCTTCTGCCTAAATACTACTATACTAGTATTTTCCATTAAAAATGATTTGAGTTTTAATAAAATTCTACATACTGATGACATCACACTGATATATCTATATAATCCTTTACAACTTGATAAACTAAATGAAATAGACAAGATAAAAAGAAGTCAACATAAAAAGAGAAATAAGTTTCTCCAAGTCTGTCCAACTGGCCAAATGTAATAAATCTGATCATTAAACCACCTAATCTTAAATCTTGGTGTTATTATTGCTTCCTGCCTATCCTCCATGCATAATTCATACATAAAACCACTAAATGAAATAATCTGTATTTCACAGTGTGACATCATCAATATCCAACTGACACAAAAAAATCTATTCCTCTTCTTTAAAAATTGAAAATGAGGTATCAGAAGTTCTAAATCAGCTTCTGGTCATGATACTTGAATAGATGAGACCAACGTACCATGTTCAGTCAACAACAAATGAAACTATTGGTGAAATAATTTCTGCTTACGAACAGCATTCAATTTATTTTGCATAGGATTGCACTTCCCCAATGGACAAAGTCTGTGGTTTGAGAAATATTCATCTCCACTCATACCGCAAATGGACTTTGTATTTTAGAATATCTTTTAAAAGTGATGGATGAAAAAAAAATGGTTTCCTTTTTAATTTCTTACAGTCAAAATTCACAGAAAATCAAACATAGAATAAAGAAAATTGGACAGATTTTCCCAACCTTACCTTTTTATTAACTGAAGTTGTTATTCCACAAGTAGGAGGGGAAATAAATTTGTTGCATTCAGATTTTCTCATAGAAATCCTCATTTTCCAACTTCCAAGACAGAGTGGAATGGGCTACATTTTTCTTCAGCAGTTCTTATATAGCTGAGATTTTCAATAGATTTCAATCTTTTTCAATGATGGCAATAATTATAACAAAACTATTAATACACTTGCAAGATGCCCACAGCTAAAATATTCATGCATTTAATATTGGGACAAAAATGCATATCAAAATGTGTGCATTTGAAAACATGCACAACGACATGCTCACATTTCCATGTCTGAAGAAAATAAGTATTTCAGTAGAATGACACCTACTCTTTTCATTTCGGTGTGCAATTATTATTTATCTGCATTATAAAAAACACACACCACTTCAGATGGAAGCAAGATAAAAACAGAAGAAATTGTATTTTTCTTCATGTGTTTTTTAAAATAAAAAATAAAAATAAGAAATAAGACCAAGCTGTTATTGGTAGGGAAATTGAAGCTCCTTTGGGAACCTTAAATATCAGAGCTGGAATTGGGAGGACAGTTGTGGGAATATCTGTTCATACTCCCCACAGAACAATAAAGGAGTTAATCTTTCCAGAAGTCAAATAAGATCTGGAGTAAGAATTTTGTAAACGTATGCACTTGTGAGTAGGCCCTGCTGATTTCACTGGAACCTAGTTCCAAATAAAGCTGTTTGGGGCTGGAATAAATCTGTGTAACAGATAGCATTGACTCAGTGGATCAAGGTGATGTTGCTGTGGGAGGAATGGTAAGAAGGAGAGAAATAAAAAAACTGGCTTTAGATCTTTCCAGTCCTGTGATGAATCTACCACCTGTTAAGTGAAATGTAAGCAAGAATAACAAATACCAGATGTTTAATGAGGAATTAACTGGACACTGACTTTAAAACATTTATCTAGTTCAAGAATTTTCCATATTAGTCATTATACTCTAACTTAGCATCCAAAAATGGTCTGAAAATATATCAGAGCTTCAAGAGATAATTAGAAAAATATGCTAGGTGGTAAGACTAGAAGACCAGATTTTGTGTCAGATTTCAAGAACCATACACAACATTCCAATCTTTTTTGTTTGTTTTTAATCTGTGCTGTGATTTTTAATGGGAGGCCGTGTTGAGTCCCAATTTTATGAGGAAGCTGAAACAGAAATGAAATAAGAATAAGGGTGTAGGAACAAAGAGACTGATATAGGGCTGAAGACAAATGAGACAGAATGCAATCTTTATATTGTTCAAGGTGTTACTGTTTTTGTAAAACTGTTTGTACTGTTAGGTTAGTTTCATATTATAACTATTAACGAAACACAAATCCACCTTTGAGTCCTTTGGAATTATTCTTACTTTCCTGTTGGGATTGGGATGGCAGAAATATGACAACCAACCCTCCATATTAGCTGGGGTTAGAAGTGCAGGGCCTGCACCCAAGTGGAAGAACTGCAAATAAAAACACAGCTATTTTTTTTTTACCTAGGAGAACACCTGTCTAGGAATTTTCCCAAAATCTTTAGCCCACGAAATCATTACTGTTTTTATTCGATTGTCTTTTCGGTTGTATTCTAATATATACCTATATATTCTGGAAATTAATCTCTTATTTCTCCTCTCTAAAATAGTCTTCAGTTCTGATTCTTTTTAGCAAATCCTACTTTAATATCTTTTTAAATATATTATATAATTGGTGGTAGCAAAATCAGTCATTTATCCCTACCACTTCTCTTTTTTTTAGTCTCCAATGTTCTTTTTCTTTAATTAAGAAGTTCCTATAGGTTCTCATTTCCTTGTTAAAAATTGGATTTAACATTGCTTTGAGGAGTCATAGCCATAATGGGGGTTTTTTGTTCCATCCACACCATATGTATTTTCCAAATCACTAGTAGACTTGCTCTTATGGGATGTCTATGGAAATCTTTATTAATTCTATCTTTCCCATACCATAAATATGCATGCCAGCCAAATCTTAGGTTATATTCCTCTAGGTTGAATAAAGCTCAATTTTCTAATCTAACCCACTCCTTTAGTCAGTGGAAGTCTACCGTTTCATAGTAATATTTAAGTTCTGGTAGTGCTAAGCCCCCTCTCTCTTTGGCGCCTATTAGTTTTCTGTAAGTAATTCTAGCTGTTTTTCCATTCCATATAAATTTAGTCAAACCCTTCCTCCAATGGTCAAAATGTCTCACTCTTTTAATTATTGGTAGGTTTTGGAATAAAAATAGCATTTTGGATAAAATCATCATTTTTAATCACCACTATTCTCCCTATCCAAGTTAACTGAATTCTTTGCCATTTTCCTAAATTTTTGTTCCATGTTTCTCATAATTATTTTGAATTAATGTTGTGATTTTTGTTGGTTAGACATAATCCTAGATATTTTATTTTCAATGCTACCTTACAAGCTCCAATTTTTGATATTGCTTTTTGGATAGATTTTTGTTCAAGAGCATGGACTTCTCTTTATTTATTTTGAATCCTGCCACATTCTCATACTTATTAGCAATTCCCATTAAGCTTTGAATACTTTTTAATGGGTCTTCTATAATGCACACTATATCATCAGAATATGCTTTAACTTGAAATTCTTGTCCTTTTATTTTCATCCCTTTAATACAGCTGTCTTCCCTAATTCTAATATTTAGTATTTCTAACATCCATATGAAAAGCAAAGGTGACAAAGGACACCCTTGTCCCATTCCTTTTTGAATCTCAATATAATTTTACATTTGGCCATTTATCCTTAATTTAGCTTTTTGTTTTGAGTAAATGGCACTGACTAGACTTTTAAACTGCTGACCCACCCCATGGTAAGCCAATACTTTATCTATAAATTCCCAGTGGTTGTTATCAAAGAAACAGAAATGTAAATATATATTTCCACACACAAATCTGTACATATTTTAGTAAATCTATTTTGTAACATTTTATTCATTTCTATTTTTAGAAATAGAAACCATTAAGCATATTTGCTTAATGGTGCAAAGCTAGAAAATGTTTACCATTTCTGCTACCTCCACAAAAGCTGACATTGATGCCGAAATACAACACCATCTGCATTTTTTCAAATGAGGCGGAGAGTCTTTGACAATTTGGACATTCATAGGGATACCAAGATGCTTGTTTATAAAGCAATTCTGTTGTAGGCCTGCAAAACATGGGTCATCTACACTCTCAACTTCTGGAAAGATTCCATCAGCGATGCCTCTGAAAAATCCTGCAACTCTATTGGGAAAACTGGCAGATAAACATCAGCATTCTGGAAGAAGCAAAGACCACCAGCATTAAAACAATGATCTTCTGCCATCTGCTACACCAAACTGGCTACATTATCTGATGCCAATCACCATCACCCAAAGCAGTAACTTTATGCTCAAGTACAGAAAACAGAATGTTGTGGATAGCAAAAGAGGGGCTTAAATCTAACCTTTAAAATGTGGAATAAACACCATGAACTGGGAAGCCCTGGCCCTTGGGTGCTCTAACTAGAGGTTAGCTGTCAATTTTGAAGAGACACAAATAGAGGAAGAAAGGGAAATCAATGTCTTTATTATGATAGAGTTATTATGATATCATGTGGATCCAGAATAGGTCTCTACAGTCACTTACAGACCCGACGGCAAGACTCTACTTCTGGAAGACAAAAATACTCAGCCACAAGTGAACATCTATTATTATTATTATTATTATTATTATTATTATTATTATTATTATTTCCAATAAGCTCAGTGTGTTTCAGTTCTTCCTCCACACCTCATCCTCAGAAGAATCCTGTAAATGAGGAGAATAGCTTAAAAGAGAGGGATTAGACCCAGTTCACCTACTGATTTGCTAGGATCTTGAATTTGGATTTCTCAAATACTATCTAAACATTCTACCTCATGAACAACTGTATTTTAATGCAAACATTTTACAGATTTCCCATTGCATTTATTTCAAAATATGTTATTCTGTAGTCATACACATATAGTTACAACAATTTCTTTAAAAACAAACAAACTGACACTTGTTATTTGTTTCTAAAGACAAGAAGCCAAAATATCTATTCTAACGTATTCATTAATAATTTTGCAGAATGTAAATTGGGTAAAATATTTAAAAAAAAACACTTAAATTACTGTCAATCTATTTTCCATCCTTGGTACAGGATCGTGTTTAATATTTTTTAGATGAAAAAAAATCTTGATAGAATGGCCTATTAATTGAGCTCCAGACCATCACTATAGGTTTGGCAGAGTTGTACATCAAACCACCAAATATGAACCTCAGTGACACCATTAATCTTACTAGGAATTAAAAATGATAAAACTTTTTTACATTTTACCCCAAATAATGATCTTTTCTTCACTTTAACCTTTGATATTTAAGAAAAAATTAAATTCTTAATCAATTTGAAGCTAGTATGATACATTAGTGACTTTGTGGAAATGAAATATTTTTCTTTATTTTTTTGTCCACAATGGAGATGATTTAAATGCCTCCACTGATACCTTTGTGATGCAGTTTTGACATTCCTGAAGCCTTAGTAATGATAAATGAGTGACAAGTTAGTTGCCGTATTTGTTTTTCCCTCCAAGAACCCCAAAAGTATCATTCTGTGAATATTGTTTTTTTCCCTGTAGTACTTATCTTGTAAGGTATGTAGAAACTGGAATATTTCTTCCTCAGTATTTTAAGATATTTGAAAGGTGCAAAAACAAGAATGTATGTATATTTTTTTGCATCAGAGAAAACATTGTAGCCTGGGTTTTCTTGGTAACATCAGAAATAATTTTATCTAGAAGAGGTCTGGCAGGTTATTTCTTGGAGGTGGGATATCACAAACATGGGGCAGAAACATGATTGACCCAACCCACATGATTTAATTCATTCGAATGAAGAAACATGAGTTCTGCACAGATCAAAGTACTATAAGACATCTTCTGATTTTAGGCCAGGAAACTGAATGATCAACTAGATAGGATGCATGGAAGATTACTACCATACTACAGCAAGAATAATCTATACTCAGAGTTGTAAAGAACCAGCTACACTGATGCAAGAAAAATGACTCACGAAGATGTGTGAATTAGCTGAGATGGACAAACTGACAATGCTGATCAAGGAGAAATCTTTGACTGACTTTAAGAAAGACTGAGAATTATTTATCATTTCTTACAGCAAAGACGGGGACAAAGTTTAACTATGGATTTTCTGATTTGGAGGAGTGTTCTTAAAAGTAGAAGGATATATAATGACATCTAAAAGAAGCTGAAAATAAGAAGTAAAAATAAACAATGAATGTGAGGCTTACAGATTAGTTTTATAAGTTGTATGTTTAGAAAGTGTTTATTAGCGTAGTTGTATTGATGTTAGGATGATTGTCCTAGATATAGTTGTGTTAGTAGATTAGCTTTATAATTTATGAAAAAATGTTTTCCTGATATTGCTTTTGTTTCAGTTTTCTGTGAGTTTCTTCTTTCTGTATTTCTGGGGGGAAAATCAGTATAAAAAAGAAAAACACAATCGGGGGGGGGGGGCACAAAAAACAAAGAAATTATACCGTTTTTTCATCCAAAGAGGAGCCTAAATGTTGGATAGAAGTAGTACTGTGAGCAGAATGTGATAGCTGATTATGGGGCTTCTATAGTCAAATCCCTATTGAGAAAGTAAACATCTAGTCTGCATTTCCATCTAGCCTGACTCACAGAATTGTTAAGATTGAAAATAAAGTCATAATAGCACTCTGTAACAGTTTTTGTTCTTGGGTTATAATTGTCATTTTCTAATGGGTTCTGTCATAAAAACATGGGAAAGGTTTATTAAACTGCAAAAGCTTTCTTTTTGCAGGACATCCTGTAGCATATTTTGCTATAGTTTTTCCAATGAATATCTCATCAAGTCTCAACCAATTCAACATAGTTTGTGGCAGCCACAAAAACAAAGTTTCTGGGGTATAACAACTGCTTTCAAAGTACCTCACAATTTAACAGGAATAACACTTTCAAACCAGGAACAGAACATGTTTCACATTTTGTTACATAGTGTAATTTGGTCTGAGCCTGCAGGATAAAAAGCAGAGGCAACACAAAATATGCAAAATGCAACTTTATGCGATACAAAGTGAAGAAGAAAAGTGTGTTGCTTGACAGAAGAATGTAGAGTACAGGGTGATGATAACTGCTATTATTATTTCAAGAAAGAACAATTTTAATTCTCTTTTTTGAATTCCCAGCTAGGTAGAGTTGGTGAAATATCAGCAGCCACCCCCCTCTAGATCTAGTAATGAGACTGCAACCTTTCCTTTGGGATATAAACCTCACCACAGTCATCCCTTTGTCACTTCAAGATTGGATTACTGCTGTGTGCACTAATAGAAGCTTCACTTTAACCTTCAACTAGCATGGAGTGCTTTCCAAATGATTTTTGAGAATTAAAAGTTGAAAGTGCCATGTCTGAGATCATTATAGTGAGGGTTGCAGCAAGTTTGGAAATGCCCTCTTTCTCCCTGATAACCTCCGAAAATTGATACAACTTGAGCTGCTGAAGCTAACAGATATGAGCAAGTGGAATGTGGTACAGTGACAATTTCAGTTAGGGTGAGTTTCCCCAACTGATGATGTGCACCACCAAGCAAGGATTTTGCATGAGCAAAACACCAACCACTGATCAAGTTCCCTTATTGGTGCTATGATATTTTTGATCCCTGACAACATTTCGATACATTATTTTACAACAGGGGTAATTCATGGCTTTGTGGACCTAAGGGGATTTATCTGGAAGTAAGCCTCATTGAGTAATATGCTTTAATATACTTTAAAAACATAAACAAAAAGGAAGGGCACAAATCAGGGATCTAGATCAAACTTTAAATGAGTCCACTCCTCAATAAAGATTCAGGACATATCAAGGATTATACTAAAAATATACCACATTTCTGACATGAAAACCACCTCTATCATATTTCTTACATGAGAACCACCTCTTTCCCTTGATCAAAAGTTTATCTAATTCCACATTATAGGTAACCTTATTCCTCATGAATTTAACTCCCACAAAACACAGCATACCTTTGTCAAAACCACCCGGTACCTCTTTTCTTTCTATCCTGAATCCCTTATCAATCAGTTTTTTTTTCTAAATGAGGGGGAATAACCCAGTTCCATCCACTTTTGCTACACAATGCATACATTTAGAATCACTTCTTTACTGCCAGTTTTTAAAGGTAAACAAGCATGAAAATGTGTAACCTTTCCTCATCGAATGGTTGCTTCTACAGCCATTTTGCAACCTTTTTATGCTCTGGTTATAAAGTTCATACAGGATTGCAACTTTTGGCACAGTTCATAGATGTGGCATTTCACATAAATGCAGCAGAGGATTAAAAGTTAGAGGGCATCATTTAGGATTAGATCTGCCATCCAACAAAGTAAATTGAACTACTTCAAATGGTGCCATTAAGGAGAGAGGTGGATAAAAGGAAGTATCCTCTTAATCTAAATGGTACAGTATTATACACACAATGCTATTTTTCTATGCAGTTTCCAATTTGAAGCCACTGAGGATAAGTTATTAGCAGCAAATCACAAAACAGTCTATATATTGGTCAAGCCATTAAGCATTATAGAGTTAAATCATTTTTTTCTAAGTATGACCATTGTCCAGGAAACTAACGCAGCCAACTAGCCACATTGAGATAAATATATATCAGCAAATAAGAAAAAGACCCAGAAATCATAGAATAGAAAGCTGTCCAAGTACAGTTTAGCGTTTTTAATCTGAGCGAATTCTACATACTAAATTTAGAGAAAAGCATTCATTATTTTGAAGCTGAGGCTGTGAGTCAAATGAAGGTCCAAAATATACATATTATCTTGGAAAAATGATTGTTTTAAAACAGTAACTTCCAGCTTGCCAATTAATGAGAGATCCAAAATCACTTTTCAAAATGTGTGTAAAAATGAGCAGGAGTCCCATTTCAATGATAACACTAGTTAATTTCATAGCTGAGTTAAAAGCTAGAAACATGTTTGAAAATTCTGTTATGCCATCATTACTTGTAGAAATAATCCCCTGCAGCTGTGGCAATTCACGATAACACAAAATATACACCCATCAAGATATCTCATGACAGAAATGAAATTTACTTGTGTCAACCTCACGTCTAACCAACTTACAGTCCCAGGATTTTCTTTCTTCCTCATAGCATGCCATTTCATCTATGAATAAGCTGATAGGCTGAGAAAATGCAACCATTAGAAACAGCCTCATGTACCATCTAGAGATTTCATTTTCACTGTCTAGCTTCATTGAGTAAGTGGTTAAATACAGAAAGATCCTATTTGATACCCTACCTTCTAATTCTTTACTGTGAATGTTAATATATGCTCTTGCTACAGTGATGCAAAAACATTACTAAATCTGTTATGTGTGACTCAATATTGCACTAAGAAATTTATCATTTATGGTTGGTAACTACTCTTGGTCATCAACCTTTGTTCACCATATGACTAAAATAATTTATTTCTCTAGACTCTTCTTAGGAATGTTAATCTGTCATTATTCCACAGCTCAGAACATATTAAGTAGTAGGCTCCATATCCATGGAATGGTGAGTCTGACCTGGATTAGTCTCAAATGAACTACCCAAGGTGTTGGTCACTTATCCTATCACATAATATGTTCAGCACCTTGGAAAGCTTAAAAGGTCAGACTAAAACTGGAATGGTTTACTGATCTGAGAGACTCAAAGATGGTCCTGGATTTCAAATGTGATTTAGTTGGTACTCTGCCCTGTATTGGGGAAGAAGAAGCCATTCACTTCAGGGACTGTTTAACAAAGAATTGCATTGCTCTTCTCACCCTCCAGATGTTTGGGACATCAACCTCCAGAAGCCCCAAACAGCTTGGTCATCAGTGAGGAATTATGTTCAAAATACCAAAGGCTGGGAACTACAGGTTTAGAAAGACATCAAACCAAGCCAAGATCACCCCTTTTCTTAGCCTTTTAGATCAAGGACCAAGAGCAATAAGACAGGTAATACATTTTCAACTCCAAGTAGCAACAGAAACATTTTAACTGGAAACAGAAATAAGATCTGAGATGTAGGCCTGTCACTCTAATGTTGTCACTTTTCTTCTGTATGATTTTTAACATCTTTACCTGATAAGCAAGTGAAGTTTTCAAAAACGTGCAGGATGTATATTTTCTGCATTTGGTTGGTCAATAATAACTCTTGTGTATTTTGGATTTTGTCCATCTTCCTTTCTCTGCTGTCTCACTCTTTTCTCCTTTCCCTACATTATTATTATTATTATTATTATTATTATTATTATTATTATTATCTTTATTTGTACCCTGCTAGCATCTCCCGAAGGACTCAATGCGGCTTACACAGGCCGAAGCCTCAGAACACAATACAGTAAAAAACATAACACAACAATAAACAAAGCAAATCAAATAGTTAAGCAAGATAACAACAACAGTAACAATACATCAAGACACTTTAAAACTGGGCCGGCCAGCGCAATGGGGTACAGGGTTAAAAGTGCTGGAATGGCAGGAGGAACGTAGGATTAAAATAGTGCAGTATGCAGTAATATTAATTGTACTAAAGTGCTTCTAGGACTTGGGATGGGGGATTCCTAATCTGAGAAGGCACATCGGAACAGCCAAGTTTTTAGGTTCTTTCTGAAAGCTGCTAAAGTAGGGGCCTGTCGAAGATCTTTTGGAAGGGCATTCCAAAGTCGGGGGGCCACCACAGAAAAGGCCCTGTCCCGTGTCCCCACCAAGCGCGCTTGCGACGTGGGTGGGATCACGAGCAGGGCCTCCCCAGATGACCGGAGCGAGCGTGTGGGTTCGTAGATGGAGATGCGGTCACGCAGGTAGGGTGGTCCCAAACCGTTCAGGGCTTTGTAGGTGAGCACCTGCACCTTGAATTGGGCTCGGAAAATGAATGGCAGCCAGTGGAGCTCCTTAAACAGAGGGGTAGACCTCTCTTGATAATGAGCCCCGGTTAGCATCCTGGCTGCTGCCCACTGGACCAATTGAAGTTTCTGAGCCGTCTTCAAGGGCAGCCCCACGTAGAGCGCATTGCAGTAATCCATTCTAGAGGTGACCAAGGCATGGACCACCCCGGCCAGATCAGCCTTCGCGAGGTACGGTCGCAGCTGGCGCACAAGTCTCAATTGTGCAAAGGCCCTCCCGGATACCACCGACACCTGAGCCTCAAGTGTGAGCGACGAATCCAAGAGGACACCCAAATTGCGGACCTGTGGCTTCAGGGGGAGTGTAACCCCGTCCAACACAGGTAGCCACCCTATACCCCGATCCGGTTTACGATCGACCAGGAGGACCTCTGTCTTGTCAGGATTGATCTTCAGCTTGTTCCTCCTCATCCAGATTGACACAGCGGCCAGGCACTTGTCCAGCACCCGAGAGGCCTCCTTCGAATTAGGTGGAAAGGAGTAGTAGAGTTGTGTGTCATCCGCATAAAGATGGCATCCAACTCCAAAATTCTGGATGACCTCTCCCAGCGGTTTCATGTAGATGTTGAAAAGCATGGGCAACAAAATAGAGCCTTGCGGGACCCCACAGGTCAAAGGCCAGGGGTCCGAGCAGGCGTCCCCCAGCTTCACCATCTGGGTTCATCCCTCCAGGAAGGACCGGAGCCACGACAGAACCGCACCCCCGAGACCCATCCCAGAGAGACGACCCAGAAGGATACCATGATCGATGGTATCGAAAGCCGCTGAGATGTCCAAGAGAACCAACAGAGTCACACTCCCCCTGTCCAGCTCTCTGCGGAGGTCATCCACCAAGGTGACCAAGGCTGTCTTGGTGCCGTGACCAGGCCTGAAACCAGACTGTGACTGATCTAGGTAGTTGGTATCATCTAAGAAGCTCTGGAGCTGGGAGGCGACCACCCGCTCCAGCACCTTACCCAAAAAAGGGAGGTTGGAGATTGGCCTGTAATTGCTCAGCACCGTGGAGTCAAGGGAAGCCTTTTTGAGGAGTGGACGAACCACAGCCTGTTTCAAATTAGATGGAAAAATCCCTTGCTCCAACGATGCATTGATAATCAATACAAACCAATCAACCAGCCCCTCCCTGGCTGATTTAATGAGCCAAGATGGGCACGGGTCTAGAGATGAGGTGGTCGCCCTCACAGCAGTTCACAGAGGAAGAGAGACAGAAGCTAAGCAAGTGCAGCAGTGCTTCGGATACTCCCACACAACAGAAACCTCTACATAAATAGCATTTTGAAAGAGGAGCAGACAAATGTGATTTGTGACTAACTTGAGAGAACTACTGCTCAAGTCAAATTTAGAGGGACAGAGAAAGAAAAAAATGATACAGAATCTCTGTTGCTTCTGTCCATATACTTGTATACATAAAATATTTCTAGATCATGATCAGCTAATACACAGAGATTATTTTTAAATAAATGAGAAGCCAACCAGTATTAGCCTGATATAAGCATCAGTTTGGAGTTTTATCTCCCAGACCTTGGGAATATTATTTTGGAGAGTACAACCCATAGAATATCTTAAATCAGCTTAGCCAGTGCCATTCATAAGACATTCTGATATAGTCATCCAAAAAGGTGACTTTTCCAAGTTACATCACTGAACAAAATCAGTTTCCGGTGTTAAGATAATCACTCTCCTTCCTAAGCAAATCCTTACTTTCAGAATAGAAGTCAAGCTGGGTGAATCATTTTTTACTGATACATGGCTGGAACAGGTGGACCATTTTCATTGCTCTTATTCACCACAAATAGGAAAAAAATAGGAAGTCCTTCTACTTTTTTGTAACCATATTTGCATTATTCTTTTTTTAAAAGAAGTTGTATGAAAATCCAATTCTTAGTTGATATTTTAAAAATCCTTTTCCTTGCAAAATATGCGTTTCAAAATACATTTCTATTTAGTTTTCAGATCAAGAGTGGCAAGTAACGTTCAGGAAGTGCACAAATCAAAGGAAGATTAATTTTTGGTCACATACTAAAGTGGTTTTACCATGTAATTTGGCTTGAAGTTGTATATAATTTACTTCAGACTAATTATAACTTATCTATCTCAACAAAGAAAATCAAGAGGCAAGGAATTAAACATGATATACATTAATTATTACCACCCAATCAAATAAAGATCCAATGTGATACATTACACTGACTTTTGGACCATAATTGTGGGACTCTAGGGTTCAAATTCACACTAAGTTATGGAAGCCCACTGGTTAAGCTTGAAGAAGCTTCAAAAAAGGCAGTGACTGGTATCCACTGAAAAGAAATTGTCAAAAAATAATAGGATTGAATTACCATCTGCTTGAAGACTAACTAAACAAAAGTTCAGTGGAGTGGCATTTATGTCAGACCATTTTAGCAAATAACAGCAAAGAGCATATAATTCAGACTTCCAGCCTTTATCATAATTAAGTTATTTGGGATGGTTTGGATAGGTGGACCTTGTTCATTTGTCTTAAGAAGAAAATTGTAGAGATTTAAATTAGGCAAATCCAATGTAGGATCTCAGACAGATTGTAAGGGACTCTCCACACCAACGCAGTTGGTGGGGAGAGCGATTTGCCCCACCCCCTGAAGGAAGAGCATAGGAGGTTCCATTAGAACCTCCTGGAAGAGGGGCGGGGGCTGGCTGAACACGTGAGCCAGCCCCTTACCTTCAGTCTTGCTAGACTTTCTGAAGAAGCAAGACGTGTCCTTAAAAGCTCCAGGTCGGTTTTGCGGCTGGCGGGAAGGAGGGCGCTGCTTCTCCTTCTCCTGGGGAAGCCGACGTGGAGCCTTGGATCGGCGGCCGCCGTTTCCATCGCCGTCCGGTTCTTAGGCGGCTGGCCCGCGTGTTGGGAGGCTTCCGGTTGGCGCTGGGGTGCAGTCAACGCTGTCGTCGGCCTCTTTCTGTTTTTGCCCTCTAGCGGGGGAGGGGGCGAGCAGCGCCGCCGGCCTCCTTGTTCTGTTTTCGCCCTTCAGCTTGGCGCTTGGGCGAGCAGCGCCGCCGACTTTTTGTCTGTTTTCGCCCTTCCGCGAGGGCGCGGGGGCGAGCGGCGTGCTCCGGGCGCGTGGCGTCGCATGGCAATGACGGATGGCTCCCTAAGGGAGCCTTTCACGCGCTCGCGCCGGGCGCTTTGTGTTGGCGCTCGGGGCTGGCGTGCATTGCTGCGGGCGCAAATGGGGTCTGCGCCATTTTTGTGTTGTGGGGGGACGTTTGGCGGGAACGGCCGCCATTTTGGAGCCGTATTTCAAATGCGCAGCCGCCATCTTGGGAGCGTTGGTGGCGCATTTCGGAGTATAGGCCCAAGAGCCTTTTGCGTCTGTCGGCGCTTGGGGATGGCGCGCATTGCTGCGGGCGCAAATGGGGTGAGCGCCATTTTTGTGTTGTGGGGGGACGTTTGGCGGGAACGGCCGCCATTTTGGAGCCGTATTTCAAGTGTGCAGCCGCCATCTTGGGAGCGTTGGTGGCGCAGTTCGGAGTATAGGCCCAAGAGCCTTTTGCGTCTGTGCCTTAAGTAATTTTGAGTAGTTCATCACTGATATTGCATACCACTAAGAAGAAGTGGATTCATGTGAACTCACTAAGTCATCCGTAGTTGAGGGAAGGTTGTTTGTGATTTCCATAGACATAGGACTACCACAATACCCCCCCCCATTTTAGTTGCAGGAGTAACCCCATACCCTCCCCTCACTTTATGGCTGATGTTAGTCATTTACTGTTGGAATCATGTGTACATATGGTTTACTTTGCTTACCACGGGCAAAGGAACTGAATTAAGGAATAAATTCAGGAAGTATGGCAGACTACATGAGTCAACCAATATGCACTCCTGCTTTGTCATAGGCATAACGAGGCAGGAGACAGTGATGGCACACGGCGCCTCTTTCAACTCTTTGATTCTATGATTCTATTATCCTGTAGGTAGGAGAAGAGTGATGGCATACGGTGCCTCCTCCAACTCTTTGATTCTATGATTCTATTATCCCTTAAGCAGAAGAGGGGATGGCACACGGTGCCTCCTCCAACTCTTTGATTCTATGATTTTAAAGCACCATAGCACCATGGGCTTGAGTTGTGGAATGCCGCAACTAGAATGCTTGCATTTTTAAGGGGGTTAAGGATTGGCACGGTGTGTCTCTTTCAACTTCTTAATTCTAGGTGTCGCTAGGGGGGCGTCAGCGCTGGGTGTGGAGCAGGCTCTCATTGGCATTCTACCCCCCCCCTTTTTATGTTGTAGGATGCCATCAAAGAAGAACAGAGGGGGCCCCAAGGGGAAGGGTCCTGCGGAGAAGACGGGGCACAAGCGCCCTTTGCGTCAGGATGGATCGTCGTCGGATGAGGAAGGAGTGTCTATGGAGGATCTGGAGGCCCTTCTTCAGCGTGTCAACCAAATTGAACAAAACAGGGGGGTTGGTTTGGGTGGGGCTGGTGCGGGCCCTACTCGCCGGGCAAGTAAGAAACAACTGTTTAAATCTCTGTTGTCCCGGGTCTCTATTATAGAATCGGCCTCAGCCATGGGGGCAGAAAGGGCGGTCCGGCTTCCTGAACAACCTTTGGCGTCTTCGGCGGTGCAGACCATTACCAGCCCCGAAGTTCATCCGGCTGTACAGGCTTCATCTGGCTCCTCACCGGCTGTTGTGGCCGGACCCAGTCAGCCCGCGGCATTGGCCTCCACGTCCAGTGCCGTGGCCGGGTCCACGCAGTCGGCTGGTTCGAGTGTTGCTGCTGGCGAGGTAGCAGGGCGTGAGCAGTTGGTGACGGCCGTCCCAACAGGTACTTCCAACACACTGACATCAGCATGTGCCACACTCACATCAGCAACTACTTCTGCCTCACTCACTTGGCCATGGGGCCAGGGTCGGGCTCAATCGGTGGTGGGGACACAGTCAAATGTTGCAATTGGGGTTCAGTCAGATGGTGGTTTGGACCCTAAGATGGGGGAAAGTTCGGATGTTGCCAACACTCAAATGGTTAAGCCAGTCACTGTCACCTTAGAGTCGGCTAGGACAGGGGAAGCGAGCAAATTTTGGGGGACTGCAAAGTGGCCTCCACAGGCGACACCTACGGTGAGCCTTTCGGGTTTGGGCTCTCATTTGGCTTCAAAAACAATGGAAAAGATTTTAAGAAACGAATATGTGGATATCTTTTCTTTATACTTTCGGGATATGGATAAAAAAGAAAAGGATGAGTTGGATGAGGATAGTAAGGAGAAGATTAAGAAGCGCAAGGTTGAGCAAAATTGGGAAAACTGGCTCCCTTGTTTTACAATGTATGCGAACCTGCTTTCTGATGCTGCCCCGGAAAGGGCTACGGCTTTGTGGCAGTATCAGAATATCATTAATAAAGCTTACGTTAGTGGCCCTCCTAATGCTTGGTTGGAATATGATAGGCGGTTTAGAACCGAGGCGGCTTCTCATCCTGACAAGCGTTGGGATTTAATTGATGATCAAATTTGGATTGAGGTGATGAATCCCTCTAGGGCTTCCTCTGCTTTAAAAGCTGATAGTGGGCATACCATTCAGAATAGGGCAGGGCAGCCCTTTCGGCAGGTGGCTCCCCAGCAGCAGTCTCAGCGGCAAAAGCCTTTATGTTGGGAATTTGTTGCTCAGGGAGCCTGTTCACGCAGGGGTTGTCGATATGCCCACTCGTGCGCAATTTGCTACGGCACGCACCCGTCCAGAAATTGCCCTAAAGGGAGAGCTGCGAGAGGGAATCCTAGGGACACCCAATTTGTTAAAAAGCCCTCAGGACAGGCCCCAGTTCCAAAAGGGCCCCAGCCCAATTAAGTTGGATCAGTTGAAGGTTTGGTTGGATAGGTATCCGAATAGGGGGTCAGCCAAGTACCTATGGGAAGGTTTTTCGGAGGGTTTTCGTATTCCGGCGTTGGGTCCCCGGTTTCAAACTTTATCCCCAAATTTGAAGTCTGTTATAGGGATGGAGGAGTTAGTTCAGCGTAAAATAGATAAGGAAGTTTTAGAGGGGAGAGTTTTGGGCCCATTTGCGGAGCCACCTACGCAGATGTTGCGGGTATCACCTTTGGGGATAGTACCTAAGAAAACCCAGGGTGAATATCGCCTCATTCATCACTTGTCCTATCCCAAGGGCAGGTCGGTGAATGATGCGATCCCAGATGAGCAATGCTCCGTTCATTATGCATCGTTTGATTCGGCCGTGCAGCTAGTTCGTCGGTTTGGGCTTGGGGCAGAGCTGGCGAAATGCGACATTAAGTCGGCATTTCGTTTGCTTCCTGTTCATCCGGCGGACTTTGAGCTGCTGGGGTTTCAATTCGGGGGTTTTTTCTACATGGACAGAGCACTTCCCATGGGGTGCTCCATTTCCTGTGCGGCCTTTGAGCAATTTAGCACCTTTTTGGATTGGGCCGTTAGGACCAAATCCGGAATGTCTGGAGTCACCCATTATTTGGATGATATCCTTTTTGTGGGGCGTTCCGGGTCGGGCAACTGCAAAGGGTTGCTTGAGTCATTCCAGGGGCTGGCACAGGAGTTAGGAGTTCCCTTGGCAGAAGAAAAGACAGAGGGCCCAGCAAAGGTTTTGACTTTTTTGGGGATTGAATTGGATACGGTTCAGCAATATTCCAGGTTGCCCCCTTGTAAAGTGGCAGACTTGTCGGGCCGGGTTCAACAGTTTTTGGGCCGCAGAAAGGCCACTTTAAAAGAATTTCAGGAGTTAATTGGCCATTTAAATTTTGCCTGTAGGGTGGTTGCCCCGGGGAGAGCTTTTTTACGCAGGCTTTGTAATGCCATTTCGGGAGTTAAAATGCCCCATCACAGGATTAGGGTTACTCGGTCAGTTAGAGAGGACCTGTCCATTTGGATGGAATTCTTGGATGGTTTTAATGGAGTTTCATTCTGGAGGCAGGAGTTAAGGCTGCAGGACGCACTTAAAGTAGCGTCCGATGCTTCAGGGGCAGTTGGTTTTGGTGTGTTTTTTCAGGGACACTGGTGCGCCGAAGTCTGGCCGGACAGTTGGCACACGCAGGGGATTACAGCAGATTTAACGTTTTTGGAATTTTTTCCCATACTTGTTGCTGTTACAGTATGGGTTGAGGCCTTTGCCAATTCGACTGTTCATTTTTGGTGCGATAACCTTGCCACCGTTCAGGTTATCAACACTTTGACTTCCAAATCCAACAGGGTGATGGGGGCGCTCAGGCAATTTACGTTGCACTGCTTGAGGCATAACATCTTGTTCAAAGCCTTTCACATAGCGGGAATAGACAATTCTTTGGCTGACGCCCTATCTCGTATGCAGATGGAGCGCTTCAGACAACTCGCGCCCAACGCCGACGTTCATCCACAGCGTATGCCAGGCCATCTTTGGCAGGTTGGAGGGACGAGGCGGTAATGGGTATGGCTTTGGCTTTAGCCCCAAGTTCACGGAAGTCTTATATGAGGGTGGTGGAGGATTTTCATGACTTTAGACAGTTTTATCAGTTGCCGTTTACAGTACCGATTCCTTACGAACATTTGGCGCAATTCTGTGTGTACTCACGCAGAAGGGGCCTAGCGCCGCACACTATTAAGTCCCAGTTGTCGGCGTTGGCCTACTGGTCAAAAGCACAGGGTTTTTCGGATCCCACAAACGATTTCCGCCTCCATAAAATCATTGCGGGTTGGGCACGTCAACGGGGTCCATCGCATGATAAAAGGGAACCTTTGTCTCCCACAATTTTAAAGGGATTGAAGGGAACATGGCCCAGGGTGTGTCAGTCCGAGTATGAGCAGCGGTTATTCCATGCGGCGGCCTTGACGGCCTTTTTCGCTGCTCTTAGGATAAGTGAGTTACTTGCCATGTCTAAGAGGGATGTATCCCAGCGGGCATTGGTGTTGTCAGATATAAGTCTGACACATGACACTCTCCAAATTTTAGTTCGTTCGTCCAAGACGGACCAGCAAGCCAGGGGCGCTATAGTTACATTAGACAGATGCAGCGACCCTGAGCTTTGCCCTGTTTCGGCTATGGCACAGTTCTTTCAAGTCAGGGCTCAGGCGGGAGGATATTTGTTTTGCCATCAGGATTCCACCCCCCTCACAAAATACCAGTTTTGGGTCATCACGGACAGGGCGCTGAAGATGCTGGGGTTGGGTTCCCACAAATTTGGCACTCATTCCTTTCGAATTGGAGCAGCACCTTCAGCAGCGCACTTGGGTTTCAATGAGGAGGCCATCAAATCAATAGGCAGGTGGAAATCGGATGCCTATAGGCGTTATGTTCGCTCGGTACTTGTGTGAGTTTGTTGTTTCTCTTTCAGAGTCTGCCAGGCTGGCGCATAGATGGAGAATCCTTGTTTGTGGGCATAGCTATGTCCACTGGGCGGAGAGATACGCCAGGAACTCATCCTTTGGCCAGCATCTGGGTTGCGCTTCCACTGCATTGGTCGAGTGGAAGGGTGTTCGGGGCCTTCGTTGGGACGGTTTGGTTCCCTTGTTGTTCCAGGACAGGAGCAGGCCCACTCCTGATGTTTTGGTGCTCCATATTGGAGGTAATGATCTTGGACTGCTTAACGGCAGGGCCTTGTATCTTCAAGCACGTGCTGACATTCTGAAGATCTGGCAGGCATGGCCCCGGGTTCACATCGCTTGGTCGGCCATTATTCCACGCCTTCGGTGGCCAGGGGGCGGTGATGTCAGGAAGCTCGAGAAGGCCAGAAAGCGTGTGAACCGGGCCATGCGCACGGCTTTAGCACGGGGCAGGGGGTCTTACATTCCACATACGGACATCACACATGACAAAGCACAGTTTTATCGTTCTGATGGTGTACATTTAACGGATTTGGGTAACGCACACTTTTTAGCTGATTTGCAGTTAGGCATTCAGGAAGTTTTAAGGGGCTTGGTGGGGGATGGGGGCGAAATGGACATTTGCCCCCAATCTGTGGCATAAATAGTTCAGGAAAACACTGACATGGAGGTATACACATGGCACCCATTAAGGGTGGGGGGCACGGTACAACAAACACTCACCTAGAAGTCAACAAATGGGTGAGGGGACATCAATTGGCCCAGTAAAGAGAGAAGCTGATATCAATAATCGGACACAGGCTTCTCCAGACTTTTACCTTCAGGTTGCCCGGTTGGGGATCCAGGGCACACTGACATCACACACTCAGTTCCTGGGGACGATGCCTCAGCTTGCCACCAAGTTCCTTGACACTTAGTTTAGTTCAGGTAAAGTTAAATAGGTAACTCAATAAAAGTTGCCCAATTCGAATCCATACTTTTGTTGTCTGTCTCGTTATTTCAGGGGTTAAGGGGCAAGGGACTCTCCACACCAACGCAGTTGGTGGGGAGAGCGATTTGCCCCACCCCCTGAAGGAAGAGCATAGGAGGTTCCATTAGAACCTCCTGGAAGAGGGGCGGGGGCTGGCTGAACACGTGAGCCAGCCCCTTACCTTCAGTCTTGCTAGACTTTCTGCCCGCCACTCCCGCCCATTGACAGTATATGTTGGTTGCCCGTTGGAGCCGGGTAGGAATTTTTTGCCTCTCATGTTCTGGGGGGTTTTTTCGCCTACCCTATACTGTTATTAGGGGCTAGATGGAGTGGTTTGGTTTAACTAGGCCAGCATAAATAGTTCAGGAAAACACTGACATGGAGGTATACACATGGCACCCATTAAGGGTGGGGGGCACGGTACAACAAACACTCACCTAGAAGTCAACAAATGGGTGAGGGGACATCAATTGGCCCAGTAAAGAGAGAAGCTGATATCAATAATCGGACACAGGCTTCTCCAGACTTTTACCTTCAGGTTGCCCGGTTGGGGATCCAGGGCACACTGACATCACACACTCAGTTCCTGGGGACGATGCCTCAGCTTGCCACCAAGTTCCTTGACACTTAGTTTAGTTCAGGTAAAGTTAAATAGGTAACTCAATAAAAGTTGCCCAATTCGAATCCATACTTTTGTTGTCTGTCTCGTTATTTCAGGGGTTAAGGGGCAATAATATTTAGAGATTCTATTTTCTGTGTATACAGTTGCCCTTCTGTCTTGTTAAGATGATTGGAGAATTTAAATTAGTTTTTAATAATGAAAAACTTCACTTCTCACTCACATCACCAGCATTTTACCCAACTCTTTGTAGCTCTCTCAGAGGTTTTGTCTCAGCACTGGGCTCAGAACATCTTTTCCCTATGAATAGACCACCTCTGACTTTCAATCAAAACGGTAGTCATGAAATACACTCAATATAGTTTCTTTTAAAAATAGTAAAGTTAAAAGCAGCTGAAGGACAAGAAGGAAGAGTATCTGAAAATGAAACCTTGGAGATCAGTATTATTGAAATAAAAGCTGCCTTAAAAATAGAAGCTATGGCCTTTGCTACTGCCCCTTTGATGCTTCCTATGGAACAAGGCTGCTTTTAAAATTAAAATATTTTAATGATTATTAAAAGACCAAACCAAACTCTCAGCTTGGCACTAGCTTTGGACACTTACACCTTATTGAAGCCAAACTCAACAAATATAAATAATGTTATGTTGAATAAACACAATGTTTCATGTGCACAGATTAAAACTCGTCTAAATTTAGATCAATTCCCAAATTGATGTCTTTCTGAAGAGGGCAGATTTCCCATACTTTTCTGACATTTTCATGTGTTCTTACCCAGTATCAACTTACATACAAACCAGAGTTAGTCCCTGCAGTGTAATGATACCACGAAGGGTGTCCATAGAGAGTCAGTATCATGGCTGTTGGAGACCAGAGTTTGAATGCCCGCTTGGCCATAAAAACCTACTGAGTAACTTTGGGCAATATTTATTTATTTATCGTGTCATCCGCAACCAGAACATTGTATTACATTTCTAACAGAACAAAACAAACAAACAGATTAAAAAAACACAAATTTTGCAAACTTGGTAGCTGATTAAATGTCCTTTGACCAGTATCTGGCCACTTGGAGTGCCTCTGGTGTTGCTGCAAGAAGGTCCTCCATCGTGCATGTGGCAGGGCTCAGGTTGCATTGCAGCAGGTGGTCAGTGGTTTGCTCTTCTCCACACTCACATGTCGTGGATTAAACTTTGTAGCCCCATTTCTTAAGATTGGCTCTGCATGTCATGGTGCCAGATCACATGTGCTCTGCATTGTTCATTGTTCATAGTACATTTTTCCTGTAATAAGAACTTGAACTAAAAAGTCAGAATAAGGATTTAGTGGGGAAACCAACATGGGAAATCTGGCCATGCTTCCTGGAGGATCTTGGGAATTGTAGTCCAAAAGTAAGATTACTCAAGTTGAAACCTGAACTAAGAGCAGGTATTAGAGAACTCAGGAAAAGATTTCACTTTCTGTCGCTATATTGATGAAAGGCATCAGGGAAGGGGGGAGGGAGAGCACTGCATCGTAATAACATCCTGTAGCCCTTGTTTGCATTACAAACTGTTCATCCAGAGCAGTAGCAGAGCTAGCTGTTTTCCACTTCCCTTCTGGCATGTGCTTTAGTATATGGAAATCAGTTCACAGTGTTCCCTCCAGCAATTGTGCCTCCCACTTTTTTAATGAATGTGCACAGATTACAGAACTATCTCAGCAGAATGACATGCTGATTCCTCCCTTTCTTTCTTGACACAGCCTTAAACCACATGTTGTTTTCCCCCAGCCCCCATCCATTGTGCCGGTTTATGCTCACACTGACCTTTCAATGACCCCGTCAGCTCATTCAGGACTTGTGCTGATCTGGTTAACACCATACAATTAATTACATTTGAAGCCATTTTCTCCAAGATCTATTTGAATGCATTATTTTAAATGTCTCCCCCTCCCACCCCTCCTTGTACACTAATCTACATCCCAGCATTTATTATCATTTCTTTAAGGGAGCACAAGAGAGCACCTTTTCTTTCACTTTGTGACTGATGGCGCTCTGCGTTATTCAGTTAAGGCTTTGTTAAGTTGACTGCACTTTCATTTTTTTCATATTATGCACTGCACAGTCCCAACAAGCCCACAAAATCAGAGGCACCATTCTTAAAATAGATGTCACAGACTAGAATCAAGGTACCCACCAACATCTTACAGAAGGTGATAGAAACTGACTCATGCACTTGTGTTTTGGAGACCAAGAATCATCCCTGAGTTCCTGTGGTGGGGCCATGTGTCCTGTTTTTTTAAAAGGCAATCTTCCTTTTGAAGGGATGCCAGAGGAGAGACTTCTGTTTGAATCTGTGTCCTTTCTTTGAAGGCTGCTAGTCCAAGACCACAAGAAGCTTGTGAACAAGTCTTTGAAACTTCCAAGCAACAGAAGACTGAGCAGAAGGTACATAACTCATAGAGTGATCACAGTCATGCCCCATTCATATTCTGCAACTATATTTATTTGGCAGGGACAGTCCTGATTAATGCTCTGCCATCCCACTTTTGGTGTTGCTTTAAAGGATCCCAGGGCCCTTCCAGACAGACCCTATATCCCAGGATCTAATCTATTTATCTCAGATTATCTGGCAGTGCGGACTCATATAATTCAATTTAAAGCAGAAAACCTGGAATCAGATCCTAGGATATGGGGCCTGTCTGGAAGGGCCCCCAATCTCCCAACCTTTTTCTTCTTCTTCTTGGACTTTAGCTTGGAGTTCAACCTACACAAATACTTTACATCATCTCAGCATGTGGAGAGGATGGAATGAAACCTTTCTCTTCCCTGTAGGTTTTGGAAAAAGTAAACGCAGAAGCCTCTTCTAGGTTGTCTATTCATTCTCATTAATAGCTTTTACCACCTTGACCATACTCTGACAGTGTTCGGCCATACATGTCCCAGTTTCATCTGTGAAATATTGGAGGATATGCCCACTATGTTGAAAAATCCTGTCAATACATAGTAATCATTTCAAGAGTTGCATATAACAAATGCACTTTATACAATTCTGTTAATAATACTTTGTCCTCTTTATTTTGCTGAGACATTCTTTCTTATTTCTTCTTTTGACAATGTATAAGCATTAACTCTGGGTACCCCTGTCATTATCTCATTATCTATTGCTAAATATAATACTCTGCACCCTCATTTATTTATCAGAGGTCTGTCTTATGGTTGCCTTCCAAATAAGATGTACTTATTTATGGACCACAATTGGGGCTGGTAACTTTAAAAGCACTTGGGTTTTAGTACAAACTGTAAAGGAGCCATTCAAGGTGCTGAACTTTATACATGCAAAAAGTTCAGTGCATTAGAGAACTTATTTGAAACAAAAATGCATAAAAAATAACCACCTCACTAAAGTTGGGGCCATGAGGCACAAATGACAGACAACATAATTTCCTTTCTTTGCCTCAAGAATATAGGTTGAGTCAACATTATAAAGCATTCAATATACTGAAAAACATATATGAAGAGTGAATCTAGTCTATGTTACTGGGATGCCAATGTGTTCTCTTGCTTGCTTACATTCAAAGAAAAGAAAGAAGAAACATCAGAAACACCATCTCAGTATCAGCAAGGAAGGAAGGAAGGAAGGAAGGAAGGAAGGAAGGAAGGAAGGAAGGAAGGAAGGAAGGAAGGAAGGAAGGAAGGAAGGAAGGAAGGCATGTTTAACTTAGGGGCATAACCTCAACTCATATATTTGCAATTCTGTTGTATTTCACAAGATCTTCAAGGCTTTTTCTGAATTTGACTCTACTCTCAATGTTACAGAAACAAACTACTGTTGCTTTATGTTGAGGGTTTCAGAAATGGAAATGGGAAATTGCTTTACCTAATTCAAACTACTCATTCCCTTTAGAAAGCAACAGCTGTTAGCTAGAATTGTGGGGACAATTTCAACTTGGCCCAAAATGTGTTCCTCTTTCTGTCATATTTTCTACAAGAAGAATATGCTTTTGAAAAGGATGTCACAGTTCTACTAAGGAGGCAAAGGGAAGAATTGCTTGCCAGCCTACCCAGCTGCTGATTTGTTTAAAAGTTGCTGGATATTTTACCCTTTCAGTAGGGTGTATAACATGATGGTGCTGTTGAAGTGTCTGAGGGACTCTGCAACCAGAGAGGTATCAGTTTCAAGGACTTGTTTTCTCTTTGCTAAGGAGTGCTACTATAGCACTCCTTTGAATGGACAAAGGAGAATGGGCAACTCCATTTAGCAGTCTGGATAGGCTGCTTAGGGCATGTTCAGATGGCCATGATATGCTCAAAAGTGGCAGAGGATGCTGGAAGATGGTTTGCAAAGGAATTGCCTATGGCTGGAGTGCTAGGGTGCTATGATGATCACAGTATTTTATTAGGGCTTCAAGATCCTGATTCAATTCTTCACCTAATCCATATCCTAAAGTTTTTGTAAGGATAAAATTATTCAGAAAAAAGCCACATGTGTCATCTAAAGCTCGTAGAACAGAAACAGTAATATAAATATAAATAATAGATGTTGTTGTTGTTCATTCGTTCAGTCGTCTCCGACTCTTTGTGACCTCATGGACCAGCCCACGCCAGAGCTCCCTGTCGGCCGTCACCACCCCCAGCTCTTTCAAGGTCAGTCCAGTCACTTCAAGGATGCCATCCATCCAACTTGCCCTTGGTCGGCCCCTCTTCCTTTTGCCTTCCACTTTCCCCAGCATAATTGTCTTCTCTAAGCTTTGCTGTCTCCTCATGATGTGGCCAAAGTACTTCAACTTTGTCTCTAGTATCCTTCCCTCCAGTGAGCAGCCGGGCTTTATTGCCTGGAGGATGGACTGGTTGGATCTTCTCGCAGTCCAAGGCACTCTCAGCACTTTCCTCCAACACCACAGCTCAAAAGCATCGATCTTCCTTCGCTCAGCCTTCCCTAAGGTCCAGCTCTCACATCCGTAGGTGAGTACAGGGAATACCATGGCTTTGACTAGGCGGATCTTTGTTGCCAGTCTGATGTCTCTACTCTTTACTATTTTATCGAGACTGGACATTGCTCTCCTCCCAAGAAGTAAGCGTCTTCTGATTTCCACACAACTCATTTTCATATACTGAGTTAATATCAAAATATTTGTTATATCTTGGGGAATACTTTGATTGTGCTTTTCCTGCATGGCAAGGGGTTGAACTGGATGGCCCATGTGGTCTCTTCCAATTCTATGATTTTATTATTCTACTTTTTTAAGATTGCTGCTTGTCCTAGACAAAAATCTCATTGATATCAGAGACCTTAAAAGAGGGTTATTACATATCTATCCTAGGAGTGGTTTCAAGGTCAGGTTTTCGTGGTATTGACCTTTTTATACAACAGATTGTAGTATGGAAAGTTTTACTTTTTCTTCACTCACAGTCTCTTTGTCCTCATGTCAGTTGCTGAGTATGCAATAGCAGATAGTAGTTGTTATCATGCTTTTCTAACATTCAGTTGGGCCTCAGCCCCTAGCTTTCTGTTTAAAATATCCTTGATGCAATAATGCCACTGTATCACTGTATTGTATGTGACAATTGAGGCCCATGGAACAGCAGCAGAAAAACAGCATGGGACTCTTGGTGATTCCAGATGGACAGTTCTTAGGACTGCTAATCAAAAGACATTGCAATTCTATCTTTTCCTCTTTTAACAGAATTTTTGTGGCAGGAGAAGAAGGAAGACAACGTGATAGAAAACACGGGAAGGTCACTAGAGGCAAATCACATCAACTTAGCCGCCTATAAAACTCCATGAATGAAATGAGGCAGTTATTAGCAGGCTACGAATTCTTTTAAGTTTCAGTTCCTCAAAACATTACAGAAATTAAAAAAAAATCTTCAAGTTCATTGCATCCCAAATATAAAGGAAATGCAAAATGTTTGGTAAAGTCTTCAAATGCAAACTAATGAAATTCTGCTTTTCTTTTTCACCATCTAAGTTCAACCATTCCTACAATTCCCAACATATAGGTATTTCTAGCAAAAATATATTGTATTTTTATTGTGCATGAACAATAATGTTGATGAAACAAACCATGCAAAAGAAATTGTGAGGTTATGTGGGGCTTTAGTATTGTTTAGGCGTGATTCCAGGAATCCCCAGAGATATCAAATCCCATAATCTATAATGTAGTAATACAGTATCATCCTTTATATAAATGGGAAATTCAAGGTTTTCTTTTGGAATTATATATGGATACAGAGGACTGACTGTACTTTGTTATTGTTTTTTGTTGTTGTTGTTATTTGCCATCAAGTGATTTTGATATTGAGGCCCTATGAATGAGAGATTTCCAGGGTCCTCAGACTGTCCTGTTCAGGACTTTCAAACTCTAGACAAGTGTTTCTCAAACTCTTCTCCTCCAGAAGTTTTGGACTTCAGCTCTCACAATTCCTAACAATGGGTAAGCTGGCTGGGATTCCTGTTTGAGAAACTCTGCTCTAGACTGAGGCTTCCTTGACTGAGTCAATCAATACATTCTCAGTCTTGATTTTTTTCTTATTGTCTCATATCATAATCATTAGTTCCATTTCATTGTAGATATGTTAAGTCTTTTGTGGGACAGTTCAAAAATGCTCATAGGAGTGTGCAGTACGACATTCTGACTAACCAGAATGGGCTGTTTCAAAATATCTGTTTGAGAAACTCTTCCAATTAAGGACCATATCTCCATATTTATACACAATAAAAGGATGCAAACGCCTTCGATTTGCTTCTTTAATTTTCTTCCTTAGGGGCTCTAAGCTTATATGATGCCTATTATCATGGATGATCCTCTAGTCAGTATCAGGGTAGTATGCTTCCAAAGCCTCTTCCACACTGGCCCTATATCCCAGGATCCGATCCCAGATTATCTGCTTTAAACTGGATATGAGTCTACACTGGCAGATAATCTGGGATAAGAAGATAATCTGGGATCAGATTCTAGGATATAGGACCAGTGTGGAAGGGGCCCAAGTTGCATAATAAAAGCATCAGTGCAGGTATCAAAGATGTTAATGAAAACTAGGTAAACAAAGAGTTATGTAAGTTTCCTTGACTCATTGGGTCTACTCTTTTGGGACTAACGATTGGATTTCTTTTGTGGAAGTCTCCATAGGTATACTTTGGAAGATAACTTTGGAATTGACATATATCTGTGGGCTTCACATTTAAGAATGCTGTGACATTACATATTGAGCCAAAGAGCAAAATGATTGGAAAGTTGTGGCTTGTGTTCCTGAAAGAGATCTAAAAAGAAAACCCCTTCTATAGGAAAAAAATCAATTTCAAATGGTGGTTCTGGTTACATTGTAAATGGGAGAATGTAACAGCTGTTTCGCTGTTCTTGCTCTTTTAAGTGCAATTAAGGCAGATTAGAAACTAATTAGAAACAGCTCAGCATACTGAAGCAGAAAGCTGCTCCCAATTTAGGATCAGATGGATAGGGAAAGTGCATCAAGGCATAACTAGATATCCTTTTAGACATCTAAAGACTGATTGGTAGTTTTTCAACTTTGCAGGCAACTCCAACTGCAATTCAAAAATATTTAGTACTAATGAAGAGTATCAGATGCATTCCAGTTAATTTGTATTCATCCTTCTTCCTTCAGCAATTTCCACTATCCTGTTTCATTCAGCATTAAACCTGAAAGCCTATTATTAGGAATTAAATTGGGACTCAGCTAAGCTATATTCTCAAAGAGTGCTGGAAGCTGAACAGCATCTCTCCACTTTTAGTTGTTGACAGGAGCAAAGTATCCACTTTACAGGGTCATGTACAATATATAGACTGCTTCCTGGTTGGAATAATGATTCCTTAAATTCAGAGTGAAGTTTCTAGTGGGTACAGCCAACACAGGAGGAAAACCCTGCCTACAAATGAGATGTTTGGTATCCTTTATAACAACAGAGGAATAATTTGGTATCCCTTGAGCTAACAGAATGATAATTTGGCGTTCCTTTGAGACAAATACCTAGGACAATTCATTTTCTACCTGTCTGTGAGTAATTAGACTCTGTGTAGATAGGCACTTTGCATTCAATCAAAATAGAAATAAGTTCCACATGAACGCCAAAAAGCACACAAAATCTGCACATGCAGAGGTTTATGATCCTCAAAATCTTTTCCCATTTTTAAAAAAATGCAATGTATCTGAGATTTGTAAAGCAATTGCACTAGGAATTTCTCTGACACAAGCAGAGAAGAGCAGTGATATACCTAGTATATTTGACACCCAGTGCAGATTGTTTTTAACTACCCATTTCTACTGCAACATTATTTTCAGTGATAATTGTGAAATTATCACTGAAATAATAGTATTGGCCTGAAAAAACATGAAGGCAGTTAAAAAATATTGAACCATATTTTACTCATATATTTATGTGCAAAGAATATTTCCCTTTCACTTCACAAAATACAGTTTTCTGTTCAAAAATAATCATAATTTAAGATAATATGAGAATTTTTCATAGAATAAATCTTGAGGACACAGCTACCATTTAAGTCTTAAAGACTTGTGTACATGAGGAAATATTATGGAATGCTATTCAATGAGATATAAAAAAAAATAATGCCAGGCATCTCTCCTATAATGCTAATTGTAATGACAGAAAACTTCCCAGCAATTTTTTTAGAAGGACTTCAAGTGTAATTTAATGGAAGAGGTATAATGAAAGTAAAAGACTGGGACCTGAAGATGATAAATATGGATGTGATAAAAGATCAATTAACAGGAAGAGATTTAGAGTGGTACAAGTATCTACAATGGGGGAAATGGTGAAGTGATATAAGGAAAAATTAAAATGGGTGTAGGGAATGTACAAAAATGATGATAACTCAAAGGGAGTTCAAGAAGATAATGTTACATTAAAAGGCAAAAAAAAAAAAAAACAGAGGTAGTGGAGGTATTGTGTGAAGTCAGCCAAAGAGAGAGGAGGACAGAAGAACTAAACTGGGTTGCATCATTGTTTATAGACAGCTAAGATGTGTTTGAGAGCCATACTTCTCTACAAGCTGAATTTTTGAGAAATTAAAGAATAACTTTATGGATCCTAAATGTTTTCTTAAAAGAAAACAGTTCTAGGTAGCAGATATTTCATTTTCTCAAAAATTTAGTTTGTATTAAGAAGTACAAAATTCTTCATATTTTGCACTAGGTTTCTTCACTTTTTTGTTTGTGTTGTCTCACTTCACAATAGCTTTCTCTAGACTGGTGAAAACCCTCCCTGCTCCCTCAGCATCCCTGGTCACTAGCCATGTTGTTTATAGATCCATGAAATCCAAAGCACTTATTGGAGAGAGGCCATTTCAAAATACAGGGTAGGAATTTTGTAGGTGGCATGCAAAGGTGTAACCTGCCCTTATACCTGCACATAAACATTCTTGTTCCTCTTGGAAGGGCGTAACTAGTATTGACTCATTCCAAATTGGAAGAAAGTATCTCATAAACAACATCAACGCCTCTGAAAGCAACCCAGGGTTTATTAAGCAAAGGCAAAATCTCATATGAAATCAATTTCTGGAGGATTGAGGACCTGGGCACCATATGAGTTAATTTAAAGTAACAAAGAAGTGGAAGAAGTGGTGGAGGACATTGTTTGCCTAGTAGAAAAACCTTTGCAGGATGATGCCTAGAGGATACCAGCTTCCAAACTCTACTTAGTACGGCTGTGCAAAATTTTCATAACTTAACATAAGTCGGATCAAATTCATTAGATTTGTACTTATGACATGATATCTGATGCTTGGGTGTTGTTTGCACCAAAACATTAAGAATTGAAACTTTAAGCTAGAGGTTGTTTTTTTTTTTGTAAGTTCTGCAAATGTTTAACTCTCTGTGGTGCAGTTTAATTCACAGACCAACCAAGCACTACCAGGAGGTGAAGCCAAATGGGTTGCCATGCCTCTTAACCAATCAGGCGGGGGCGGGGAGAGAGGAGGCAGAGCTGTGGCCATTGCTCTTTAAATTCCTCAATGCCTTGGTGCATCCTCCACTCATGCTCAGGAAGGGAAAGGGAAAGAGAGAGGAACTCCATGTCAGGTTAGCTTCCCAGGCAGGCATAGGGCACAAGGTTGCACCAGTAAAGAGAGAGGGGATTCCATTAGCTGCTGCTTAACTTATAGCTTACTATTGCTGAGGCTGACTCTTTATGCTCGGGAAAGAGAAGGAGAGAGATGCTTTGCATGCTGTAGAGACATTGGGACAGGCATTAGCAGGCAGGGGCTTGCTTATTTGGGGGGGGGGGTGCCTTTTGCCTTATGACTGTTTTATAATTTTGCTGCATTTTAGGGAATCTTTGAGGGTTACTGCCTAGGCTACACTGCTTGCTGTGTGTGCATAGAGCCGAAAAGTATGCAACCATTTTTTCAACCAGCCACATAATCCAGCAAATAAGCACACAACCTGTTGTTTAACTCTGGTACAAATTGCTTCGGCTGCATTTTCTAGTGCTAGTGTGATCTCTGTGTGCATAATACAGCAAAAAAAAAGAGAACACAACCACTTGTTTAACTGTGGCATAAATTGCCTTACCTACACACACCACCCCATCTGCCCCACCCCACCCAGCCCAGCCAGCTATAGCAGTTAAAAAGGAGTTTTGTTCTTGACAAAAAGGTTTAAAATTATCAAAAAAGAATAGGAGATGTGCTAATATTTCTGAAACTTTGGAGGAGGGGGATTAAATTGTGTAACTGTAACAAAATTCCAGAACATAACTCTTGTAGTTTTTTTTAAAGTTTTTTTGGTAAAACCACCCAAAAATCCACAAAAATCGATAGATGAGTGAAACATTCTTAAACTTGGGGGGGGGGGCAGTGTTAAACATGCTCTATAATTTTTAACAAATTTCACTCCGATATCTCTAAAAATGAGTGAGAACAAAGCCCTGGAAGCCCCCCCCCTCCCGCACGCAATTACATAATAATCATCATCATCATCTTTATTTATACCCCGCCACCATCTCCCCCAATGGGGACTCGGGGCAAATATATGACAAAATAGCAACAAAATTTGTTACTCTCATGTAATGAAGTTTTTACTAATGATACTTTAGAAATGAAACACCAGCACCCCCTAATTTTGTAATGACTTTTGATTGCACAGCCCTTCAATTTAGCCATAGACATGCAAGCACTACAAAAGAATATTTGAAAATATGCAAAAACTTGTTTAAAATGAGTGAGGATTTTCTGATGATGAGACTTCAGGAGAGGCATTACTCTTCACAGTGTGGGAATTTATATGTGCATGTGGAGAGATTATATATATATATATATGGGTTATTCATATATATATATATATGGGTTATTCATTGTGAAGACGCTGTTTTCTGCACAGGAAATTTGCTATCAGCATAGAAAGTAACATTTTCTGAACAAGAAAAACCACAAATGCATATTTGGGGGTTTTTTTCCAATCCAGTGTAGAATGCATCCCAAACTATTTATTCTCCAAAAGCTGCACAGTTTTTAAAGAGTTTCCCACAGAAAACAGAAAAATATCCTGTTTGGGATGGAAAAATATACAAACTCTCAAATTCAACGATTGCACTCCTGTTTCTGTACACTTGAATGCACATGCAGTGAAAAAATGTGGGTGCTTTGACAATTTTGTAAACAGTGATGTCTATTTACAGTATGCATGGCATGGATTTGCCATGATATTTTGCCATTCATGAAAATACCTTCTGTTTACATACATATGCTATTCATAAGCATCAGAAGCCGTTCGTAGAAACCACATAACCACATACTAATACAGCATATAAAACTTTGATTTTTAAAAATGATCTTACAAAACATGTGTAATAGTCAAGGCACATCCTTTTCCAATTTCCCAATTAGTCCTGTTATTGCTTAAATATTGTAAAAACTGCATTTGATAAAGAGAAAGAGATGGAAGAACAATGATGGTAGAAAACTGGTCACAGAGATATGATCTTTAGAGGGGTTTTTTTCTTTTGGAAATTCTTTTGGTGTTCTTATTTAAAGCTCAAATTATTCTTTTAGATAATGGAATCAGAGAGTAGGAATAAGAAGATGGTTCTCACAATGAAGGGATTTAAGAAGCAAATTTCCTCCAAGGTCTGTATTAAGCCTGGTAGTTTTGAACTTTTTGTATGTTTAGATGATGTAAAATTAGAGTGAGAAATTAAGTGTCCAATTTTGCAAGAAACTCCACTTTTGAATATAATCATACAATGGCTTTTTCTGTTGCTTCTCCTGTTTGTGCCATGCCACTTTTTTCTCTTAAAGATAGCATCTATTAAATAATTGGTCATTGATGCTGGTTAGACTTGATGACCTTGTGGTCTTTTCTATGACTAATCACAGAGCATTGTTTTAATCCACGGGTTGAAATGATGTGTTTCCTAGATACACATGTCCCAGCAGCTGTAGCAACCATAACCAGTGGCAATGAATCCTTGAAGCTTTAGTCCAAAAGAATGCAGAGGGCTTTATACATTCCCCAGCCAACTGTGGTTTCTAATGTAAATTGCATTGAATACATTAGCAGAATGATTGGATTCAAGTGTACAACATCAGTATAAAAAATTATAATGTGCTGGCTAAACAAGAGCTTGCTGAACCTCCCAGGGATAGTGTTTATCTCACCTGGCCACCCTGACTCAATCGGGGGGGGGGGGGGTTGGATGTGAGTTATTACTTGTAATATTTCTGTGTGCCTATTTTTTATTCCTGTCACCTCTTAAAGTGACATGGAACTGAATCCAGTTTAGGAGAAAAATATGTCTCCGTCATATATGGTCCAGGTATCCCTTTGAGGAACCTTGTGTTGAGGAATTCATAGATGTGTTCCACTCAGGGTCTGTGGAGTTTGCCTTGTGACCAGATAATGAGGAAACCATGTAGTAGCTTTCACCTACATGAAATGCCAATTACATCATTCCACAACCTCAATAACAATAGGACTGACCGTGAGAGGTTTCATGGCAAGCAGGTTATCCAGTGCCTGAACTCTAACTGCATGTGAGGCCAAGCCTTTCCAAATATAGTAAAAAAAGGAATGGGCTTTTGTATTCCAAGAGTGCTTGTCCTATGTAATGTACTCCCTGCATTCCACCCTCCCCTTGCAAGTAAGGCCAGAGTCAGACATGAAGCACTCGAACAGCTGGCTCCTCCTTTAGCACTGGTCACTGCTGCTTTTGAAAGAGAGAGAAATCTGATTTGACCTTCATATTGGCTACTGATTAAATTCCTTATTCAGATCTATCTATTTACAAAAGATCTATCTATTTACAAACCTTTACTTTTTAGTAGATATATGTGCAATTTGACTGAAATGTGTAGGGTGGTTTGCCAGAACAAAATGTTCCATGCTAGAAATATCAAAAGGGTATTGTCTTGCTGTATGGATATTCTCCCCCTCCATCCCAAGTCTTTGAAACATTTACTACAATTGCCTTTAAGCTCTATGTACCATTTGCAGTAGCTGTTTGAGCTGACCCTCACTTGCCAGTGGTGACCAATAGCAGGACTGAAATCAATCTTTGTCAAGCCCATAATTGAGCACTTCCCTAATTTATGGGACAGTTTTTCTATTAACAACAAAATCTCAAGAATTAAATAAAAACAGACCTTCACAAGTGCCGCTGCATAGGTGACTAAGGTAAAAACATTGATAAATGTACACTCCTTCTCCCAGGCTGACTTTGAAAAATTCTGTGTCACAGTTCCAGGTCACATTCTGACAAGAATTAGGAACACTGAAATAAATAGTCGCAATTCTTCTTTGTTGCAGTACGGCATACCAAGTATTTTTTTGAGAAACACATAGAGGATTTTAGGAATATGAGTTATAACACACATACTCACAAACCCCTGGAATTATATGCATCTCTGTTTAATCTTTCATCAAAGGAAAGTGGTAGGGGGAAGAACTGGTGTGTATTTGTCATAGAGCTCTGAGATTCTAACATTATATGTCTGTGTCTGATGCAGGATGACCCTATTTCTTTGTTAGATTTAATATTCTCCCTTTCAAATCTTTATTAGTCCTGATTTATTCTAGACTGCTACCCATCACCAAGACTGGATGTTCAATTGATTAGTGTTATCACAACCAATAATAGTGATCTGATAACCAGTTATTTATAACCAAATCTTTCAGAAATGTTTAGCTCATACCACTTCTTCTGTTATGGAAAACTCACCACAGGGTTAATTTTTAGTAACTGCCCACCCCAGCTGTACCTGCACCCCAGTGTTTGGAAAACAAAGGGCCACAAACCCAATGTTAAGATCTTCACAGAGCCAGTGGGGATGCAGCAATAAAATAAGAATCGTGTTGGCAATTTCCATCCCGCCAGACCAGCAAATACTTGGAGCAACCAGTATACCATTTCACTGCAAAGAAGCTGTGGATACTCTTCATTAGTTACCTCTGCTCCTTCTGCTGACTAGCTCATGGAATAATAAGACCACACATGTAAATTGGATGGAAATATGGGCCAGATTATTTCAACTATTATCTATTTAAAATATTCCTTGAGATGAGCAAATATGAGGAGAAGTAAAACACAGGACCAGTTAGACTCTCTTAGACCTCCTCCCCAACATCCCTTGGGGGGAAAAAACTGAGCCCCAGGGGGGAAAAACAAATCTGGATTTCTTGCTAGCTGGCCATCTCCTGGAAAATCCCAGAGTTGCAAGGGTTAGCTTCGAGAACACTCTCCTTCTCAATTCCCATTCCACATGATAAGTAGGGACAGTTCCAGAGATATTCCCTTCACCAAATAGGTGCTGTAAGTGTTTGCCGTACTTCTTCTCTCCAATTCTTTGTGAAATGTCCACTAACTACACTGTGCAAGAGGAATTGAGATGGGTTAAAATTCAAAAAGGCAAAGAAACCTATTGAATACATCATGGGGCTCAGCTCCATGGCATGCTTTTTAGTATGCTCTTTTCATTAGAGGCCAGCAAACCATGTTTGTCCCAGACAGAAAGCATGCTGGTCCAATCAAGTTTTCAAGAATTCCCTCACCTTATATTTATGGCCAAATTATTTATTCTGAGACCACTAGCCACTCCAGTCCCATACTGTTTTTGTGCATCATTGCAGAACATTGCTGAGCATTTTTGAATGGGAAAGAATTCTATGGGCAAAAATGGATACAATTTTTTACAGTAAATTCACCCAGCAAAGAATGCCAGTGGGATATGGATCATGCTTTTTAAGAAATTGCTGTTACTCCTTTGCCTGAGCATCAGTACAAGGTATGCAGCTGCATGGCTCTCCCTTACTTCCACTTCCTTCACAGTTTTGCAGTATAGTTCCCATCCTGATTTGCCTGAGGTGAGGTGTAAATCTTGCCAGCATGGCTAAAAAGAAACTGAGCTATTTCCTCTCTATTACACCTTCTCTCTTTCTCTCACACACAAAAGAAATAAGCTTCAAATGTCCCAAATGTACCTCTGTCTAGCTACCAAATATACATTGCTGCTCTGCTGGCAATGCATTTAAGGAAGAAAGTGAGAGACTCTTCCTCTGTCCACTGTGTTTTTCACTTGGTTGGAAGTAAGGAATGCTAAAAATGTACACTCCTCAGTTCCCTTGCTGCTTGTTTTGTTGCTATGGAATCATGCTTGGTAAAAGGGAAATGGTCCTTCATACCACTACCAGTCAATGGAGGAGCTGCAAGATAAACAGGTTTCAGGTGGGTCACGGATGGATGGGAAAGGAATTATAAAGTATTTGGGAAGGGAATTGGGTGGGAGTAGGCATGGAAAGAATATTCAAAAATATTTAATGAGTGATTAAGATGGTTTTGATGAATGTTGGGAAATTCTGAGAAGGAGCATACCAGTCTGTGACATGAGGAGAAAGGGGTGAGCCAATGGGACTAAAATGGTGTTAGCCCAGCATGGCCCCATATTCTCCAGATTCATGTAAACATCCTCTTACTGAGTCCCGATCAGCTCCAGGACACAATTGCCCTGTCTTAACCATCCAGGCTAGATGCTTCCTGCATTTAGGTACCGAAAATCTCAAATTTTCCCAGTGTTTTCATATTCTGCTTTAAAGTTATATCATTCATCTGTGGTTCATTATTTATATTTTGTTCAACTATAAATTTTACTCGCTTTGCAATGCTAGAGCAAAAACTGTGAGCACCCCCTCCTTCATGCCTCATAGCCACAAAACTGCATTTTCACCATACAATTCCATTATTTTGTGTGCAGAAAATACTGTGTTTTTCACAGAATTCACTTTTTATGTGAAAATGATGTTTGTATGCAACCCACTTTTTTGTCTTTCTGTACAACAGAATTCTCTTCCAACCCATGCATATGACTGCTCATAATAATAATTCTAACAATAATGATAATACAAGTTTAAAAATGAAAAGGTTATTTGCATATTGTTACTGAAATATTAGATAGGACATTTAGACTGTGCCTATGCAGAAATATGTATAATTATTCCAGTGTACTTCCTATATTCCTTGTTTTGAAGCAAAATTATCCAGATATTTGGACAATGACAACCAATTCACATGTTTTCCCAATGTTTTATTAATGTTCAATGCTTCAAGGTTTTATCCAGGCTTTTGCATTTCATCAGTTAATCTGAAGTCCTTGCTTTTGTAACAGTGAAATGAGATGACATTTAAGTACAACCTTTTCTTGAAACAAAGGAAAGCAAATACAAACTACTACCAAAAAAAACCCTTGGAATAAATGTTTCCCAAAAGCTCAAAAAGATTATAGTTAAATAAAAGCATTTTTTTTATTTTTAAAGGCCTCCCTCGTGATTTAAATACATTTTAATAATAACATCATTATAGTAAATCCAGACAGACAATGACTCTACCAAGTTTTAGTTTGATATAAATTAAAATAGCTAAGGTACAAACCTCTGAAAAATGGGGTTTCTAATGGAAATGGCAACTGACCCTTAACTATAGCACTGCTACCGGATGCTGTTATAATAAGCTTCCCTAGATGCCATGGTGTAAATGTATTAGCTGTACTAAGAGACCCACTCCTGGTATAATTATGTTAGGAACCAATAAGACAGCTCAGAAATCAATATGCTAAGACAGATAGAGTAAAGGACCATGGCCAGCAAGCTGGGAATAGATTAGTCTGGCAGGTCCCTAGCTGAGCCATGAAGAAGGGGGAATATCTCTGCTGTTGTAAGAAAGCTATTAATTGTAAATTTTCTTTGAACAAGGAACTTGAAGGGAGAGCTTACGCTGTTGTTCATAGCACTCAGTACAGGTGGCACCTAATATTGATCAACAGTTAAACATTACATTCTTATTTCAAAATCCAGCTGAGATGGAGGGGAAGATGTTCAGAGTTTTTTGGGGGGGGGGGATAAGCACTCTTTGCAGTGAAGTGCCAACTTCCCATTTTAATTAGATTTAATACTTCTGAAGTTAATGGGCAATTGTAAAACCTCACTAGGCCACTTCCCCCAAACTAGCTCATACTATAGTGACATGCCAATTATCTAGTCAATAAAATTCTACAAGTGTGATATGATGTGATGAAATAAGAAGCAGTTCTTAACTGCATTTTTCCCATGAAGTATCCCAGCAAATTAACCTCTACTATTAAATATTATCAGGTTCTCTAATAATTAAATCCATGGTGAGGAGAAATTTGCAGTTGCTAATTTTAACAAGCTCTTGGATCAAGCTCCAGTCCCCCCCCCCCCCACTTTCATTTCTCTCTCTCTCTTTCTTCCTTATTTTCTTTCCGCTTCTCACCTCCCCTGCTTTTAGCTTTAGAAGAGTAATTTGCTTAATAAACAGAAACACAGTGTAATTTAGTGACAATCCTCAAACAAGAATAAAAGAAATAGATGGAAAACAAAGGCCAACCTCTTGTAGTTACAGTATAGCACATCTGCTCATGTCCAATCAAGCTTTCAAAAGCATGGGAGTAAACAAAAGCAGCTATCAAGCAGGGACAAAGTCAGAGACATAAGTGGTTTGAATGAGTGTGCAATTTCTGCCCATATGACCATCCTGACACAATTGCTCTAATTTTCTTTCCAGAAATGACTGATAAAAGATTTAGGTAATTGCTATGGAGACAGACTTCCTTCCATCATGGGGTATCTTGAATAATACAGCCTCGGGGTCCTAAGATGGAGTGTCAGTTTCTTCAGAGTCCTAAATTAATACTTGTCCCTGTTTCAGCTACACTTTCTTCTACATCTAATGAAGTGAATGTCATTTATTTTGGTAATGTATTGAAAATCACTTGATCAAATGACTGTTCTCTAACGAAGGCAGAAAATGCCATGGAGCCTTGAAAACGACACCTAAAAGTAGGAAGAGACAAATGTGACTCTCTGAAAACACTGTCTCCTTTCCTACTTCAAGTGTTCAGTGAGAAATTACGGGCCAGGGAAAAGCTAGTGAATGCAGTATACTTGCAGCAATGTCTCCGGTGCAACCTGTGACCATTCAGCTCATGACCTTGTTCCCTATAATCAAACTTAATTTATTGAGGTGATTTCTGTATTCCCAAGTATTGAGCAGCACTCAGGATAAAATTTAGAGAGCCACCAACAAGCTAATGATTAGTAGAGAGCTCTACAATTACACTAGATTGGTGGTGACACACGTTCGGGCTTTGCATGAGAACTGTCCATCTGTTTACAGGAAATCTTAAACTCCCACAACTAAAAAAAATTGAGTTTTAGTGACAACACAGCCTCGCTGCCCCTTGAATGTCACATGAATGCTTGCGAAACGTTCTGACAGAACTGAACAATGAAATCAGCATGGCTTTACAATTGGAAGGTGCAGTACCATCAAAAGATTTTTCATCAAAAGAATCTCCACAACATCAATGCAAATATGTTGGGGCATCAACAAATAATGATTCCTCCCCCCCCCCCCCCCCCACACACACACACACACTTCCCCTAGCAATTTTGTTCTTCCCTTTTAAGTAAGCATCAGTGAAGCAGTCCGTAGCCAAAATGGTTTTTTGTAGAAGCATATTTGAAAACGAGAGCCAGGGACTTGAGCCATTCTAAAAGCCCAAACCTGTCGTGAACTTGGCAAGCCTCCCAAAGTCAAAGCGAACAGCTGTGCAATGGCAGCATGAAAGGCCGTGTGTTGTGTTTAAATACAGTCAGGCAAAAGCCAGTGGATAATGCTCAGTAATGGGTTAATCAATACTTATTATGGTTTTATTGGTTCACTAAAGAGAGAACAGAACCTAGTGAGCACAGAGTTGAAAAAAAGCACTGCATCTGATCTAGATAACATCTACTCTCCCTTAGGGATTTCCCTATTCAAGAATCCAATTTACCATGCCTGATTGACAAGGATTGGATCCTAGGGAATCACATAACTCTTTTTAGGACCCAATAAAATCCTAATGGATTTGTCTGACTGGTCAGGAGGCTTCAAGTTTTACTAAACCAAGGTAGTGAGTTGTTGTAATTAGCCTGTATTCTCCTCAAAGCTGAAAACAGAGGCTATTAGGAGCTATTCCTCTCAATAAATGCTGGAGCCATGCTCAGCTGGACTGCCAGAGACAGTTACCCTCGGTTTACAAAATAGACTATTCCCATAAAAAGCACCTTCTGTTAAATATAATGTAATTGATGGTAAATATTTTAGGAACCAAGGAGCCAAGTCTGAAGGGTGATTTCTCCTTTTCTGTGCCTTTCAAGATGGCACTATCAAAACAGCCTTGAATCAACTACATGCAAAAGGGGAGAAAAACAAATGGGGAGAAAAACAAATGGAATGCAATAGTAGTCAATGTCTTACAATGTTATCTCCAAAAACATTTTTCTATGCTCATTGGGATTTTGTGCTATAATGGCAGATGTTGAATTGCAGGTAGTTATCATAGTCAAAATCCTGCTGAGAGATGGAGTAGGATAAGTCTACACCAGTATAACTGAGTGGCATTACAAAACGGGCTGGGGCATCCATACTGGTGAAGCAGAAGGGGCTATTGTGCATGTTTGTCTTGCTGAGGATGCCACAGAGTTGTTTGAGCCAAGATAATATTTAAGAACGAATATCTCAGAGAACCTAATGACTTAATTGTGTTAGTCATCAATACATTTCAATCCATAAGTCCATCAAGCAGATGGTGACATTCCAGACATATCTCGATCCATATTCTGTCCCAAAATATAATACAATATAAAAGTTTCTCCCATTTAAACAGGGGATGGATATGCCATACTCCATTGATGGGAGGCAGGAAAGAAGCCAGAGCACTACTCCAGCATACACTCAAGTGTCCCACGAGCATCCATGTTACATGACTCACTCATGCTGTTTCTAGTGAAGAGTTTACATGCATAGAAGCTGTATATTAATTGACTCTGTAGTGACTTTTTACTCATGATCTAGTATGCCATAGTAGTTCAGGCTGCAGTCTTTTATACACTAAACTGGGCATATGACCCTTGACTCAATGAGTGTTGGAAAAGTGCAAAGTGATTTGTAATTCAGTCTCTTATATGGCTATCCTATCCATATCCATCCTGTTTGTTGCTATCCTTTAAGACTCATTAAAGTTTCACTCAATGAAGTGTAGATGACAGCAACATAAACTGAAGACTTACGGATTTATAATCCAGTCTGTTATGCCATTAGGAGTCTTTTGATTGTGTATTTCTGCATAGCAGGAGGTTGGACTGGATGGCCTTGTGGTCTCTTCTAAATCTATGATGATATTATGATATATCATTGGACATTTTCAGTCAGATAATTACACAGTGTTTTACTTTGGAAATGGCAATCTAATGTGGTGGCATTAAAATTTGACCATACCACATTAAGCAGTGAGATCTAAATATGGGTTCTCTGGGAACCTGGCACTATTTTTAAGACGGGAAAGCTCCAGACTAGCAAGCAATTGCATGATAAATTTTGCTACCTAAAAAGAAAATACTATGGATGATACTAATAAAGCAGGTAGCAATGTGACTACCATAAAGACATAAAATGTATTTATTCATTTCATTTATACCTCACCTTTCAATTAATATAAAATATACAATTGTTTAAAGCATAACATTAATATATCAAGGAAAAGGTAGACTATTTGAAGACCTGGGCTTAAAGACATTGGAGTCTTGGTCCTGATCTCAGGTATGTGTCATTCGGTGCCCTTGCCTTGGGGTGTTCAAGTCTGTCTGATTCCCTGTTTAAGGTCTATGTTTGTAATCATATACAGCAGGCAACCACCTTCCTAAAGATCAGCAGCTCTAAGCCTGGTCCTTGTGTGGCTAGACTACTGAAAATCCCATGTACGCCACCTGTCATTGCAACAAGTTGGATATCATATAAATGTAATAAAATTAATACAGAAATAAACTTTCTATGTTGCAATACAAGCAGGCTATAATTTTGATGCTTGGCCATTATTTTTCAGAGCACCCTCATATTGCCTTGAAGTGATTTCTGTGATACTGCATTACAGCTTTATATGTATCCTGCCTTGCAACTTTACAACTTGATTCAATGTAGTTAAAATCTTGTGTTGGGAAGGATGAGGTTCCTATCCAAAGTTTACCCATTAGTAGCAAGCATGGAAGCCCAAATACTGGTCCAGAATGTGTACTGCTTTTGTTTAGGAGGGTAGAGGGAGGGCTATATATTACTAAAGCCTGGGAAGATGTAAGCTTCTGTTTATGTTCTTCTTTTAAATCTGCTTGCCAATCCAACAGGGCATTTATTTATTTATTTGGCACATTTGTATCCCGTCCTTCTCACCCCCGGAGGGGGACTCAAAGCAGCTTCACAATAGGCATTCATTCAATGTCAAGAAAAGTAATAAATAATAGCAATTAAACAATTCATTAAAACATGAGATTACTAAAACATTTGTTTAAAATCATGCAGATTTAAAATCATAGTCTGGGTCACTCCACACATGTTGGATCTCATTCCTTGATTACTGCCTTTACTGTTCGAATACTTGGTCCCATAACCAGGTTTTGAGTTTCTTTGTAAAGGACAGGAGGGAGGCATTATATTGATAATGATGCCTCTTTAATTAAGGACTAGTTATTCTTGAAATATTATGCCTTACACATCGCTTGTACAAGTGTATGATAGGTTTGTATAAGCAGTTTTTATAAACATAAGTTTACTTTGAAACAAGCTAGTCATCAATATTATGGCTCAATGACATTATTCTTTCTTACTGAAAGATGAGAAAATATCCAGGAATGTAGAGGGTACCTGTTTCTTGGGACAGAGAAAGAAGAAGCTGACAAACCTGTGGCTGGGTTGTCTTTTGCCTATTAATGAATGTGGACTTTGAAATACAGTACATAGCAGCTTGCACTGCTTGGCGGTCTCCCTTTCAAGTACTAACAAGATTTAATCCTGCTTAGCTGTGAGATCAGAGAGGATTGAGTGCCTTCAGGTTATTTAGATTAGTTTATAAGTAGTATGCAGGTATAATCTGACATTATACATATCTGTATCACGAAGTCGATTTCAGCCATAATTTCCTTGTATTCAACAGCTGGCAGGCATATTGGTGTTTTCAGATTCATAAACACATGTTCAATGTATGTGTTCAAATTCTTTCAAGAACTTGAAAAAATATTTCCCCTCCCTATTGTAATTCCAAGAATTCCCCAGCCAATTCTGCTCAGTTCTGTGAGTTGTTCTTCAAAAAGTATATTTTTTCACATTCTGGTTCCTGTCAGCCCTCAATCAAAAGGTGGATTGCTGGTTTTTGCTGACCGGGCTGCTATATCCTATTGTGCACCACAAGCAGTAATTCAGCAGGTGGAGAATTTTCCAAGCATGTAGATAGAGTGACAGGTAAAGCTTCTCATTTTGAATTTTTGAGGTCTCGATAGTTGTTGGTGAAAGTCACTGACAACAAAACCCAAAACAAAACAAAAAAAGCAAACAAGAAAGAAAAAGAAAAACATATCAAAAGAAAAAATACAAAATGTGTACATGTGCATGCATGCACGCACACAAACACACAAAGCAATGAACTAGATACATTGCACTGCCTTTTCCCCAGTCCCCACTGACACCCACCTTTTCACCATGATTTGGAAAAAAAGAGGGAAACAATGACAAACAGGCCATGATCTGGAATACTTTATGGGTTTGTCTAGCATGTGCTTAACATGCTAACAGAAAATACTAACAAAAATGACAAATGCAGCTGCTACATTATACATTTTGAAGTAATTGGTTATTTTACTGCAAATAACATTCATTTGTTTAACTTCTTCCCAACCAAATTTGATATGTATAATAAACCCATTTAAAAAGCTATTTTTCTGTAGATTCGGGCTATTCACGCAGAATGTTTAACTGAAAGAACATTAACAGTCTTTTCCTCCAAAATGTTGTAGGGAGGGCAGAGACTAGGTTACAATAAGTAATCAAACTAGATTTGGCATTTTTAAAGTCACCCCCCCCCTCCCTATTTTTATTCAAACAAGTGCCAATCTGGAATTTGACCCCATTTTTCACATGCCATTTCTCCAGGAAAATGTGCCTTGAAACTCTAACAGATTGAGTATCTATCTTAAATGCTTGGGACCGGAAGAGTTTTGGATTTTTTTTCCAGATTTTAGAATACTTGTATGTACATATAGGTATATAATTGAGATATACACCTCTCTCTCTCTCTCTCTCTCTCTCTCTCTCTCTCTCTATATATATATATATATATATATATGGACATGAGATATAAAAATAAATGAGATATCTTGGAGAAAAAACCTATGTCTTAACACAAAATTTATTTATGCTTCAATACACCTTATGCCCATAGCCTGAAGGTAAATTTGTACAATGTTTTTGTGCATGAAACAAAGTTTATGTATATTAAACCCTCAGGAAATAAAGACATCATTATCTCAGCCACCCATGTAGACAATTTTCGATTTGGAGTATTTTGGATTTCAGAAATCCATATAACCTATGTTATGTCATGGATTGCTCTGTAAGGATATTCTTTATGGGGAAATAGCAGCTCTGCATTTTTGTGATTTGGATTCCTGTAGATGTACCACTGGAGTTTCAAAGACAAGCATATATAGCAGAGTCAATTATTTGCATCATGTTGCATCTAGTTTGTTTCTTTGCCCCGAGCTGAGAGAGAAGCTTCTACAACGCTCCACCATGCTGCTGGCCACTTTAAAACCTTGCAGCACAGACTGGTAAGAGCAGCTAAGAGAGGAGCCTCTGGTGAGTGGCCACATTGGGCTGCCTCTAATGTTGGGTCTTTTCCATCATCACCACCTATGGTGTCACTGCTGCAGCATTCAAACCAGACAGGAAGTCTTGCAGACTCCTCCACCATTGCCCCCTTGGCTGCTGTATTCCACCACTGGATTGTTCAACCACCATTGTCATTGTTGCCCTTGGAGGAGATGCTGCGGCTTACCATTGCTCAGTGTTTGAATTTTTATTAGCAAGCCACGCCTTTGCTTCCTCCCCCCCCCCTCCCCCCCCCGGACCAAATGGACTGGTCTGGGCTAAATAAACTAGACCAGCTGGATGCCTCTTTGGGAATCTTTCCTCAGCCCATTGGGCATTCCTTAAGAACAATTGGGTGTGGGGTGGATTGGACTAATTTTAGGTGGGTGGTGTATGGCAATGCTTTGAGGGTGTTGAGCTGTTATTTATCAGGATTTTGGCTGTTCAAGCCACTAGACAGTAAGACCTGTAATTGTGCTTCAATGCAATGTAAGTTTGATATGTTTGAAATAGTTTAATATGTTTTAATCATTTGAAAGATTATTTTAATTGTTATGTATATGTCTTTTACTATTTTATAATGTTGCATTCTATTGATATTGTTATTATCTGAATCTGGCATTGAATTATTGCCATAGTTTGTAAACCTCCCTAAGTTCCCCATCAGGGTGAGAAGGGTGGGATATAAGTACAGTAGATAAATAAATAATAAATACATATGGGACAAATTTGAAATGACTATGGAGTTCAGTGAGACCTACCCTATATACTCGAATTAATATGTTTAGTCACATTCCATCCACTGAACAGGATTCATTCATGACCTACATTTGTGAGACTGTATTTTTTGCTTAATATTTTTTCACATTTTTAGTTTGCAAATCAAAGTTGCCATGACTAATTGTTGTTTCATCTCCCCTCCCCTGCTGTGCAGATGATACTTGGTTGGAAAAGAAATACAGCTTGGAAAAAAAAGTTCAATTTTTTTTCCATGTGAAAGAACAGGTGCTTTAGATACATCTAATTACAGAAGTAATTAAAGTTATTACCTTACCTGTTTATTCAAGGACACAAGGACTTCTAATGGGAACAAATCAAGATATAAAGGCTTGCTGTCAATTAGACCTGAAGGCTTGAGGAGATAATGAAGGAAGGCAGGAGTTGAGTTACAGTTCTGTACAATAACAAAAATAGTAATTCAGCACCTCTTACTTTTCCTGGAACAAACTCAGTGGCTCAGGAGAAGAAAGACAAGAAGATTACCTGAGTAATATGATCTGAATAGTACCAGAGAATAATGGCATCCTTCCCCAACCTTGTCTATGGCACAGCCAACAAAGGATGGGACCACTACAAATATAAGCCTATCAGCCTGAGGACAGCAAAACTGTTCAGTTTCTTGTCACTGTTCCTGTCAATGCAGTGGGGGCCAGGGAAGGACATTTGAAATGTGACTCTTCCATGGGTAGTGCGCATTTCATTGGCTCTTGTCTTAGCAAAATGGCATGGCATGACTATCACTGACCTCATAGGGATGCAATTTAGGACACACAGGACAGGGAAAATATCTTTTTAAATTTTTGTTGAATGCTTTCTTAGATGGTGTGCTTCTATTAAAGTAACAAAGAAGAACTATGGCAACTGCAGGGCAAAATAAGTGCTTTACTCAGGAGCATCTGAGCTTCTTTGATCATTAATGCATTCCTAATGGATTCAAATAGGCTGTGGCCTATACACTTAAAACATTCCCTTTGGATTTACTTTTGATCATAAAACTATTATAGCATCCATACTTATGTTTAGGGATAAAATAATGTCTAGACCATTTGTATGTTTCCGCCCAGCTGGCAATTCAAAATGCATACCATTGAGTAAGAGTAATAATTTGCACATTTTTAAATCTTAGATGGAGGGTTTTTTTCTTCTCTGTTTTCATTCACTTAAAATATATTCAGAAATGCATTAAAAAGTGCCAAATTGGATTTTTAATACAGTTGAAATGCTATGAATTTTGTTTATGATCACCATATGTTTTATTATTTAGATTCTAATAGTTTCACTTCCATATAAAAATAGAAATACAAAACAAACTTTTAAAATGGGAAGGGAGAAAGCAACACAAAAGTGTGCCAAAGCTCAAAATATTTTCTCCTTAATTCCTTTGTAGTGGTGAGAAAATGCTATGTAGGCATCCCTTAACATTTTATTTTAATTATACATTAAGGGACCAAACCAGAAGTGTTTGAAATCAATTGAACTTAAGTGCACTTAACTTTCTCTAGATTCAGCTCTAATTGTAAATAATCATGTCTCAAGGGTGTTTGGTATAGAAGATTTTAGCTCATTACTTAGAATGAATTGCCAGTTTTACAATTTCATAATTTTATGGTTCTAAAGGTATGGTTACTAACTGGGAGCTCTCTGACCAAGCTCAAACCTTTTCCTTCCCACTGCAACAAATCAAGGTTTTGGGAAACAAGGAAAATAGAATATGGTGCAATAGTAAATGAAATGAGGGGAAAGAGAAGCTGGGATGTGGCTGGTCACTGTGGGAACAAGACTAGCAAGGCATGCAATATGATTCAATAGGACTCTTAAGTGCTGAACCAGCCCCCGAGCTTTCTGCTGCCCCATCTACTACCTTCACAAAGTGGCCCTTCGTCAAACCTTGTTGATGAATAACATTCATTGCCAATCAATGCCTCGTAGTGATGAACACTGTCATCACAGTTTTTCTTGTTTTACTGTATGGTTTCGGGAGTCAACAGATTGTTCTCTGGCTAAAGTGTTTCTCTTATCTTACTGATGTATTCAATTTTCCTTTGAATTTCATTATGCCATGACAGTGTTTTAGGAAGATTACAAATTCCACACATAATTATGTGACCTATAAAGATCTTAGCCACAATAAACGCAAGGGACCTCTTCCTCCCTATACCAGGCACATTCCAACTATGCCCCTCCAACTGTTTTGGCCTCCAACTTACAAAGATAAGAAAAGCCCTACTTCATTGGGATCTCCTATTGGGAGAAAGGGAGGATATTAATCATTTAATTAATAATTTGAAAATATTTTAAAATTATAATTACCCAATAAATTAAAATCAATAATTATTCAATTAATATTACACCAAATATTTATTTAATTCAGAAGGCTATTTTTCACATTACTACACAAATAGATCTTTAGGCAACAGCCTTCACATTCCATTGGATCCCAAACATACTATTTCTGAATTAAGATAGAAGTAGGTGTGAATCAAAAAGAAGTAACTGTGTACTTCCTCAAATCTGATTTCATAGAGACTGTTCCATATAAGGCAGAATTTCATCTAAAAAAATTCAGGAAAGAAATAATAGGGTCTAAATCAGTGTAACTGAAATTTGAAAAATGAATATGTATTATTCCTCTATATACGCTATGGTAAAGGAAGCATTTCTTCATACAGTGCATACTTAAATTGTGGAATTTGTTATCACAAGATGTAGTGATAGCCACCTGCTTTGATTGCTTCACTAGAGGATTAGAAAAATTCAGGTGAAGGTCATGGTTATTCATGGCTTAAGTAAATGTAGGCAAAGGTTATGAAGAGGCTCTGAGTCCCAGTTTTGAAAGTCATGTAACAATTCTTTGATTTATATCTCATCTTTATGCAAAAATTGGGATTCAAGGTGGCTATTGATAAGATGAAAAGGATACAAATGCAATCACAAAGAGTTATACCCTTACAACACAATTAGTCAAAATATAATATAATACATAATTAAATTGAAAGCCATTAAGAAGTACATTTGTAAAAAGTGTCACAATGTAAAAAACCCTTGTTAACCAACCAGTCAGTTGCCTGCCAGCAAAAGGATCAGTGGAAGCAGGTCCATGGCAGCCTACTTTACAAAGAAGATCCACAAGCTAGGAGCAATCACTGAGAAGACTTCCTTTTGTGTCTCCTCAAAACATACGACTAGGAATGGTGCCATTAAGAGAAAAGTCTTCCTTTGAGAGCTCAAAGTCTTAGCAGTCTGACATGGAATAATACAGTTGTTCAGATAGCAACAGTTTGGACACAAATATTGTAGGGCTTTATAGGTCATATAGATTAGGCCTGGAAACAAAGTGCTAGCTGACAAAGCTGCCATCACAAGAAAGTTATGTCATCCCTCCAACCATTCAACAGTTGGTCACAGCACAGTTATTCAAATATGAGGTATTAGCAGTGGACTTTTGACCTTGTCAGATGGCTGCCAGAGGTGATCTGTTTCATAGAGGGTGTGGGGAACCCGGAGTCCCACACCCACATCGTCCGGTTCCAACTGAGGGCAATCAGATGGGAGAAAGCGTGAGCACACATAGTACACGCGGCTTCCCCCATACATTCCAATGGCAACATGGGAGTCCTCCCATGTTGCCCTGCTAGCAGCATGCATCAGCTCCACTCTCCTTCACCCAGAGCCATGCCGGTGTCATGTGATGGGAAACAGCCAGCTCCATGGTTTGGTTTTCTTCCTTTTTTTTTTTTTTTTTTTTTTGGTGTCAGGAGTGACTTGAGAAACTGCAAGTTCGTTCTGGTGTGAGACAATTGGCCATCTGCAATGACGTTGACCAGGGAATGCCCAGATGTTTGATGTTTTACCATCCTTGTGAGAGGCTTCTCTCATGTCCCTGCATGGGGAACTGGAGCTGACAGGGGGAGCTCAACCTGTTATCTCCAGATTCTCACAGCTGACCTATCGGTCAGCAGTCCTGCCAACACAAGGGTTTAACCCATTGTGCCACCGGGGGCTAGCTCAGTGGGTGACCAGGGCTAAATCAGCACATGCCACCGAATTTAGCCCTATGTGAAGACGTCATCATACTCTGTAGATTAAATGTGTAATTGCCAAAACAGCATACGTAAACATGAAGGAACCATGAAGGCTTTCAACAGAATCAAAATGAAAGAGAGATAACATTCAGTAGACATGGAACCCTGGATGACAATTAGGAGGATGGACAAAATGAATTGGTATGTCCTTGAAGGTGGCACAAATGTCTCTTCAGAACACAAAGACCACACTATACCATTTTGTTGTAGCCCACTTTGGATCTATCTGACAGCATTAAGTGAGAGTTTTCTTCTCTAGTATCCGTAAATTACAACTTCAAGTGAGCACATTGCACTTCTTCTGAGCACCAGCCATAATTCTGTCAGGGCTCATTAAGATCTTACAAATTCTCATAAGGCAACCATGGAAACACCATCAGTTAATATTCAAAACATGGAACTCTAAGCTTAGATTCTAATTTGCTACTAATGCAATATTAAAGCAATATATGAGTAAAATATTAATGCAATATTTGTTCTGAATTTATTTTATTTAATTTTTATATATAACAAACCAGATATTTATGGCCTAAAACAACATGTCTTTTTTGAAGAGTTTCCCCAGGGGCAAGCAGGGGGAACAAACAAATGTGGAATATACTCACATCTTAGTAACCTGAACAATAGTATAATTTTAGCAGTCTATTGAAAGATATAACCTTTTCATGAGTGGTAAGGGTTTGCTGATAAAAATAAAAAATGTCACCTTATCTGCTGACCAGTTGATATAATACAGTTTCTTATATTACCCTTTGAACTCCTCCACTGGGAGAAAAAAGGCTGCAGGAAAACTTAAAAGATAAGGCTTCTCTTGTCTATTCTTTCAGCATTCTGCATCATGTATGTATCTCAAAAATAAAAAAAACACAAATACTTTCAGTTTAAGATGCTGGTTTATATTCTCCTCATATACAGATACTACTGATCAGGATTAGGAGGACTGTTGCGCCTCTTACAATTTTATTGTACGGATATTTTCAAATTAAGAACCATCTAGTTCTTTCAATTTGGAAAGATAGTTCATCAGTACATAGACTATCATCCCAGTCCAGTCAGATAATCTGCATTTAAAGTTGATGTAAATAGACATGGTAATACGCATCTGGTCCCCACAAGATTTGTGAGATGTATGTTGTGGAGCTTACATCCACGACAATAATGTGCAAGTAGAACTTGACCAGAGTTTTAAGCATTTGGCTCAGCCTTTCACTAAGCTGGCTATAAGTTCAATGTGGAACATAGGAATAAAGCACTGGAAATAATAAAGTTCCACCAGCATGGCGAGCTACTGGAAACCCAATTCCACACATACCATAGGATTCCGCTGCTCTAAATGATTTAAGAATGAAGTGCTGTCTGTAATGCAGCGAGCCATTTGTTCAGTTTGAAATACTTGCCCTTTCATTAGCTTATCAGTGCATTGGGTTAGACATGTGGGTTGATTTGATGCTCTAGACCCAGTCACGGAAATGTTGTGACCCTCCAATTATGGCCAAACTCCAGGTGTTGCCATCAGCCCTAGCCACTGACAAAACAATGGTGTGAGATAATAAGAATTTCAGCCCATGGAGAGCCACATCTTCCCCATCTTGTATCATTATTGGTACAGACTACTTCCTGTGACAAGTCTGAGTTCTTTGTAAATATACTGTGATGCGGGACAACCATGCAGGAAAGACAAATACTCCATTTAGAACAGCCTCCATTCTGTACTTCCCACGACTGATACACATATAGCATTGCTAAGATTTCGTTTATGATTCATTACCTACAAATTGTTGCAAATCAAAAGCAGTTCTGTCGGGGGGGGGGGGGAGACAGCAAAGTTTGTTCATATGGTCTAACGGATTCTGAAGACTGGTCTTTGGCAAATTCAGCCTCAAATCAGGCTTATATTATGAGCTGAATATGGAGGAATGTTCTCATTGTTCGTCAAATATCAGACAGGCAGGCTTAGGAGGCTTGGTTTCTATTAGTTGCCTGGTACATAATGTAATTTAGCATTTCAAAAGACCTTCCTCTTTTGATCATTCTAACTCCTATTCTTTAATGATTCTGTGTAATTAGCTGTTTGTGTCACACCGTGACTATGTATAGCACATTACATAACTCAAGAAAAAGAGGAACTTTTTCCAGCTCTAATGAATGTGACATATTTAGAACAGGCCATCCATCAGATTTGTTTTGATCATCATGACAATTCTGCTTCAACCAAAGCATTTATGCTTTGCAATTAGAGCACTCATTTACAGCATTTCATCTTCTCAGCCAGGTATATTCATATTTACCTGGCTGAGAGCATCTGGGTATGAACTAACATGAAGCATGATTGATCAAACCAATGGCCATCTAGTCCAGTATTCTATTCCCACAGTGGACAATTGATTGTTTATAGGAAGTCCACAAGCAGGACATAAATGGGATGGAAACACCTTCTCTCTCTCTCTCTCTCTCTCTCTCACACACACACACACACACACACCAGCTTGAATGCTATCTCTGATACTAGAGAAGATAGATAGACATCATAAGTAATAGTCGATAGTCTCCTCCATCATGAATTTGTCTAATCTCCATCCTTAACCGTTCAAATTGGTAACCACAGTGACAACTTGTGATAGTGAGTTCCACCGTCAAAATATGTACTTTGTGTAGTACTTTCTCTCCTGAATTACCCAGAATAGATAAAGATAAGAGAGATCTGACTTGTCCGCAGTAAAATGTTTTCACCTCTCAATTTCCTTTCAAGCAAACATTATTTCTTTATTTATCCAGCATTCATGCAAGTTAATAGGACCTGACATCTCAGTTATGAATATCTGTTTATTGAACTAGTTTTGTCAGTGGTTCAGCATGTGCACAACTTAACATACACTGGTGTTTATGTGCATTAAACCATTTCTAGTTTCAAGCTGACACAGCTACAGCGAAACGATTATTACACATTGATTCAATAGGGGAAAATAATTGTGAATCAAATCCAAATTTTCCTTTTCTGAAATAGTAATCAAGCACAAACCTCCTTTTAATGGAATAAGAAAAAACATTTGCCATATCTTTTTCTATAAGTAAAATATTTTTTTAAATACTTTGGTTTATGCTAAAAATAGATATAGACTTTATTGAGGAAGCTGAATAAAATTATGTTATATTTTTAAGGATCTTAATGCAATAATTTTTTTAATTCAAAAGAGCACAACAGTTTTCAAGTTGAATTGACCAAAATATATAACCATAGTCGACAGTTCTACAGAAATTAAAAGAAGGAATGACTCGATTTCTTGTCCTCATTCTACCCATAGATATTATTTCCTTAATTTCTTTCTTGCCGCTTTTGTTGCTACTTGACAACAACAGTGCAGTACGTCTAGCTTGACTGCTCTGGAAGTAGGGCTGGTTGGCAAGTGCCAAGAAACAGTATGGTCCAACAGTCAAGATAGTCTGTGTTTACCAAAATAACTATTTTTCTCTCTAGTGTCCTTAACAGTTATGTAATGTTAGACATCCTCTATTTGTTCCATAAATTTTCTGATCTGTATGGTTAGAAAAGCATAGTGCAATCTCTGTGAGCCAGCCATGGATAAGTGGTGTAGGAGAAGCAGCTGGTGATTTCCATCTCAGTAAGACAATGGATCTATAGCACAATATATGTGAGTGCTATTAACAGCCAGATCTATGAAAACATAAAACACATCCAAAACTTAAGCATTAAATATTCTTCTGTCCTGATCAGTTAAAACAAAAGGCCTGCTTATCTGAAATGATCTTTGGACCTTTGGATCTTTGGACCTCATCACATGGATGAGTCCAGGCCATGATTTACCAGCCTCCATGGTGAATCATGGCAGCAGTGGAGTGGCAGTGGGGAAATTCCAGTGCTCTGGCTGCCAGCTGATGCTTTCCCATCTCATTTGGGAAAGCATCATCACTGCACCAAAGCCCCGTTTTTCTTTATGGAACATGGGGCAGCCTCTGTGTTGTCGGTGGTGCCATCTCACCACACTGCTGCACCAGTTCACCCATGGAGTCCCACCAGAAGTAACCATACATCATTTGAAGGGTGATGTGGGGCTCCATGGGTGGTTAAAAGAGTGGAAAGGGGGTCAGCTATAGCCTAGGAATCACTACTGAGAAGGTTTTCTGATTGTTCATGCTAGAGAAACCTGGATGGTGGGACTCCCCAGATCTTGATAAACAACAGCAGGTTCTTATAGGACAGTGTTTCTTAACCTAGAGGTTGGGACCCGTGGGGGGGGGGGGGTGTGTGAAGGGGGTTTCAGAGAAGTCACGAAAGACCATCAGAAAAAAACACATGTTTCTGATGGTCTTAGGAGCCCCTTTGGCAGAAAAGCCTAAAGACCTCTCCGCCTGTCCATCTCTTCCTTTTTAGAAACAGATGGCAGATTCTCCCAAAAGCCGTCCTCATGCTCTCTGGAAGTAGGTGAACTAGCACTATAAAACTCAATGTCAATGCCCACCAAACCCTTCCAGTATTTTCTGTTGGTCATGGGAGTTCTGTGTGCCAAGTTTGGATCAATTCCATTATTGGTGGAGTTCAGAATGCTCGTTGATTGTAGGTTAACTATAAATCCTGGCAACTACAACTGCCAAATGACAAAATCAGTCCTCCCAAAATCAACTACAACTCCCAAATGACAAAATCAATTCATTCACTGGCTGTATTTCCAGTGAATGAAAATACATCCTGCATATCAGATATTTACATTATTCTTCATAATAGTAGCAAAATTATAGTTATGAAATAGCAATGAAAATAATTTTATGGTGACATGAGGAACTGTATTAAAGGGTTGCATCATTAGGAAGATTGGGAACCACTGCTATAGGGAGATACATATTTAATCCAAAGAAACTACTGAAGATGCTAGAAGGATTTCCAAATAACATCAGCACCTTGGATAGATCCTTTAAAGCTAGCTAGTTTACATGGGAGTTGTAGTTTTAAAAGGTTTTTAGTCTTCTCTCCTAAAGAATGCTGGTGTCTCACCAAGCTACAAATCCCAGGATTCCATAGCATTGAGCCGTGCCATTTCACATGATATCAAATTCCATTATTTCTACAGTGTAGATGTGCCCAGAAAATAAATAAAAAACAACAATGAATTTCAGATTCCTAGAGCATTGTTTTCTCATAATAAATGAGACAACTGGGTCATATTATATTGAAGCAAGCATTTCAGCCATTTGATTTATTAGTGGGCTACCCCACCACTGCATGGGACAATTTCACCCTATAAAGTCATAGTGCTATGAATCCACATTAAAATGCCATGGCTACATCATACAGAATCCCACTTTATAGTTTGGTGAGGCATCAGAGCTTTCTGATTGAGAATTCTAAATGCTATTCCTAAATTGCAAGGGCAATATCCACTGCAATGTTGTAAAATTAGACATACAACTTCAATTGGATAATCAATTACTTAACCAAAACATTGCATAGAAGCCTTCCTTAGTACATCCCATTTTCCTTAGAAAAATATGTTCACCCATTCCTTGAGTCCCATAGTTTGAAGGGGAGATGACTGGTCTCTAAAGACTGTTCTCCAAACAAGTTCTGGTATCTGAGGTGCATGATCTGTAGAACCTCACACAAAGGTGCCTGTTGGTGGTCATCAATGCAGCTATGATATGTTTTACACTATATACCATTGCCTATAGAACAGGCCCGTAGCCAGGATTTCGATTTGGGGGGGGGGGGTGAGTTTGTTTTTTTTTGGGGGGGGGCTGAGTCTGAGTGGAAAAGGGTCTACCCTAGTAAACCTTTTGTATCATTACCCCAAAACTCCCATGCATATGGGATATATTGAGTATGGTGATCAGATCATGATATTAATAAATAAACATAACAGTTTAAATAATGCACCAGTAAGGCCTTTTCGTGAACCACCATGAGAATTTGGGGGGGGGGGGCTGAAGCCCCTCATGCCTGCTATAGAAAGAAGATTTCACTCTTATATACCAGTTCATGCCTTTGAAAGTTTTAGAGCAGGATAAGATAAAAGAAAAATCCTTCCACCTTTCACCTTTTATTCAGTATGCCACAGGCTAACTATTGGTATCCACACCAGCTGAAGTTCACACTGACCTCCATATTCCTCTGGCTCCAGCCCAATGCCAGCTTCATGGCAACATCATGTGGAGTATCTTATCTTTTTCTGTGGGAGCAGCCCAGTAGATTCTTTGCCTTACAGTCTCTTAGTTTACCATGTTGTGCCAAAGGCATGATTAGCATCATTGAATGATGCTGAATGTGGTTTGGGACATAGTTTAGCAATGGGATGTTATAGTTTATTTATTTTGTATCAAAAGCATTGCATAAATAAGTATAAAACTGATATTTTTCTCTCAGTTAGCAGCAACTTCCCATCGCAAATTAGGGGGGGGGGGGGGGGAGGATGCCAGCTAGCTTATAAAGTCTATCAACAGGTGTAAGTTTGAGGTTTACTGTGATTATTTTGCATGTTTTGTTCAGTGTCATATTAACCTGCTTTACATGGACAGACTTGTGCCAAACAGAGTAGGCATATTCAGCAGTTGAATAAGACAAGGCTAGGGCTGATATTTTAGTTCATTCATGTAAACTAGAAGACTGCAAGCTAATCCTTATTTACTTTGTAGATATGCATAGTATTGTGGGGTGTAAAGTACTTTAGGGGATGAGACTTGTGGTTGTCAATTACAAGGGATAATCACGGAACAAATGAACTAACACTCCAGTATTGTTCCATTGTTTTCAATGGAAATTAATGGACTAGAATTGAAATACTGAACAAATATATCTTTTTAAGCACATTAACTTCATCAGAAGAATATGTCATTATATTAAAATAACATTGTGGCTATATTAAACTTTCACTAAGTGCCAGTAATTGAAAGTTACTATTTATTTATTTATTTATTTAAAACATTTATATTCTGCCCTTCTCACCCCGAAGGGGATTCAGGGCAGAGCTCAGCAAAAAATACAACAACCATTCTATGCTGGGACACGAATTCATTATATGCATACATAATAATTAAAACATTTGTCTCAATATTAAAATACACTGTTTAAAACCATCTTGATCATCTGTGTCTAATCTAATTGGCCTGGTAAGGTTTCCTATCACTGCTTTATTTAGAACTGGCCTAGCTGGGAGTTGAATCCAAGCTGATAAAAGAAAACATGTTGTTCATTCGTTCAGTCGTCTCCGACTCTTCGTGACCTCATGGACCAGCCCACGCCAGAGCTCCCTGTCGGCCGTTACCACCCTCAGCTCCCTCAAGGTCAGTCCAGTCACTTCAAGGATGCCATCCATCCATCTTGCCCTTGGTCGGCCCCTCTTCCTTTTGCCTTCCACTTTCCCCAGCATAATTGTCTTCTCTAGGCTTTCCTGTCTCCTCATGATGTGGCCAAAGTACTTCAACTTTGTCTCTAGTATCTTTCCCTCCAGTGAGCAGAAAACATAGACTGATCCTATCCATGGATTTTTATCTTGTGTTTTCTCCTGTATTAGTGCAACCAAGGGTATTCTTTGTATGTGAATGCTCTGAAAGCCTGTCCATTGGCTATGAAAGTTATCAATAAATCAATAACAATTTTTATGATAACAAGATGTGGGACATAGTGGTGACGGCAGTATCTGCAGCATTATGCCAGAGAATTGGCAAAACTCGTTTGGGTCTATTAAGCCAGTATTTATCTATGATTACATAGGGAATTTAGTAATACAGATAGAAGTCAGCCCAGATGATCCAATAATCAACTTACTTTGCTAATAATGACATTATAAAAGTTAAGAGAGAATCAATCTGCATCTTTGCACAGGGCCAATACCTATAAATACGAAGCAGATTTCATGCCCTACACATGAAATAAGATATTAAAGTGCAGTGGTTTCACACATGTTTGTGTAGCCATAGCATGGCTTTGTATATGTGGAATGCTTGTCGGGTAGGGGTGTGAGCTGGAAAACAATACAGGGCTCCAGTACCTTTATCATTTGGAAGACGAGAGAATTTCAGTCGATACAACTTGTCATGCATGCAATAGCTTTGAGTCTCCTTCTGGAGAGAAAAAGCTGTGTATAAATAAACATAACAACAACAACAACAACAACAACAACAACAACATCTTGCTTCTTCACAACTAGTAAAGTTACTTGTCCTGTTTTCCACCCGGTGACTCTAACATGTGTCACAAGGTGCCATTGCTCAAGAATATGGTATTAACTTCTGGCGAACACATGAAAGTATTTTAAGGGGGAGGGAGACCCAAAGTCATGGACCGTTCTCTTGTATATGTTAATCATTTCATAGGATTACTGTATCTGTAAGCTATCTATCATGTCAGAGCAATAGTCCATAAGCAATCTAGGAAGATAAATATATTGTTTCTTTTTGTCCTTTCTTATTTTATAACATCAAAATGGAAAAAGTGCTCTAGAAAAAAAATCACTGGGATTTCACAACCGAAAATCCCTCAGAAAAACTACTTTGCTTGAAAATTTATTCTAATTCTGCCAAGAGAGAAAAAAGTACTTGTTCCATTTTTTTTTAAAAAAAATCAAATTTGAAAGTACATTTCTTCAAACTGCCTAAACCAAATTTTCTACAATAAATTAAGCACACTCCTCTCCTACAGTGTGATTGCTTCTTTATATGTCATTCAATTCAAGAAAGAGAACAAATTTTATAGTATGTTTTGGAATTCCAAAAACATGAAATTCATTTTCTGGATCTTTATGTGAATTTTGGAGTAAAGGCAAAACAGAACTGCTCTGGATTAGCATGATGCTTTTCAAAGCCCCAAACTGTAATCCACGCTACTTCTTATCATTGGTTCATACATAACTCTACTGCCTAGCCTTTGACATCCTTGGAGTAATTTCTTGTGTGCGTTATCTATCAAATCTGTTGCACTTATTGGCCCTGTCTAACTAATTACTCTAGTTCTTTATGACACAGAAACATGGCTAGGCTTAAATAAAAAAATATCTTCTTGGTCTTAGATTAGATGCCCACATTCACAGTGAGAGGGTTTGATGGAAGCATTTCTTTCTCTTATGAAATGGATTGTGACTAACATAGACTGCTCACTATTTGACAGACATATGGAAATCCTGCTGCTCATTTTGGCAGGTTGAGCACAGCCAAGTGCATGATATCCATGGGGTACAAAGAAAACAAAAGGAGAAGAAATACACAATAGATTTCTGTTTGACTGGATGGCAGAATAAAATAAGAGTTCTCAATTATTAGATAAAATCCTAACTCCATTTGGACCAAAGATATCCACAATATGTGCATGTATGGGGAGTGGTTTTTGTTTGTTTGTTTGTTTACAGAAAACAGCTTTTCTCTATTATCCTAGTTCAAGAAAACTAAGGGCACTTCCAGATAGTGCAAAATGTGGGATTAATATGCAGGATAAACAAACCTGGGGCCTCAGAGCAGGTCCCCACACAGACCTGCCAGTCCCAGGGTTTCTTACCCCATTGTCCTCGCAGCCCTTCTGTGTTTCAGGATAAAATTAAAGGTGGATAAGGGACATACTGAGCGGGGTTCATCAAACTGTTGAAGCCAAACTGAAATGGGTTCAAGATAATATAGTTTAACTATAATGCTAGCATCTACTGGAGTAAACCCATATCCTCCATCCCATAGGTCTATTCTAGATAGGACCAATGATGAATTTATGTTTCTATACCTAACACCATCTTGATCCTTTCTGTATGAACTGTCACAGTCACTGATTGGCAAACACAGCAAATATTACTCTTAGGACGCTGGTTTAAAAACAACACTAATGAAAATTATCATTTTACATTAAAATACTTGTCATGTGAATGAAACTACTTCTAAAATGTAGTTGAAGAAAAACAAGTTAAAGGGGGAAATAAATATGGGAATGAAACATATCAAGTAACAATAAATTATACATACACACATTTTCCCCATTTCGAGTTATTTCCTAGTTCAAGATCAGCAGGCTGGTAACATTTCAGTATGCTGGCTCAGGACACAATTTCACTTCCTAGGTAACGTTCTTTATTCCTCAAAGGTTTCCTTAATGAGTTCCACATTTTATGGGTCCTCAAGTTATGGAAGAGTGAATCCATCTATCCACAAGTGCACTACATAACAAATAAGGGGGTGCTTTAAATGGTAATATATGCAACGTGTACTTTAGAAATACGTCCTCTGATAAAAGAGCGGTTTTTTTGAGTGGATAGTGATTAGACTTGGTAGCCCAGTTTATTTATATTTTAGAAGAAACCATTAAAATATCAGCATGCATTGCGTGCTGTATACATATCTAAGTTAAATGCATTCTAATGGGTTGTTCAGCCTTTTTCGTTATTTTTGTGGATTGGGGTTTATATAACCTTCAAATGATAGAAATCTATACTCAAAATCTGGCTACTGGGTTTCCATTTTTTAAATGAAACTTGGACACAATGACGATGCATTAATAACTATCCTTCCTTTACCTAGTGGTGTAATCTACTTATTTTTTTAGTTCTCAATTTTCTTTCACCCAAATCCAAATCCATTGAAAAAAATGGGTGAAAACCAGCAGATTTCTGGTTAAGTATATCATTACCTTGTGATGTGTGGCAATTTGTACCTAAGGAACATAAGAGGACAGCTCAGAAAGTGTATGGGTATTCAAAACATTATGTGTGGACCTTATCACATTTAAACTTTAAAACACTTTATAATTATGCATATTGCATATTTTTACAACAGGATACATATACAGTGTTCCCTCACTACTTCGTAGTTTGCTTATTGCGGACTCGCTGTTTCATGGAGAGCAGCGAGGGAACACTTTATAGCTGTTTCCAGTTCCTTCCTAGCCAGGCTGGGCACCCAAGGGCACCCAGGATGGCAAGGAAGGGGCCTCCAAAGCAGGGAGGAGAAGAGGTGATGAGAAAGAGGAGGCCACCATCTAAGAGGGCCTAGGCTTCGCCATCCTCTTTTTCATCCCTCCGCTGCTCCACGCTCCTTCCTCACCAGGCTGGGCCTCACAGGTCAGGCTCTGCTGCCTCCCCTGCAACGGGGTCTGGTGCAGGCCTCACCACGCCAGCGCCACCTTCGATAGGAAAGGGGGGAAGGCCTCACCGTTCCCCCTTTCCTATCAGAGGTGAAGGGGCCTGCACCAGACCCTGCTTTGCCTGGCCTGCGAGGCCCGCCGCCGCACCATGCCGGCACTGCGTCTGGGGGTTTTGGACTTCAACTCCCATAGTTCCCTACTTTGTGGTTTTTCACTTATCATGGTGGTTGCTGGAACGTAACCATCACATGAATTTCTTACTGTTTAAACTAATCCAGTTTGACTCATCACACCACAGAAGCTTTGCTCCTCCCAGTTCATTGTAATTTCTGTGTATGTCACAGATCATGTAGATCTTGCATCTACTCAGTAGAGAGCCGGTATTACTGTGGTTTGGCATGAACCAGCAAATAGCTATTAATATTGTGCTGTACAAAGGTATCCTGAGGTATTTTCTTGTCAAATTCTTTTGAAAACACATTTTATTTTAAGGACTGAATGCTTCAAAGTAGCCGTTAAAGAGGTTTTCTCTCATCACGTAGTTAGCTTGGAGAAGTGTGTTTTGTTTTTGTTGTTGTTGTTGTTTGGTAATATCCAGGTGATGCTAGGAGTTCATAGATATTCATTTTCACACCCTGACCATCCCCACATATGCTCAACAAAATATATCACCAGGATAATAGGAGATGAATGTAATTTACTCCATATACTTTCCACCAATACAGGTACTGGTAGAAGTATATATCAATAGTAGCCAAAAATAACCCCATCCTTTATGGATTTCTCCAATCTACTTTTAAAGCCATTTCATTATGTTGGTAGGTCATATATGAGAGCTGAATGGCTTAAGTCCACCTGGAGAACCTTATGGGCTGTCCATATGATGCCTGAGATTTGTTCATACATTTGGGATACAATGTCACAAGTATAGTGATGATGTCCAACTCTAATGCAATGGGTATATTTTAATGTGCTTTTAAAAGCCTTAGGTCAATGTTTTTAAATGGTTTATATTTAATGTTTTTATTTTATTTTTGTATTTCAGAATGTTTTAACTGTATTATTTCAATATATGGTGTGAGACTTTGGGATATAAACTGAAAAAATAAATAATATCTGAGACACTTTAAAAGATCTATGTATTTTGTTATATAGCAGATTTTGTTTTTCTCTGTGTATCAGTATAAAAAGTAGTGGATTTCAAGTATACACTAGAGTTTGGGGTAATCTGAAAATTCAGTCATGGAAGTGGCTCTTTTAATTTCTTTGCATTTTCTCATGTCTTCAATTTTTTAAACTGTTTAGAGAAGACTTCTGATCTAAAGACCCTGTCATGAGAATTCCTGCAAGCGAGTAAGATTAATAAAAGAAATGGCATTCATTAATTTGTAGAGATGCCATATAAAATACATCTGTAAATATCTAGAGAATTCTCTGTCTAGCTGTACAGACAGCCTGAAAAGAAACTTATGGAACTGAAGTTATAATGAAGATATAGAATTCATACACATACACACAGACAAAGACAAGAAAAAACAAGTCTGAACCATTGTGATGTGAAGTAAAACATTGCACAACAGGAGGTTATGGGTACTTTGGGATGCATGATAGGACCACTGGTTAATGGTGGTTAATGGAGAAGGAGGAATTTTAGCAGAGGCAACTTGTCATAAAAGTTTTCAAAAAGTTACCTGTACTTGAATTCCCACTTTAGTGCAATTCTCAAAGATACAAAAGCCCAGTCTTCTGCTCAAGTCAATTTGAAAGCTTATGTCACATCTGAATGATTTCTAGGTATTCCCATAATTATTTTAACATGTTTCTCTGCACCCATAAAATTTGGAAACATTCCTTTGGGACATCACATGAACAGAACAGACTTTTAGAGAAAGAAAGAAAGAAAGAAAGAAAGAAAGAATCGCTTACATTTGGTCAGAAGGGAGAACAGCGGTGTAACTATGGAAGGATGATAAAAGGGGGACATTATCCCATGAAAATGAATTATGCCCCCAATGAAATTGTCGTTCACTCTCCAAATGTCTATATTTGCAATGAGTGAGACATTAAAAGCTGTTTACACCCAGAATTCATTTCCTTGGTTCTCTACATTTATAAATGCTCAACTGAAGTTTTAAGATACTGCAATGCTACAAATTGGGGGGCTTGGAGAAATTTTCATTCAGGGAATAGAATTGTTATGGGGGGGGGTGGCTTTATTTTACCTCCCTGTAGCTCCCCCACCCCCAAGGTGGTAGGTTGTACTCAGCTCTCTACTCATTTAGAAAAAAACCCCATTATGCCTCAACTGATTTTAATTTTTCTCATCCATAGAGTTTCTTCTGTGTTCACTAATACAAACTAATCGCTGTTGGTGTGCTCCCTGTTCTGGAGAGTAAATCTGCAGTGAACTGACAGTCAAGGAAGAGAAAACTCTGGGCACCTGGACTGTCAGCTTATTGGGAAAGCAATTCCGCTGAACTGCATAACCATTAGTGTCCTTGTATGTACCGAGGCTAACTGGTAGTGATGGGCCATTGGTATCCTTGATTTGGAAGACCTTATAATTACCATGTCGAGACAGAGCAAGACTAGCATAATTATTAGATACTATGTGTGTTAAGGTCCTAAAAATAATAATGGTGTGCACATATCAGGAAAGAAATCTGACTTAGATATCTGTGTGTCAAGATTCTTTCCTGATTTTCACAGAAGCTTTCAGAGTTTGGCTATTAGACTATTGCATGAATATTTCACTCCACCTATTTTTAAATAAAAAAGTTCTGTTATACTTTCCCCCATTCAGTTCTTCACTGGTATTTTACATGTGTATGTGAAACTGAATTTTAATTACATTTAATTATATTTAATTAAATTTTAATTATTTTTATAAGCCAGACTGTGCATATTACACATTTCCCTTCAAGAGCTTTCCATTGAAGTTCTGAAATGTTGTACCATTAAAACACATTTTTTCCAAGGAATTAGTTAACTGTGACCCAAGACTAGACATGTAGGTCACGTCTGGGCAGAAGACCTGAATTACATGCAAAAGGAGCAGAGAGAGTGCCTTGAGCCCTATATAGGAGAAAGGTGGGATATAAATGAAAAGGTAGAATCAAACCCCTTGGTATCCACTAGGGTTTGATTCCAGGACCCCCCATGAATGCCAAAATCTGTGCATGGTGAAGTCTCACTATATAGAATAGCATAGTAAAATGGTATCCTTTATATAAAATGGCAAAAATCAACGTACGCTTTTAGGATTTTGGGGAGAGAGGGATATTTTCAGCTCTTGATGGCTGATCTCATGAATGCAGAATTCATGGATACTTAGTGCCAGCTGTAAATAAATAATTATTGCCAAATTTATGAATGGCAGTAAGTTTGAATGTGTAATACACAATATAGTAAACATAGTAGTAGCACAGCATTTATGTGCACTTCTCTTTTCTATTATATATCTTCCAGTCAACTTTAACTTATAGTGGCCCTCTCATAGTGTTTTCAAGTACTGCACCTTGATTCCTATCCAAAAAAGGAACCATCTTTTTCTGAATCGAGCGGCAAAAAACCTAGAGCTTAGAATGTCCTAGAAAAACTTAAAAGAACCATTGTCCCCCTTCTAGTCTCTCTATTTCTGGACTTTTTTAATGCCTGGGTGGGCAAATGGAGGAGGTCAGAGGCAAATGATCCTTTGAAGTGGCACTGGTACCTTCCTCTCTACAAAGAATGACCTTCACCTTATCCAAGGGGCATTTGTTGTTTATTTGTTCAGTCACTTCCAACACTTTATGGCCTCCTGGACCAGCCCACATGAGAGCCCCCTGTCAGCCATTGCCATCCCCAGCTCCTTCAAAGTCAAGCCAGTCACTTCAAGGATACCCTCCATCCATTTTGCCCTTGGTCTGCCGCTCTATCTTTTCCTTCCAGTTCCCCCAGCATCATTGTCTTCTCCAAGCTTTCCTGACTTCTCATTATGTGGCCAAAGTACTTCATCTTTGCCTCTAATATCCCTCCATTCAGTGAGCAGCCAGACATTATTTCCTGGAGTATGAACTGGTTTGATGTCCTTGTGGTCCAAGGCAACATAATCACTATAGTAATATAGTGATTTTTAGAGTCATGAGAAATTTCCTGTCATGTTGCTGCAATATCATTATTATCAGACCTTCCAAAAGGTTTTCCAGGACTTCGAGGGCCAGTTTTCTGATCCTTGAATACTAGAGAGGCATGGACTGCTGGAATTGCCCCCTTGTCCAATGTGCAAGAAGTGCACACATTCATTTTTGAGAAGGGGTCAGGAAAAGAGTAAGCCAGAGAAAACTGGAGAGGATTGTGAGCCACAGAAACAGCCTTGTGGGGCTACATATAACACCCTGGAGGTGTTTTGTCCACTCTTGTTCTGATGCCAAAGGGGGGGGGGGGAAGCTAAGCAGCAGTTGCCTTTACTCTTAAAACAGGATGTGAGAAAATTCCAGTTATGCTGTATTGCACTTATTTTGCTCACAGACATTTGAAATAAAGAAACATACAATAGTTCATTCAACCATATTTTGAGAGTAATCCAGACCTCTTGAGCTAAAGCAATTGTTCTATGGTTGATGGAAAAGAACAGTAAAATAAAAACACACAACTTTTATGTTTGAAGTTTATTTATGTATTTATTAGCTACATTTCTATACTGCTTTTCTCACCCCTTGGGGAACTCAAAGCGCTTTACAACATAATAAATGGCAAATTCAATGCCTCACATATATAAAAAATATCACATATCTAAATCAATAACATATAACTGTAGATAAAAAACGTTAAAACTATAAAAACATCAAGCATAGACATAAGCATGAAACATATTATTGCTGCAATTAACAATGTAGACCCTGTCTCTTCTCTCCCCCCCTCCCCCCACTCCTCAACTCTCTCTCCATAGTGTTTCAGCCCTTCTTTTTATACCCTCCCTGCTTTCCCCACATCCCAACAGACACAAAGTTATTTAGGTACATATTGAATACAAAATGGGGAGGGTAAAAAAAAAAGTCCTGGGCCTTCTTGGGGGATGGTAAATGTGATATCCCCCTCGATGGACTGTCACCTTGTCGTGGTGAGGGGGCTTGCGTGTTCCGATGAACCTGTGGGCACAACAACTGGAGTCGTGCACTCCCAGGAGTGGCCGCGGGGGAGGTCCCAGACCAAGCACAGTCCGAAGACCCAAAGACCTCAACGGCGGAGCAGGCGGAGGATAACATGGCACATGTTACAACGGCTGCGAAGGCGGAAGAAGGCTGCAACAGACTGAGAAGCCACGGTCATTGTGTTAAACTACATCACCAGTGGAACCTCATCTGTGAAGACTGTGTGTTGTTCAGTTGTGCACTGACCTCCACACATTAAAAAAACCCACGCACAGGCGTCTTCCAAAGAAAATAAAAACCAAGCAACCAAAGTCCCATGGCGATCAGCGAGTGGCGACGGGGGCAGGACTGTGAAATCTGGAAGCCCCTAGTCACAGACTGGCACATGGGCGGTGGGTACGGACTCAGTCGTTCTACCTCAAGGTCCGAGGCAGTTGAGTAGTTCGGCAGCTGTATCCACGACTGAGCAGCCCTATTGAGGACCCACTCTGCTCACCCCACACGGGGAGGGGGCTAGAAAAGGTGCCCTAAACATAGTCTGCCTCACTCATCCCTGACTGGACTGCCGCGTCCAGTGGGGTCACCATCCTGCGGCCAAAAAAGAAAAATGAACTTCGGTACGTGGAACGTACGGACTCTGATGGACAACAGTGACAGTGAACGCCCCGAACGCAGAACTGCCATCATCGCAAGGGAGCTGGGACGCTTCAACATCGACATAGCAGCCCTTCAGGAGACCCGGAGAGCAGGAGAGGGACAGCTGAAGGAAGAAAAAGGAGGCTACACCTTCTTCTGGAAGGGACTGCCCGAAAAAGACCAAAGAGTGCACGGAGTTGGCTTTGCCATCAGGAATGATCTGGTGAAACATCTGTCCGAAGCACCCACTGGCATCAACGAACGACTCTCAACCCTCCGAATTGATCTTGCCAAAAACCAACGGGCAACCATCATAAGTGCCTATGCACCAACACTAGACGCTGATGAAGACATCAAGGAGAAATTCTACTGTCAGCTGGATACCGTCCTATCGAGGATACCTAAGGAGGACAAAATCATTCTCCTGGGGGACTTCAATGCAAGAGTCGGGCGAGACTTCGACCTGTGGCCAGGCACCATAGGAAAAGACGGGGTTGGAAACAGCAACTCGAACGGCATCCTGCTTCTCACCAAATGTGCGGAGCACAACCTTGTCATCACCAACACGCTCTTCCGCCAGAAAAACAAGTTCAAGACATCATGGAAGCACCCCCGGTCAAAGCATTGGCACCTCTTAGACTATGTAATCACACGTGCCAGAGACCGCCGTGATGTGCTCCTTACAAGAGCCATGACAGGTGCTGACGACTGCTGGACCGACCACAGGCTAATCCGATCCACGATGGCTATCAAGATTGCCCCCAAGCGCAGACTCCAAGGAAGAAAGACAAGGCGCAAAATGAACACCCAAGCCCTTCAAGAGCCCTCCAGGCGAGCCCATCTCCAAACAGCACTCAAGGACCATCTACCCACAGTACACCCCGAAAATGTTGAGGAACACTGGAACAAACTGAAGACCTCCATCATCCAAGCCTGCGAAGAATCTATTGGATACCAAGCCAAGAAACATCAAGACTGGTTTGACGAAAATGACATCGAGATCCAACAGCTAATCGACAAGAAAAGGAAAGCCTTCCAAACATGGCAGAGAGACATCAACTGTGCTGCTAAGAAAAAGATCTACGCCAGTGCAAAAGCTGAGGTCCAAAGAAGGACAAGAGAACTCAAGAACATCTGGTGGACAAAGAAGGCTGAAGAAATCCAACACTTGGCAGATACCCATAATGCTCAAGGATTTTTCAAAGCCACAAAGGTCATCTATGGGCCAAGAAACCATGGCATACAGCCTCTACGCTCATCAGACGGAACCAAACTCCTGAAGGACCAAAAGTCAATTGCACTACGTTGGAAAGAACACTACCAAAGCCTCCTAAACCGCAGCTCCAGTGTGGCCGAAGAGGTCCTCTCACAAATCCCGCAACAACAAACCAGGGATGAGCTTGCAGCACTGCCTAGTTTGGAAGAAGTCAGCAATGCCATCAGCCAACAAAAGAACAACAAAGCCAGCGGACCGGATGGGATCCCTGCTGAAATCTTTAAAGAGGGAGGACCTGCGCTGACACACCAACTCCACCAGCTCATAGAAAAAGTGTGGGTGACCGAGAAAATCCCAGCAGACTTCAAGGATGCCACCATCATCACCCTCTTCAAAAAAGGGGAAAGAACAGACTGCGGAAACTATCGAGGTATCTCCCTTCTAACCTCCGCTGGGAAAATCCTCGCAAGAATCCTTGCAAACCGCCTTCTGCCCCTCTCAGAAGACACCCTCCCAGAATCCCAGAACGGCTTCCGCCCCTCCAGAGGAACTGTGGACATGATCTTCACTGCACGACAACTCCAAGAAAAATGCAGGGAACAAAACCAACCTCTGTACATGGCATTCATCGACCTTGCAAAGGCATTCGACACAGTGAATCGCAGCGCTCTCTGGACCATCCTCCAAAAAATCGGGTGCCCAAGCAAATTTGTGAACATCCTGCGGCTCCTCCATGATGACATGATGGCAACAGTCTTGGATAGCAATGGCTCCCAAAGTGACCCATTTAAGGTGGAATCGGGTGTCAAACAGGGATGTGTTATTGCCCCAACTTTATTCTCCATCTTCATCGCCATGATACTACACCTTGTTGATGGGAAGCTTCCCACCGGAGTGGAAATCATCTATCGGACAGACGGCAAGCTATTTAACCTCAGCAGACTGAAAGCCAAAACCAAGGTCACAACAACATCTGTTATAGAACTCCAGTATGCTGATGACAATGTCGTCTGTGCGCATACAGAAGAAGATCTACAAGCCACTCTCAACACCTTTGCAGAAGCATACACAAAGCTTGGCCTGTCACTGAACATCGAGAAAACCAAAGTGCTGTTCCAGCAGTCACCAGCCGCCCCCTCTCCAATGCCAGAGATACAGCTTAATGGCATAACATTAGAAAATGTCGACCATTTCCGCTACCTTGGCAGCCACCTCTCCACCAAAGTCAACATCGACGCCGAAATACAACACCGCCTGAGCTCTGCCAGTGCAGCATTTTCCAGAATGAAGCAGAGAGTGTTTGAGGACCGGGACATCCGTAGGGAGACCAAGGTGCTTGTCTATAAAGCTATTGTCCTCCCAACCCTGCTATATGCCTGTGAGACGTGGACTGTCTACAGACGTCACATGCAGCTCCTGGAACGATTCCATCAGCGCTGCCTCCGGAAAATCCTGCAAATCTCCTGGGAAGACAAGCGGACAAACGTCAGCGTGCTGGAGGAAGCAAAGACCACCAGCATTGAAGCAATGGTCCTGCAACATCAACTCCGCTGGACAGGCCACGTTGTCCGGATGCCTGACCACCGTCTCCCAAAGCAGTTGCTCTACTCCGAACTCAAGAACGGAAAACGGAATGTTGGTGGACAGGAAAAGAGATTTAAAGATGGGCTCAAAGCCAACCTTAAGAACTCTGGCATAGACACTGAGAACTGGGAAGCCCTGGCCCTTGAGCGCTCCAGCTGGAGGTCAGCTGTGACCAGCAGTGCTGCAGAATTCGAGGAGGCACGAGTGGAGGGTGAAAGAGAGAAACGTGCCAGGAGGAAGGCGCGTCAAGCCAACCCCGACCGGGACCGCCTTCCACCTGGAAACCAATGCCCTCACTGCGGAAGAAGATGCAGAGCAAGAATAGGGCTCCACAGCCACATGCGGACCCACAAGGAAACCCATGATGGAAGACCATCTTACTCGTCCAACGAGGGATCGCCTAAGTAAGTAAGTAAGTAAGGTCCAAGGCACTCTCAGAATTTTCCTCCAGCACCACAGTTTAAAAGTATCTATCTTCTTTCACTCGGCCTTCCATATCAAA